>NW_024070190.1:17650715-18001390 GCF_014754425.2 Oryx dammah | reverse complement strand
GCCTTGAGGCCCATCTAGAAATACAGCCGCAGTTCATGCAACCTGACCTATCTCCACTAGGTCATTTATAAAATAAAGAGCAAATGCCTAGAGAGACCCAGTGACTCACCAGGACCAGGCAGCAGCACATCAGGAATCCTGGATTCTGCTGTCCACCAGCAACTCTTCCAATACCAAGCCACCATCCAAGTAGGTGCTGTGATGTCTCACTGCCTGGTGTGGCAGCCTGAGGCAGGACACCCAAGAGATATCCAGGCCCTAACCCTTGGAACCTATGAATGTTAATTGTTGTTCAGTTACTAAATGGTGTCCAGCTCTTTATGAATGTTAATTAATATGCAAAAATAAGGTCTTTCCAGATGTAACTATGTTAAGGATCTTGAGCTGGAGAGTTTCTCTTGGATAATCTGAGTGGAAAACCCTGATCTCATATGCAATTGTTTATAAGAGGGCAGGGGAGGAGGAGAGTTTTCACACACAGAGGAGAGGGTGACGTGAAGACTGAGCAGAATGTTGGAGACTGCAGTGTTGGGGCCACAAGCCAAGGAAGCCGGGAGCTCCCAGAAGCTGAGAGACAAGGAACACATATTCCCCTTGAGCTTCCAGGAGGAGCAAGGTCTGGGGACATCTCGATTTCAGATTTCTAGCTTCCAGAACTGTGAGAGAATAAATATCTATTGTTTTAAGCAACTGAGTTCATGGTAATTTGTTACAGCAGCCTTAGAAAACTAACGTACTGAGATAATGGAACTTTAGGATTATGAAATGGAATTTGGAATATGTGTCTATGTGACTAGTTCTAACACTTTTCCAAAGTACCAACTCAGGGAAGCAAAGTTAAATCCATGCACGGGATTCAGAACTTCCCATAGTGTTCCTCCAATTTTAGTTCAAGCCCTCTAGTTGCTTGCTTGACCTTTTAGAGAGCATCACTCATAAGCCAGAGCACCAAGCATTGGCCCCCTCTGGGTCTACGTGTAAGGAAGATGTGTGAACCCAGAACACTCTTGGTGTCTGTAGTGATGCTCAAGGAATGGGAATTGTTGCCCCTTTTTTCTTATTCAGTTCAGTTCAGTCGCTCAGTCGTGTGTGACTCTTTGTGACCCCGTCACTGCAGCACACCAGGCTTCCCTATCCATCACCAACCCCCGGAGCTTGCTCAAACTCACGTCCATCGAGTCAGTGATGTCATTTCTTTCTTACAGTTAGGTCCAAACTCAGTGACCCCCTCCCACCCTGGCCAGGCATGACTAAGACAGGGGGATTTCATGGGGTCCTCTGCTGCCTGCTTCAACTCCCCTCACTGTCGCTTCTAACTCACCCATCCCTTGCCACCTCCAAAACCAGACACACATGTTGGAGCCACCCAGTAATTGGAGTTTCATTGTTCAGAGCTCAACTCAAACATCCTTTTCTGTGAAAGCTTCCCTGGCCTCCCCGACTAGGTCACTGGGTAGGGCAGGATCCCAGCAGGAAACAGATGGTATATTTAAATTGAGTAATTTGATGAGGGTTCAGTGAGGGGACTGCCTACAAAGTGTGGGCCAGGGTTAGGGGGAGCCTTGAGGGGTGGGGTGGTCCTCTGGGCCAGCAGGCTAAACTATGGGGGGAAATTCTATCTCTCTCGGCCTGAGGTTCTCAGATGCTGTTGGTGGGAGGTGGGGGCGGGGAAAGACAGGAGCAGAGCCTTCTGTGGAGGATGCAGCCGCCCAGGTGTGAAGCAGGCAAGGAGCCAGAGGAGCCGGGGCCCACCTCCCTCCTCCCTCCTCCATCTTCCAGCTCCCAGGGTGATGCTGTTGGGTGAACCCACTGGGAGCCACAGGTCCTTCCAGGAGGCAGATGTGCACACCCCACGTTTGGGCCTGTGCACCTGTGTGACTATGTGATGACCGTCCTCAGCTTTATCACGCCCTGCCCTGCAGTGTGAGTTTCACAAGAAGGGAAGTTTGCACGTCCTGCTCATTGTACAGAGCCTGAGGCATAGCTGGTGCTCATCTCATGTCTGCTTATTGGCAGATGGGCATAGCAGACTGGTGGGAGCTGAAGCACGCTGGGAGCCAGGAAGGGACCGAGAGTCCCTACAGCTCCTCTCTCCCCTGAATGGAGGCCGCCCTTCTGTCCTCTCTCATCGCTCACCTTAACTCAGGAAGCCCCGGATGAGAGGGGCCAAGGACCACTCCTGCCTTGCTTCCAACTCCTATCATCATGGCAGGCTCACCCCAACAACCCTGCCTGGTGAGAAGCCATTGACACAGCCTGTCATTTCCTAAATCTGTAGCTTCTCTTCTGAGAGGTTTTGGTTCTCCCTCCACTGACTCCTCCTCTGTTCCGCTGCTCTGGCCTGAATGTTTGTGTCCCCGCCAAATCCATATGTTGAAGCCCAGCCTCCAATGGGATGGTGTTGGGAGGTGAGGACTTCTGGAGGTAATTAGATTTCCATGAGGTCATAGGATGGAGCCCCCATGATGGGCTTGAAGAGATCAAAGCTCACTCTCTCTCCAGCATGTGAAGATTCAGTAAGGCAGCTGTCTGTTAACCAGGAAGAGAGTTTTCACCACAACCCAACTGTGCTGGCATCCTGATCTTGAATTGCCTCCAGAATTATAAGAAATGTCTGTTGTTTAAGCAACAGTCCATGATATTTTGTTGAAGTAGTCCAAACTGCCTGACAGCCCTTGACAGTCTCTCCTCCAGGGACCCTCAGCTTCCCCGGGCCTGGCCCCTGGCATCAATCATGAAGTCCCCCTCCTGTCCTGAGTGCACCGCCCTAGGATGGGTTGGTGTCCCTGCCTGCAAAGGACACTGAATGGTCTGAGAAATGGTTCTGGCTTCCCACGGAGCAAAAGTCAGCCCAGAAAGTGACAAGTTGGCAATTCAGAAGACAGGCTCCTCCATCCTCAGGGGCAGCTGCATGCCCTGGTCCTTGACTCTGTCTCTTCATATGAAGGGGCTAGAGGCTCACCAAGTGATGAAAATGAAGCAACCTCAGCTCTATTCCATGGGCCAGCTTTGAGGAGGGACAGGAGGGAGCAACCCTGAGGGGCTCACACATAATCACCAAAAGAAGAAAGTGAAGTGTCCAAGTGTTTCCAACCGGGTGGACTGTAGCCTACCAGGCTCCTCCATCCATGGGACTTTCCAGGCAAGAATACTGGTCTGAGTTGCCATTTCCTTCTCCAGGAGATCTTCCTGACCCAGGGATTGAACCCCGGTCTTCCACACTGTAGGCAGACGCTTTACCGTCTGAGCCAGCAGGGAAGTCCATATAATCACCAAAGGCCATGCTAACTGAGAGCTGGAATAGTAGGGGGCTGTGGGAAGGAGGAGCAACCTGGGGAAGGTGGGGGGCTTGAACTGGGACTCAGGGGAACCAAGCCACTTTCCCAGCTCAGAGAAGATTCTGGCGGAGGCCCTGAAGAGAACCTGTGCCTGCTGAGACTTCCAAACAGGCACCGTATGAGGGTGGACTCAAGAAGATGGCGACCTGGAGGGCCCAGCTCCAGGCAGGCCCCTGCATTCTTCTGTCGTCTCCAGCTTGCTTGGGTCTGACTCACCGTGAATGATGGCATCAAAGTCCAACACAGGTGTCCTTGACCATGGCTGCCCACTGAAGTCACACAGAAAACTCGAGAAAAAGCTGCTGATTCTGGGACCCTTGCCCCAGAGATAAACATTGGCTTGGCTGGGGATTTGGCAGTTTTTTAAACCTCCTCAGTGATTTGAGTGTATAGCTGGGTTGAGAACCGCTAGCCTGAGGACTGTCTCAAAGGGGAAGCGAACTTTGCATGTCCTAGCCTACGAGGTGGAAGATACCATCCCAAAGTCCATTCTTCCCACCTTGGAAAACAAGGTGCCATGTTATAGATTTTGGTTTGGTGTTTTTCAAGCAAATAGACTTCTGCAGAACCAAGAGCTTGTGGGCCCAAGGAGAAACAAAGGCTGAATGTTGGCTTTCTTTTCTCCTCATGGAACATCAGCTTGTGTCATCAGGCGGAAATTCTGCCGGCTGGCTTAGCTGGGCTTGGGAGGGAAGCTTTGACTGCACCCATGAGAGCTTCAGAAAAAAGTCGCCATGAGATATTAAATGTCATCACTTTCAAATTGCCATGATTTTATATATATAACTTGGAATAATTTAAAGTCACTTGAGAGATCATCTGAAGATGTGTGGACAGAGTATTCTGCACAGATATGCACATTATAAGCCACTGACTTCAGCAAGAAGGAAAGGAAGTTATGCTGTGTAACAAAACTCAATGGAGAAGAGAGTTTGGTGACAGGGAGGTTATGTATAACGTTAAACCAAAGAAATATAAAGTCCATACCTAAAATATCATCTCAGCTGGGTAGACTACAAATAGGCCACAGTTTTCAAATATTTTCAGGTACTAGAGGCTTTCAAGTGTTAGCTCATCGTGTTACAAAATGAATTATTATTTTTTCCAAGTATTTTAGTATTTCTTAGGTTACACAAGAGATATGTATTATTTCCATAATCAGAAAAGAACTTATAACCAGAAAGTCATTGGACTGGCAAGTTGCTTAAAGGTTGCATTTCTACATTTAGTAAAAAGGTAAGATACTTGGTTATATTTGATTTTCAAGTAAGTGACAAATTTTTAGTGTAAATATATGCCAAATGTTGCACGGGCCGTATTTAAACTGAAAAAAAAAAGCATTTATTACTTATCTGAAATCGAATTTAAGTAGGCATCCTTTTATCTGGCAGCTCTACCTGGAAGAGAAGGTGAGCAGGACCAGGCTAGGTGGGAAAATTGCCAGCAAGGGTCCCTGAGAGCTCCCAGGGTCCGCAGGCTGTGCCCACTTCTCAGGCAGAGGTGTTGGAGGCCACTGTCCATGCAACAGCCACACTCTCTCCCTCATCCCTTGGTCATTAGTCTTATTTCCTAAAGTACAGCTGCCTCCTTGTATGCATCTATTTCATGAAAACTGTAACAATAATGTTATTTTGTGATGTGTGTCTAAATTCTCAATAGGCATCATAGCCTTGATCACAGGTATGCATCTGTGTCTCTGATAGGTCACCCAGCAAGTTCAGCTTCTTAGCCCACCACCTCTAAGGTCGTGGCTATTCTTAGCCCCATTTTGTGGGTGAGGAAACTGATGTTCGGAGAGAAGGGCAGAAGCTTACTCCAAGCCACGCAGTTGGAGGACCACGAAACTCAGTGCCCTACCTCAAGTCTGCACAGGGAAGCTTTTCTTTGCATCACCCTACATCAGTTCATCAATTCACAGCTCATCCTCTGAAGCAAACTTACAAGGCAACCACTGGAGTGTGCAAGCCAAGGTCCCCTGTTTCCTCCACATCCCAGCTCAGTTGGATCGAGCTGGTCTCTTCTTCTCTCTCTCCCGCGTCCCTCCCCTCTTCTCCCCTCCCTTCCTTCTCTCCCTTTTCTTCCATTCCTTTCTCTTTCTCTTCCCCCACCTCCATCTTCCCCCCTTTCCACAACCAGTGAAGGTATTTGGCATGTCCTAGGCTCACTGAATTCCTCCCACGTGCTCTGAGACCTCAGGCAAGTCACCAGAGCTCCCTGTTGTTCAGTGTTCTCAGCTGTAGAACAAAACGAAAAACCTCAGATTCATGAGCTTAGTGCTTAGTGGGGAAAAAAAAAAAAAAAAAAAACACATCCCCACTGGATTTCTGGTATTCCTAGGAAGTCTTCAGGTGGGTTACAGTGAGCGGTTCTTCAAAAGCATCTTCCCCCTACTACCCATGGCTTTCACTGCTGATTAATGATCCAGATTATATCAAACAAAGCTATGCATTGTGTCTTTGAATTTCTGGCTTGATTTTTCCTACCCACCTTACTTTGCCAGGAATAACCAAGGTCAAGATTCTTAGGTAAAACTCCTACCGACATCCAATTGTCCTTATTTCTTGGTGAGATCCTTAAACTAAGAAGTCTTGTTATGAAGAAATTGCCTCTCATTTTTCTTATCCTCTCAGTCCCTTCAAGGTCTTTCACCAAACCAGGTCCTGAAACTTTCTTGGAAATCCAGAAAATTAAGTGAAACAAGAGCACCGTAGAAATCTAAGAATATATTAAATGGTCTGGCACAAATTAATGAAAACCTCTTTGCTTGTAAAAGAAAAATAAAGATTCAGTTCATTCAAACAAGGAGAGCTCTGTGGAAGAAGCATACATTTTCCATTTGCCTTCAACACCTCTAAATGTCCCGAGCAGAGGGTGAGAAGCCCGCACACACGGGCCGTCTACACGTGTGGGGTGAGAGAGAGGGATGCCCAGGGTGGGACTGAATCCTCCCAACAGTGGTGAGAGATAAAGGAGGAAACCGGCACTGAGAAGGCCAAAGACTGGCCCAGAGTCACTAGGCCAGGGAGTCTGATGCGAGACCTGATCCTAGGCACTGAGGTTTATTCTGCATGACGCTGCCTCTAAAGCCGAATGAAGGATGGCTACTTCAAGGTAAGAATTGACCGCATTAACCTGCCTTTGGCCAGGAACCCACCTTTTGTGCTTCCCTTCATTGCTCTGGATAAGTCCCTGAAGATTTCCCATCATCTTCATCCTTGGGCCCCTACTCGACTCTTATTTGCCTCTCTCAAAACCTTTATATATCTTTTCCAGTTTCACCATGGGGGAGAATGCAAAGATCATAGATCCCAACCAAAATAAACTGTGTTTAAATGCCTCACAAAACCTTAGTGACTTGGAGCAAGTTGTTTAACCTCCGGGACTTAGTCTTCTCATCTGTAAAGTGGGTACATTAACTGTCACTCCTGGAGCTGCTGGAAAGATGAACTACACACCAAGGATGCTGAATAACCTCTTCCTGTCCTATCTCAGGTTCCAACTTCCCTCTCTCCCAGCCTCAAAATGCTCCAGATCAATATCCCTGATTGATTGGGAAAAGGAGCTTGAGAAGAAAGCTAGCATGCAGAAGCCAATGGTATCACTCTCTCAGAACAAAATAATATACTTCTAGGCCTGAGAATCAGCCTTGAGGGAAAATATATGTATGATGTAATAATGGGCAGGGATCTTTGATCTCTCCCTAAGACCAGTAAGAGGCCCAAGTCAGGATGTGGAGAGAGGCTCTTAACATAATCAGGGGTCAGCTCCATCAACCAGGCAAATTCTTCCTGGTGATCAAGTACGCATCAGGACACTCTTGGAAAAGTGATAGCTGGTGGTACCCAGGGATGGTGATGTGACCAGTCCAGGTGATAGATGCCCAAAGCTCTGTGCAGAATGGTGGAGGAGCTTCAGACAGCTTCCTGGCCCTGGGCAGAAGGCAATGCCCAAGCCAGGCATTCCGTGGCCATGCTTCTGCCGCTGGCCTGGCTCCTCATTCAGTCTGCAGCCCTCTGCCAAGGACTGAAGTCACAGCCACCTTCTCTTCCAAGACCCTCTCTGTGGCTGTGCCAGGAGTTGGGCATTAGCTCCCTTTCACTTATTTGGAGAGGATGAATTATGCCAGGGTCATGCTAACCATCATTTAGAGATTATTTTTGGACACAGAAAACTCTTTAGCAGCAGGCATTGGAGGTTACACAGTGACTCCAGGAGTGAGACACTTGAATACTCCAAGCAGGCCTGCCAAGAGGAGGTCCTCACACAACGGTGCCCTGGGGACTGAGTTTACAGACTCACCTTTGGAGTCTGCTGCAGCAAGCGTGCCGAAGCGCCAGCCAGCACGGGGCCTGCTCCGCTAGGCAGGACTCAGCCTCGTTTATGTTGGGATGGTGTTCAGGGTGGATTGATGGAGGAAATGAAGCAGGATCCAGAAACATCTACGGCCTCTGAGGAGCACCTGGCCCTGAACCTTTCAAAAGTCTAGTTCTTTTTTAATGCCTTGCTGCCAAGCGCCGACTGGCCACTGGGCCCCGGGGGCTAGTTCCTGCACACTTTGTGCGCTCCCATTTTCACGATGAGAGGCAAATTACAGGTCTGCTGTGTGCCGAGGTTCGACCCTGTGGGCGCTGCATAGGCACACTCTTAGAGAGCGCTGATGGGTAATGAAGACCCCTAGGGAAGCTTCCTTGCAAACTGAAAAGCAGACCTTTATTCTTTTCAGCCTCCAAGGAGTTTTCAAGTTTGAGTGGCTCTTTGAGACAGTCTAAGCTGGTGACTGTCTAGCTTTGTTGACTGAATCCACTGTAAAAATTACATTATATAACTGTTCATTTGATAGGGCTGCCATAACAAAATGCCACACTGGGAGCTTTACTGACAGAAATTTGTTTTGTTCCTTCTGTATTTTTTGCTGTTATTTTCAAATTTCATATTTTAGATGCTTAAATCATTAATTTTGAGCCTTTTTTTGTACCATAATCATTTCAGGCTATAAATTTTCCTATAAATACCACAAGGGTAACACATGGTATTTTAAATTTTATTTATTTATAAATATTTTCTATATGAAACCATTTTTAAAAAGTTTTGTTGAGGATAGCTTTATTTTCAATATGTGGTCAGATTTTATAAATGTTTTCTTTGTGAGTAAACTGTATATTCCCCCAATTGTTAGGTATGATAACTGTTGATCAATTACTAAAACATGTTGTGTTAAGACAGTCCTTTAATAAGGTAGATTAGTCAGCTTCTCATTGTTTTGGCAATTTTTGCTCCGTAATTTTGAGGTTGCTTTAGTAATAAATTTAGCATTCTCTTCTCAAATTATTCTTTCCTTAACACATGTTATTCTACTTTTAATTTAAATTATTCTGTGTCTTGAGGTTTTACAGTTATTTCTTGTAAACTTTATGTGGTTAGATTTGAATTTTCTTTTGTTTCAAACTGATGACCCTCATATTTTAAGCCAGATTTTTGTCCATGTATATCTAGTATGATTAGGGTTAATGCCTGCAATCCTACTACACAATTTCTACACAATTTCTATTTACCTCATTCTTTTCTCTTTTTTGTCTTCTCCTTTTGTGACTTAATTTGGATGGAGCGCCATAAGATCTGATTCTATTGTTTTCCCTCTACTTGTTTTAAGAGTGTACAGTATGTGTGCGTTCCATGAATGGTCATCTTAGCTATATCAATATGCATATCTGAGAATGTCTAAAGTTTATTAATATCCTAATTGTCATCTCAAATGATAACCTTAATATGGTTTTTCTAGGTTGACTACTTTCTAGAAGCAGATTTACCGTAAAGCTAATGAAACATGAGTCTTAGGACTCTCCATTTGTATGAGCTCTTTCCAAGATGCTGAGCCTCATTTGGTTTTTAAAATTTAGTATTCTTTTTAAGCTTAGTATTTATTCCAATAAATCATAACAAATTTAATATTATTCTGTGCTAGCATGGGGTCGCTAAGAGTCAGACACTACTGAGCGACTTCCCTTTCATGCATTGGAGAAGGAAATAGCAACCCACTCCAGTGTTCTTGCCTTGAGAATCTCAGGGACCGGGGAGCCTGGTGGGCTGCTGTCTATGGGGTCGCACAGAGTCAGACACAACTGAAGCGACTTAACAGCAACAGCAGCAGCAGCTCATCATTACGTTTGAAAAGATGTTTCTTATATTGTATCTATTTTTTTTTTATTGTCTCGGTGAAAAGATTCATTCAGGGGATCTAAATGGCAGCACTGCTATAGAAGGGACTAAGATTGTGAAACTTGCAAAATGGCCCCTGGGTACCCAAATATTTCCAGGCAGGAGTCAGGCTGAGAAAGCTACTCAGCTGCAAACACAGACATTTCTTACAGAAAAGGAAGAACCTCAAAGAGATTGGGTCCAGGAGCTGTGAGAACAGTGAACTAGGAACCACTTCTAGGAAGAAGAACCAGCCTCTGATCAGGGATGTCTCTGACCCCACAGCACGGGGTAAGCAGGAGCCCAGCTGGATTGCTGCAGCTGTGATGTGGTTCCGTTTCAGCTTCATCCCCTTTTGGTGGAAGGGTCTCCTACAGCTTCATCATTGTATCCTAAGGTGGGGATGGGGGAAACTAGCCTTTCAGTTTGCAAATCCCTGGGAATGACTTTGATGATAAAATCCTTAACTTAGAAGAGCCTGATCTATAATGAAACGAGTCTTCTGGAGATAGGGGTGAGGCCATTTCACCATATGCTTCTGCTCTCAGTCAGCAATGCCCCTGACTGCAGCCTGATTCTGCTCCCTGGAACGTCACCGGAGTTGTTCTCAGGGGTTCCTGGCACTGCTCCTTGTGTGTTTGTTTCACATTGAAGGCCAGTAGGGACATCGCTGGGGGAAAAAAAAGCTCATCCTGGGATCTCCTTTCCTTAACATTAAATGAAATAAAATATTAAATATAAATATTTACCCGTGGCACTCTATCATTTTTAATAACTGAACACAATATTTTAAGCGGTGACCAGGGTCAATTAATTTGTCTGTTTAATTTTAAATAGCATGCCCCTCTTCACATACACAATTACAGGAGGTATTTATGAAAACTGATATGGGCTAAAAGGAAAGTCAGTGTGGGTTAGTAGGATGGAAATACATCCCATACATTTGTCCAAGTGCTCTTAAAAGTGGTTCTGAGTTTCTAAGCAGCCAGAGGCGGAGGCAAATATGATCATGTAACATGGTTTACAGTGCCCTTGATGTGAACAAACCCCAATGGCGACCTAGGAGGTAATTCAGTTTTATGCTGCTGAGACTTGAGACTCGTGTCCCTTTGGCCTGAAATCAAGCAGTCACGGGACCGTGTCCTTTACCAGAATCCTCACAGGGTCAGTGACTGGGAGTTTTCCTGATTGTCTTTGGGTTTGCTTTACATATACTCTAACTATGAAGTACAGTTGTATGAAAAGAGCTCCAGGAGAGGGGGCTCAAAGAGTTTGTACCACGCTGCTCTGACTTAATCCTTCACCAAGCCCTTGAGGAATAATATTTGTCTAAATTTAACGTTTAATTATGGAGTGATAATGTTGTCAAAGTTTTACTCTCTGAAACCAGGAGTGAAGGTGGTCCTCATTGCCTTTAAGTTCTAGGGTGATACGCATACATGTGAAACCCAGATTCCATCCTCTAGAGAGCTGGACAGCTGTTTGACCACGACACCTGTCTAAAGAGGAAGTCACCTGCCTGCCCCATCCACCCCCACCCCCACCCCCAACTGCTAAGTTTCATCATGTGCAGATCAGGTTGCTATCTTCACGCCTATGTGCAGGGAGCTTTCTGAAGGTCAGACCCACCCCTGCTCTGTTGACCACTGGTTTCCCTGCCACAACCAAGTGTCACAAACCGAGTGGCTTAAACTATAACAAGTCTGACAGTTCCGGAGGCTGGAAGTCTGAAATCAAGGTGTGGACAGGGTTGGTTCCAGGCCTCTCTCACTGGCATACAGATGGCCGTCTCTACGCTCACAGGGCATTTTCCCTGTGTGTCTGTCTGTCTCCAGATTCCCCCTTTTTATAAGGACACCAGTTACATTGGATTAGGGCCCATTCTAATGACCTTACCCTCACTTGCTGACCTCCGTAAAGTTCCTATTTAAATAAGGTCATATTCTGAGGTTCTTGGAGTTAGGGCTCTAACATGCAAATTTTGGGGTGACATAATTCAACCCACAGCACCACTGCATCCCCTAACAATGTCAGGCACAAAAGCAAACTGGAAGAATGGAGAATTAATGAGAGAAGACATGAATTGGGACTTACTTTATCAATAGAGGAAGTGTGTTCAAGGCCCAAGATTTTATGTTAGAGCAACAATTCTAGGCTGGAAAATCTAAAATAGGTGTTACTAAATGCTCATAAAAGCCTTAGTAAAGCTTAGCAAAGGATGTCTCACTTTAAGTTATGTGACTTCCTGAGCAACACTCCAAGATAAACCAGTTATAAAAGTACCTCTAAGTAAATGAATGAGTTGAGTCTACACAGGGTCATTATCCAGTCATAGTTAAATGACAGGAAACCTTCCAAAGTGATCACCTGGGTTTCAGATGGCTAGTCTTGATTTGGCACTGATGAGATGCCTGATTAGCTACCTGGCCTCCTGGCTTTAAAACAAGCACGCCAGCTCTGAGCCAACACAAGTCCCCTCCCCTCTTTACCACTGAGTCAGGGAGGCTGGTGGTGGGGAGGCAGTCTTTATTTTCCATCTCCCCCTCCAAAAATGGCTGTTTATTTTTTTCTCATTAAAATGGTAATGAGTTGGAAAGATGTCTAACAATTCTGAAAGTTAAAAAGAAAAACTTCCTCAAAATTTCTAGACATCTGTGGTAGCAGCTATTGCAATTAGATATATATAACCCCAAGTATGCAACCCCAAATACTTTCAATGTACATTTTTACATTTAATATATGATCCACATTCACCCGAATGGGATCCTACACGACACACTGTTCCATCACTTGAATTTTGAACGTAATAAAGCCTGGCCATGAAAACACGCAGAGCTACAGCAGCCTGCATGGCTCCCCATAGGACACAGCTCTCCCTGCAGCCCCAGCTCTCTGCTGAAGACGTGCACTGCTTCCGATTTTCTGCTACTATAAATATTATTTAATAACATTCCGCATATGTACACATTTTTATGATCACTGGATTATTTCCAAAGGCTAAACACCCTCAAGTAGAATTGTCCTGTCAAAATAAATGCATTTTATCCAAAATAAAAAATATATCTTTCAAAAATATTGGCTCTATCTTCACTCCACCAGTAGAGCATGAAAGTGTGCTTACCCAAGACATTGGACAATGTTCTATTAAATTTTTGCCAGTGTGATGAACAAAACTCATAACTCACAAATAAAATCTACTTAAGAGTAACATCAAAACCTACTACAGCTTTTTTTTTTTCCTTTTTTTCTTTCATGCACCAGGTACTGGGTCAGAGGCTTGAGGCTGTCGGGACCATATTGTCTGAAATTCTTGTGGCCTTTCCTAACTAGAAACAGACAGTCTTGTTTTCTGAGTAGGAGGAGGAACATGAGACAAGAAAGAAAGCGCAGCACTTAGAGCAGGAGGGCAAAACTTGCCAGAACCCCCTGCAAATGTCTGCTTTTGCCTTACTTGCCATTTGAAACAATTCTTTTCCCCTTCACCTTCAGCATCCCTATAGCTGAAGGTGATCATATGGCCCTGTGACTGTAGAGAGGATGTTGTTAGCTTCCTGTCTGTTGCCCATTCTTAACTTCTTAATAATAATCCTTGAATTTTTGCTTAGTCTAGTTTTTTTATTTTTTTTCTGATGGACTTTTAGGGCCTTTAGGGGAGGCCATGAATTACCTTATTTTAAACCCCTGTAGACTTGAGCACACAGAGGCTTCACAGTTCTTGGAATTTGGTTGGCTGCCAGTCAAGAACTTAGGAAAACATAAATACTACTTCTTGAATACTTACCATATGCCAAGCACTTTTCCAAATGCTTTACATATATTAACACGTTTTATCCCATAACTGCCTTATGAAGTAGATACTATTATGATACCCATTTAACTGATGAGGAAATTGAAGTGCAGAGTGGTTAAGTAATTTGCCCAAAGCCACACATTCAGAAAATTAGAAGCGGGAGTTGGGCTTTTAAGGTAGGCTGGTTACTTTCTGGCCTTGTACTCTACTGAACCATATCAGTAAGTCATAAGTGACTTTCACTATCATGTCTTAATTATGTGATGAGAAGTTTTCAAAAGAAAACAAAATATACAACTATTTTAAGCCCATACATTAAAGGGAAGGGTGACAGTTGTTTGAAGTAGGGCGCTATGGAAAAGACTGTCTATGCCTCATTTCTTATCAGTGTCGATCAGGTTAAAAGCATAACCATCTTCTTCCTCACTCATTCTGTGTTTGTGGAAACTTCAAGGTGATCAAAGCTGTCTTGGGGCCAAGGGAGAGCTCTGCTGTAAACTGAACTTCTGTGAGGAGCCTTGCTTTCCTCTGCAGTCCGGGGCTGTCGACACGGAACCTGGGGAGTGTTGTTTGATTCTGCTTTGAAGAAATACTTCCCTTGTGCAATCACCATAGCCTGGCTTGGTGAAAAGACAGCAATCCAGAGGACCAAGCTTCAAGATCACTGGCACCTGAAGGACCTTGGTTTCTACACCTATAAAATCAGGCTAGTTTGGATTCTTCCGCAGGAATTTGTTTATAAAGTCACTGGATTCTGTAGCCCCAGATGTGCTATGTTTATGGACACAGTGAGGTTGGCTATTTCTCTCCAAGGAGAGTCTTCGGTTTTTGTAAAGGGCCAAGGTGGCAACTCCAGAAGCCAAGTTTAACTTCATTTCATTACTCAGAGTCACTTTGGTCCTCAAAAATTTCATATCAGATATTCTTCATTTAACAGTTAAAGAATGTATTTGTGGCCTCAGAGGGAACATTCGAAATATATATGATGCTTCAGTGCTCTTTGAAAATTTATAGTCCCAGGACATCTGAGTGTGACTTTCGCTAGCTGCCTCACCAGACGTCCTTCCAGCTTCTCTAGTTCCTTTCCTATTAGAAACTCACATGCTCTCTGTTCCTGAAGTGTGCCAACCCGGGTAGGCTAAATTTTGTCACAGTAACACATCACCTAAAAAAAAGAAAAACTCAGTAATTTCTTGCTCTCATGAAGCCTGCTGCAAATCTGGGTGACTCTCCAGGGCAGCTCACCTCCATATTGAGCAATTTACGTGGTTTCCTTCTCTTGGCCCCTTTATCTCAACACCTTCACTGTTGCAGATGAAGAGTCAGAAGGTCAAACATCTGTAGTTAATTGCTTTGGCTCAAAGTTTGGCCATCATTTTCATTTTCATTTCCTTTTTTTTTGGTAAGAGCTAGTTACATGGACATACCCAACTGTAAGGATTAGAATTGATAATTCTCTGTGTAAGCAAAGTTAGGGGAGAACTAGATACTGGCAAACATTAATTTTGTGGACCATATAGACCAAGGTTTTCTTGATTAGATAAAGATTTCCATCTGGCTAACCTGGGCGCTTTCCTCTTTGGATTAGTCAGATTCAGGATCATGGAGTATTGGTGAGAAATAAATTTGAAAGCTACAAGTTCAATTTAAGTCAGGATGTCTGACATGAATCCTAACAAATGACCATCAAGCCTCTCTTTTGCTCTTCCAATGTTGGAGTCTTACGACCTCAAGAGCCTAAAATTCCATGCTGAAACAGCCTGATTGGAAAATTCTTTCAGTTCCCAGAACTACCTTTTGCCTTTAAATGGAGCTTGCTCTGTCCACACAGCCTCTTCTATGACCCTTCAAAATGCCTGAGGTCATCACCATATCTCCTTTCAGTCCAGGATACACAGCCTCAGGTACCATCAATGGCCCTGACATGACTTCCATTACTCACTGTCCTAATCACCACTCTCTATATCCTCTTATTTCAGTGTGGAGCTCAAAAGTCTTACCATTGCCAAATAAGGTTATCACTGCTCTTTTCTGGACTCTGCACAATTCTAGCAATGCCACTAAGACAACAGTAGTTTTTAGAGAAAGTACATCATGCTCTGAGCTTATATTCCATCTGGACCTATTGAGAACCGCAGCCTAACACTTATCCCTCTTCCCTTCCAGGGTTCTGTCCAGTGGTTTGTAGACAAAAATTAAGATGAAAAGGCTTTATTAGTGGTTGGGCATGCATCCCAAGATTGACAAAAGGCAGGCGTCTTTGATCTAAACTGGAACAGAAAACTCATTTTGGTTCTCCAGCACTGAAGGATGACCTCAGCTCTCTCCATCTGTATTGAAGACAACTAGGAAAGGGTGTGAGGTTGACTTAACTCACTCATTCATTTTAACCTAAAGAAGCTGAAACATACAGGCATACGCACACATTCTGCAAGACGGTCAAGCATGCTTACCATTTAGACTTAGGAGAGAAGAGAGATTTCTAGTTCTTCTGCTAGCTGTGAAACAAGTTGTGAAAGTAATGAGTAAAGGAGAGTCAAGGGCCCTGTCCACTGGTCAAACGTTCTCAGTGAATGTGCTTTATTTCATCTTCAGACCATTTCCTAATTTAACAGGATCATTTCAAATTATGATTTGATGATACACCAGACTAAGTATGGTGTGTTAATTACTTAGTAGGAAAGGAACCATTACAGAGAAATGAGACATGCATCAGAATGCTAGGATTTTAAGATTACTTATAATCACAGCATAACCTAGGATACCCCACTAGCAGTCTTTTTAAGACAATGATTGATATATAAAAGTGGTCACATAATTATGAATTCCTTGGATTTAAAAGAAAATTTTACCTTTGTTTATATTATTTCCAAGGTTTTGTTTTTATATTAATATTCTATCAAATTTTATCCAATTCTATCGAATACTAATAATCTTAGGAGACCCTAAACTACATGTGTGCGCAGCATTTCAGAAGAGAAGAGGTCACAGATTCTGATCAAGGACAAGTTTGTATAGTCTACAGTGATCTAAACCAAATCACTGGCTGAGTTCCTTTTGATAATGAAGTTCTATTTGTTATATCCGGACTTAAGCCCCTGCCTTTTAAAATCTAAATCCAAAGATTTAATTTTTTGAAACTTGGTGTCATTCCCAGAAATGATGTATTTCTGAAAGTTTCTTATGGTTGGCAATACTTACACTATTGTCCCGTCATTATGATAAATTGACCTGGTCTATAAATATTAATTGGAAGCTTATGCATGCCTTATCAATACTGGATTATAATGAGTAGGGCCATCTCAAGGTTCCATACACTCAGAGATGAGAGATGGGGTGCATGTAACATTTGGCTAATTAATCATCTTGGAGCACTCTGTGGGATTCTCTGCTTAATTGCTTGCTGTGTAGACCACAAAAGCAATCAATTGCTTCATTTTTCCTCCATCTGCTTGTTACATAATGCAGAACCCATGTTTGGGGGATTATTTTAGTTTATTTATAGTTCCCTGTGTTTATTCTTTCTTATCTACAGAGGCAATGAAAAATATAACTCTGTACTTTGAAAACATCACAGGAAAGAACACTTTCTGCTTATTAAAAAGCAATAAAAATTTAAAAAATTCTAATGCATGGATTCTTTTATGCATACATTTATGTTAGCTTTCCTCTTTTGAGTATTGTTATGAGTTCTTAGTCTTCCACAAAATCAATTTGTTTCAAGTAAGCTTCATTATTATTTTTGTTTTTATGCTCAGCTTGGTGGCTGTGATTTCTTCAAAGTGGCTCCTTTGTCCTTTCAACTACAATTTTACCATCATTTTTTTAAAAACAACCGTATTTATCATCATTACCAATATCTTCCATATTCATTAATGCTTTTCCTACCCTAAGATTTGAGAACAAGAGTCATGATGCCACTTGGTGGAAATTAGTATTGAAAACCCAAATCTGGCCCTAACGGTAAACAGAAGCTGTGGCAGGCCTTGATACCTAGCCTGTATCCTTTCGCATCTTCCTCTTTAGGACTCTGATTTCATTCAGGAGACAGTAGGCTCAGCCAGACATGTTCACTCCTGTAGATTTGCAACTGAGGATGGCCCAGTCTGGCCCCGTCTGGGCCACCATCATCTCCTGCCTTGATTATTGAAGTAGAATTCTGTTTCATCCTGGTTCTCCTACTCAATTTTTCTCCTACAGAATAATTCTCTCACAATGCAAGCCAGGTCATACAGCTCTTCTTTCAAAAATCTCAGTGGCCTCTATCCTACAAAGTCAGAGCAACATCCGCATAGTGGCCTTCAAAGCCCTGTGTTATCAGAGCCTCACTACCTGTTTGACCTTCTGGCCCATTGTTTCCCTTCTTGCTCACTCACTTCCAGAACAACTGGTTTCTTTGCTTCTGGTCCTTGGCAGCCCAACATGTTGCCGCCACAAGACTTCTGTCCTTCCCATTCCTCTGAAGGGACTTGCTGAGATGCTCCTCTCCCTGTGATTCCCAGCTGTATGTCCTCTCTAAAGAGATTTTCCCATGCTCCCTCCTTTCCCCTGAGCCTGCTCTGTGTATCTTTATAAAACACGTCGCCATTTGTTTACTGATGCGTCCCCCAGATAGATGCTGAGCCTCAAGATGATAAATACACGTCTGATTTTTTCCCTGCCCTGTCCTCAACCCTAATGACAATTAACACCCGATGTGTGGTAGGTCTTCCAAAAATATTTGTTGAATGAATGACCAATTAAATGAATGAATAAAGCAATGACATTTCATGGTTTTGTGCTGGAAGTGTGTTTTGAATATTCAACAACTCTGAGAGTAATCTTCTCACCATGTTCTGGGTTTTGTCGCTCTTCAGCCAAGACTCTGACATGGCTTCCATGTCTACAGAGCAAGAGCTGCATTCACACAGAGTCCTCCAAAGCCCTGCAAGATCTGAACAGTGAAAGCACTCTTAAGCATTGAAAAACACCTAACTGTCATCCTTAATTTCCTTCACTTCATTGTTCTTCAGCTAAGAGGCAGTGTGTGGGAAACCTTTCCATGTCCTGAGGGCTCACATGGTTCTCTATACTACAGTGAGCAAGGTACTGGCTGACTCCCTCCGGATTTCACATTTCATGCTCACAGAACCCTGGATCTTGTCTCGCTTAAGACTGTCCCTGTCTGCTGGTCCTGTATCTCTGGTGCCTCAGCAGAGAAACACGCATGTGGAGAACGACCCACAGGCAGTGCTCACCCATCTGTTTCACTGCCTTGGTCCCCTTCTTTAAGGGAGCACAGCATCCCCAGTGGATACAAGGGAGAAGGAGTTCAGCTTGGTTTCTTTCTTTCCTTTCATCCAGTGACTGATTGGACAGGGCTGCTTAGTATTACGGAGAGCTGCCCAATAAAGACGCCTAGTGGAATAGGAGATTTTAAGTGGCAGTGAGTTCCCCATCTTAGTGAGTATTCAAGTGCAATCTGAAGGATGGATTATGGAGGCTGCTGGAATACGGTGCACCAAAAGCAAGATACGCCATGTGCTTCAGCAGCTTTTCTCTCTAAAGTCTTTCTCAAGCCTTCCTCCTTTTGTGCTCCATTGGCTAAGCTAAATGGTAGTGTTTTCTCTCAAGAAGTCCTAGAAAAACCAAAGACCCCCTCAATCACCACAGGCACTCTCCTAAATGAAAGATAACTTCATGTCTTCCACAAACTCACTTGTTGACAGTGATGGAGCAATGTGGAGGGAAGCTAGAGAAAGGTACCTCTTGATCACATTACATTAGCATCACAAGATGCATTAGAGGTTAGGCTGCTCTCCAATAAAATGAGTTTCCTCTTTCCATCGTTTCTGAAGAAAGCCTCCCTCTCCATCACTTATTCTAAGGATTGGTATTTAAAAGTTATTTTTGGTATTTGTTGACGTACATGCCTTCCAAATGTTACCCAAAGGTCCCATCTTCTTTCCAAATGACATGGAATACTCAAATAAAGTCATACAACTTTGAAAACAGATTAAATTGGTGGTAAGTCAACCCTGTGTCTTGAACAGAGTTTTATTTGCTAAAGGCAGCAAAGCAGTTTTAGCCTGTCCTCAACTCTCTACTGGCCAAAAATATTATTTACATTTAGAGAAAAATAATCAAATGCTTTTTTTTTAAATTGGTGCTTACACTATTTTTCCTTCTGTTTAAACTGAGGTCAGTTCATCCCTGTTTTCAGCTAACCTCGACATCCCCAACCTCCTGGTCTCGTCTTTAATTAAAGAAATAGGTCCAGTGGCATTTTTAATTTTTTAAAAATCATCCAACAAGCAAAGATGCATTTCAACACCCAGCATTCTATTTATTCTGAGATGTTCTCTGCTCCTTCCTTCATATTATGTGCCTTTAAAGAAATTGCCACCACCACCACTCTTTTTTAAACCTGATGTTCATTCCACTTGGATGGGATGGAGATCTTGAGTTGAAAAACAGTGTCTCTTTTAGCTTGTCCAAATTCCTACAGAAATGAACAAAGTGGAACCTGGGAGTTCTTGGCTGGAAGGAATTTGTTGATGGAAATTAGGACCTCATGTTCCTCTTTCAGTTTTCAGACTCAAATCAAAAACCAGTCTGATTCTGGAAACTACCTTGTAGGAAAGATAGAAGGAAGACCTTCTTTGTTACTGTGTCTGATGTGCCAAACTTTAAACATGCACAAGGTTATGTGCTTGCAAAGGAGTTTTGTTTTAGCATATTCCTAGAGCCACACCTGAGTTCAACTGCATAATACTATTGGTGCTTGCTTTTTCCTCCCTGCACTGAAAACCGGATTTTGGAGATAGGGATAAAGGGGTTGGGGGAAGTGGATTCTCTAGAGGGAAAGAGAAGAAAAATTCAGCTGGGTATATATATTTCAACTTCTCTGCCGTTCCTTTTGCGGCAGACTGCATTTACAAAGAGGTGTACAATAATACCACCCATCCTACAGGATCTTCTATAGGGTGACTTTGCCACCTTCACACGGTCAGGGTTCCTCTCTCCTCCTCATGAGTCTAGTGGGCCTGGGAAAAAAGTAGAACAGAAAAAAATGACAATATAACCTCTTCCCCTGGGAACTATTGCTGGAGTCTGAACATCCTGAGGCCTCCATCTTGTTATGAAGCCCTGTGACACGCAGAGATCACGTGTAGGAGCTGAGTCCAAAGGTCATCAGGTGATCCCAGCCTCCAAACCATCACCCCTACCGGAATCTGGCTTCCCAGAAGAGATGGCAGACCTCGTGGAAATGAGACAAACCATTCCACTGCACTGTGACTGAATTCCAGACCCACAGAGTCCAGGAGCATGATAAAACTGTTTATGCTACTGCATTTGTGATGGTTTGTTACCAGGTAAGGATCCAGCCGGAATATCCTGCTTAAGTCACATGAGCAGCTTATCTGGAGCACCACCTTGTGCCAGGATCTATGCTGGGCATTATGGCCATGGAGACTGTGACACCATTCCCACCCCATTTGGCGGGGTGAGACACATGGACAGATGTGTTAGCATACCATCTGGAAGGATGGCCCTGGAGGCAGAACCCAGCTCTGTGAGAGCACAGGGCTTGGGGTAGGGAAGACCAGGGAATGGGTTGGAGTCCATCTGATGGGGAGGATCCCAGAAGATATCTGAAGGAGATGACATTAAGTTGATTTTGTTAGGTAGTTAGAATAGGAAAAAGGAGTCCAGAATGGCGGTGGTTAAAAGACAAGGAAGGGAAAAGAGCACGAAAATAGAACAAAGGAAGGTCTGAGGACCAGAGTGAGGACCTCAGGTAGAACAAATAGCACCCCAGCTAGCCCAGTTTACATAAGGCCGGCCCCGGGGGGAAGGAGAGAAAACATATAAAAAGAGGAGCCAAAGGGCCGGGGCTCGCTCTCTTCTCTTCCAGTCTTTTGGGTCGGCATGCCCTCACACCTCTTGGATGTATTTTCCTTTATTTTCTAAATAAAACTGAGCTGTAACACGGAGCTGTAACACTGTTACAGCTGTGACACGCCGAGGGCTTTAACATCCGTCACTTCAAATTTTTGTTGTGATGAGACAGAACCGAGGAAATTACACACTCCGCTGACAACTTTGATATGATTGGGTCAGCAGAAGAAAGTGAAACAGGTCTAGGTGAAAGACACAGCCCACTTATAGGCACTTAATCATGGAAGACTTAGGATAGAGAGGGATTTGACATTCTTCTCAGCTCAAGCTCAGTGCCTGTGGGGAGAGGTGAGTACAGCTGGACTGCATGGCATTGGATAGTCTGGATCACAGGAGACCAGGGTATCAGGCTAAGGAGGTGAGAGTAGGCAGTGGAGCACGCAGAGGATGAGGGGGAAGAATAGGAGCCCATGACCCAGGCAGTACAGCTCCGCCCCCAGCCTTTTTGCCGCCTCTTTATGGCCCTGGCAGGCTAGGAGACTCTGCCAGGCTTTTTGAAAGAATCCTGCAGCCTGGACTCACCAACTGACTCCCTGGCCCCAGCCACTGCAGTTCTGGGGTTTCATGGGGGCAACACCATTTTCTCCTTGCAGCCTTGCATGAACACATCCTCCTCTCCTGTGGGCAGTCCCACATCGAAGTTGTGTTACTTGCCTGAGGTGGCAGAGGCTGGTGTCTGGGGGGCTCAGCAAAAGCTCCCATGTTACCTGCCTGAGGCACTGCTGGCTCTCACACTTTTGAGGTGAGGGAACGCAGAGAACAGCCCCAGCCAGCCTCAGGCAAAGCACCCCCCTTCCACCCTCCTCCCCTCTCCCCCCACCTCCGCTGCCCCGCCCCACACAGGGTCTTGGGGCCTTCCTGCCTTTCAACAGCAGAGACTTCCTGCAGGGACCATGTCTGCACTGAAATAGATCTGTTTTGAGGCCACTTTGCTTTGAACTATAGAGCAACTCCAGGAGTTTAAAGTACCATTTACCTGAATGGCTGATATGTGCATTCGTGTGAGACATTCAGCATAATGGTTGATTTATATTTATGGGGGGATTGTACGTAAATTCTCATTTATGAGCAACCCCTCTGTGCTGGGCTGAGGTTCTCTCAGCTGCAAATACTGGGCTGCAACCCCTGAACCTTAATAACCCTCACTCTCCTTGGCTTAGATTCCCTCATTCTAAAGAGGCCTGAGTCTGGTCTGAGAAAGGTCATCTAAAGCCTTTGGTATAAATCTGGCACTGAACAGAGAACAGGCTGCTATTTGCTGATGGCCACCTCCTCCATGGAAAAGCAGCCCTTGCCTTTGGCTTGGACTCTCTCAACCCACAGTCTGTTCTGCAGCTCCAGCAGTGAAGGAGACCAACCCTTCACTGCGTCACACTTCCAGGTTGAGACCGACTCTGCTCACCTGGAGCCCTCATGTCCATGATCATGGAAGGGAAAATGGTAGTTGCAGAAGGCTGGGAGGAGGGGAAGGAAAGATGTTTAGTGGGTGATGGTTTCAGTGTGGGGTATTGGAGTCTACAGAGAGACGGCAGGATGGTGGGGAGAGTTTCACAGTAATGTGAAAGCTCTCAGTGCCACTGAACTGTGCATTGATTACACTAGCTACACGAATGTACACTAATGTACTAGTTACACTAATTGCACTAGTTACATGGCCAATTTTACGTTGTCTGTTTCTCCACAAACAACAGACACATCCCCTGAAAGATGAGACTCAGACTCCTTGAGTTGGTACATATGACCTTGATAGAAGTTGGTATGGCCAGGCTTCTGCCATCCCTTCCAGCCTCGTCTGTCTGTCTGTCAGGTCTGCTGATCTCCCACTTACACTTTGGCGATCACTCTCTCAGGCTTACACAAACACACACATCATCACACACACACCAGCACCACCAGTACTACCATATCACTTTCTTTTTCTTGTCTGGGCCGTTGTTCTGCCTGGGATACTGTCTTAAATCAACGCATGAATTCTGAAGCCAGCCTGTCTGGGTTGGAGTTCCAGCTCTACCATAACTACTTGTGTAACCTTGAGAAAGTTGCTTAACTTCTCTGTGCTTCAGTTTCCTCAGCAATAAAAGGAGGATGGTAATACCACCTACATCCCAGGTTGAACAGACCCATAGAACACGCTGTGTAGATCATGGCTGTTTCAATTATGATTTGTTTCTGGTATTGCCTGAGGAGCTGGCAGAGAGAGTTTTGTATTATTCTTCAGTAGCTGATCAGGCTGAGAGGTCACGTGATTTGCCATCTTGGGAACAAAGCCAGGGCATTGTTGCCTCAGGACAGGTCATTTGAGTTTCTGGAGATGGACATGGCCAGACTGGCTGTACAGAGGGGCCTGGAGCCTGGGGCTTACTTTCCTGCCCCATGTATGGCAGCAATCTCATGCCCTGGGTGGTGTTTGGGAGTCCAGGTCTAGGGAGTGGGCCAGTGTTTGGGGACAGCAGACTGCACCTTCCCCTCCCTGTGCTGGCTGCCCTGAGCAGTGCTGGGGGAGGTGGGGCTGCTGAGAGCCAGAAGATAAACATATTAACAGAACTTTCCATCTGTCATTTCAGAGAGTCATTTACTGCCTAGCTGTGGTTGGAAAAATTAAGTCCTTGTAATTTAGAGTCAACATTTCTCGTGGAATCATGTTAGACCAGTTGGCGTAGTTCTGCAGCCTCTCAGCAGAGTTGCCTACAATCAAAACAAGTTTGCAGCGGTATGCTGTCAGTGGGTAGGTAGCTGTCAGCTACCCTACCTGTTGCCCTGCTGACTGCCCTGCATCGAACACTGGGTGCTGCAGGCCACGGGGCAGGCCTGGGCATGTGGGGCCCTGGGCTGCAAAGGGTGGACTGCAGGAACTGGCTACTGGGGAAGCTGCATGGTGGAGCTCCAGCCCACATAGGTCTCTCCCTTTCCTGACTAAGACAAATGACTCTTCCCCTGTGTATTGGTGAGCTCAGGCTACGGTAGCAAAATACAACAGACTGAAGGTTTAAACAACGGTCATTTTCTCCCAGTTCTGGAGGCTAGAAGTTCAAGATCAAGGTGTTGGCAGGGCTGGTTTCTTCTGAGGCTTCTCTCCTTGGTTTGTAGATGGCCACCTTCTCTCCGTGTCTTTGCAACGTTTTCCCTCGGCTTGCATCTGTGTCCTATTCTCTTCTTAGAAGGATATCAGTCATACTGGATTAAGACTCTGCCTAATAATAACCACATTTTAATTACCTCCTTAAAGGTCCAAATCTCCAAATACAGTCACATTCTGAAGTACTGGGGGGTTAAATCTTCAACATGTGGAAATTTCAGGGACACAATTTTGAACACCCTATAAATTCAGGAGAAAGTAGTTTGCTGGTTCTACTGTGTGGAGAAGGAAACTGAGGCTCTGGGAAGGCAATTGGGGCCTCCCAACTCCCACAGCCAGCAAAGGCAGATGGTAGGCCGAGGTGCAGGATTTCAGGACCTCCTATTTTTACCACATCACAGTTATGGCCAATCTACAACTGCAGGTGAGCACATGCCAGGCACTGCACAGGCTCCTTAAACCCTCTGTCAGCTGAAAAAAAACACATGACCTAAAAGCTGAGAATTATTTTTCACTTGGCAGACTTTTTGAGGATTTAGGCCCATAAGACAGCCTCTCAGGTAGCTCTCAGGGACTGCTCAGAAGAGGTAAGGGAGGAGTCAGAATACACAGGAGTTTTTGTAACAAACACCAAAAAGATGACTGTTGAAGGTGACTGGCTGAAAACCAGACATCTCAAGTGAATGAACTGAGTGCTTTTCCAGCTTTTCTGCATATGTGAAGATACAAGAGTCTGGGCTCATCGAAATCATCCCTTTGAGATGACTCCTAGCTATCTAGGTCTAGTATCCTGCTTTTCTCCATCCTGAGTCCGCTCAGGGTGCATGGTTGGGCTGACAGCTTGGTGGCCACAATGTCCTTTGTTTACTTGATATGACAAGTGACATTCTTTGTTGACACCCTCAAACGCTGTCATGCAGGACAGGGAGGTTAGATTCAATTTAAGGCAGAACTGTACAGCAGAAAGTAAAATGAGGTCTCTGGGCAGCCAGCTCCCATCTCTGGGGAGGGTGGAGCTGAGGCCCCTGCTTGGGTTGCGGTGTTCTCTTCAGTGATGGGATTTTCCAATGCACAGTCACCTTTTGCTAGGCTTACAGATTTCTCCAACTGGGGGCTGGGTAGGTCTTACCCATAGATTTTCCTGTTCAACTGGGCTTCAGTAAGTAAACTTTTGAGGCTGCTAAGTACTGAATGTTAGGCCATTTAGTTAAAAAAAAAAAAAAAGAGAGAGAGAGAGAAATATACCGAGATGCTTCTAAGTCAGGGGGCTCAGCCCTGGATCTCGGGCATCAGAGTAGACATTTTAGGACCAACTCAGCTACCTTATTTTGAGATGGGGAATCTGAGGCACTGAATACAACCTTGACTTATTGAGCTGACCTGTGGCTCTGGCTCAGGGTTTGGCACAGGCATATGGCCTGTTGGCCACATGGGGCCATCTTTGACTTACCTGACTCAGTCTGGCAAAGGCTGTCATTATGTGGGTGAGGTGGTAGGTGGAGGGAAGAGAGCATTATTTTGGACCCACCTGGATTCTGCCTTACCTTCCTCTGAGCAAAGCTGGGTGGCCACTGGCCCAGATGTGCCGTGGAATGCCCAGGAACAAAAGACGTGAGGAGTGGACAGTGGGCTAGAAATACGCCTCCTCTAAGGGACCTCCCTCCATCCTGCATCCTCCTTCCTCTTCAGAGGGAGAAACTGAGGCTCAGAGAGCTTCAGTGTTTGCCCTAGACCAGCAGCCAGCAAAAAGGCAGGACTGGAACCCAGGGCCCCTGGGTCTAATCCCAGTATAGTCCTTAGGAGTCCTGGTTGCCTGTTTGCTCCCCCCATGGGTTCCCAGATGCCAGGGAAGAGAGTGGGGAAACAGCCCTGAGAGATGGCTCTGAACAGAAGCCAGGGAGTCTGTTCCCAAAAGAGGGACAGTTTTCTGACACCCTTATGTCATCCACTCTCAGCCAAAGCCCTGCACACATCTGCTATCACTTCTCTGGTTCCCACTACCCTCTGCTTCCCCTGACTGGTGAGAAGAAAATATTAGCATGGCTGCCCCAGGGGTCTGAGGCCTGCAAGCACTCTGTGTGTGGCATTATCCTGCTCTGACAGCTCTGCCCTCCTCCAGGGCTGTCCTGGCCCTCCCTGAGCTCCCTTAGGAAGCAGCAGGGAGAAAGAAAGAAATTGGAAAAGTGTCTACTGCTGGCTCACGTTCTCTGCTCTGCGGTGCAGAAGGCTCCCCTTTGACCAAGAGCTTGGCATGTAAGAACAAAGAACTGTGAGCAAAATATGATTCTTTGCAGTCTTGACAGCTTAGTGCAACCAGCTTAGAAGTTCCTCCAGCTGTGCACTGAATCCAATGGCCATGGAAAAGCAGAGCCCTGGGGTGGGCAGAATTCGAAGATGGCCCCAAGACTGCTCCACGTGTGCATGCCTTTACTCATATCCTCCCTTTTAATGTAGGCAGAGCCCACGAATACAATGGCATGCA
Organism: Oryx dammah; assembly: GCF_014754425.2. Taxonomy (NCBI): domain Eukaryota; kingdom Metazoa; phylum Chordata; class Mammalia; order Artiodactyla; family Bovidae; genus Oryx; species Oryx dammah. Next base: position 17,974,568 of record NW_024070190.1, on the reverse strand, counting down.
GCTCCTCTCCATATGTGAGTCGGTTACATTATATGGAAAGATGGATTGTACAGATACTATTAAGTTTCCTAGTAGGTTAACTTTGGTTTAATAAAAAGGGACCCCTTCCATTCAAATGCAACCGTTTCTGTGCAACCCAGCACTTTCTCTTTCCCCTGTATCTTCATTTAAATCCATCCCAGGTATATGATGGCTAACGTTACATGTGAAGTTGCTTAGGTCAGGATGCCCAGATGTGTGGTCAGACATTATTCTAGATGTTTGCATGACGGTTTGGGGATGAGATTAGCATTTAAATTGGTCGACTTTGAATAAAGCAGCTTGCTCTCCATAATGTGTTGGGCCTTGTCCAATCCAAAGGACTGACTTGCTTCAAGCAAGAAGAAATTCTGCCAGCAGGTAGGCTTTGGACTTGAACTTCAACCTGGGTTTGCTTAGCTCCCCAGCCTGCCAACCTTTAGACTTAAACTTCAGCATCAGCTCTTCCTCTTAGTAGACTAGAGACTGCATATTTTGGACTTGCCAGCCTCAGTGATGTCAAGATATGGAAGGATAGAAGATCCTCAGCCTTAGTCCCACCCAACAGAAACACTGCTAAGCAAGAATCCAGGAATGAGGGTTTCTTCATGAGAACTGAAAATCCCTGAGGAAAAGTTACAGCACACCAGTGGAGCAAAAATAAATTAGAAAAACCACGTTACAATGAGTAAGAGGTACACTTTACCCACATCACCTGTTCCTCAAGCCACAACTGCACGGTGCCAAGAAGGATGTTTGGGGTCTCTAACTTCTCCTGTGGGGGAAAGGGAGATCAAGGAAGACATCTAACTTCCTCAGTATTTGACACTGCCTTAGGCCCACCTCTGTCTCAGCTCATGAGAACTCTACAGGCAAGGAGAGAGCAGAATGATATCTTCAAAGGACTAAAAGAAAGCAGAAAAAAATTATCAACCAAGAACACCATATACTTGGTAAAATTGTCCTTCAAAAATGAAGGAGAGATAAAGATCTCCCCAAATAAAACCTGAGGGAGTTTATCATCACTAAACCTGCCCTATATGAAGTAGATTTGTCAGCATTCACAATTATGTAAGCCAATTCCTGAAAATAAATCTCTATATGCATAAAAAAAGAGGGGAGGGGATTCCCTGGGTGAGCCTGATCTAATCAGATAAGCCTTAGAGAAGACAGGGGGCAGAAGCAGCGGTCCTTCTGCCAATGGAGAGGACCATGAGGAACCACGGACTCTGTAGGAGCCTCTGGTTCACAGCCCTCAAAGAAATAGGGACCTCGGTGCTATAATCACTGGGTTCTAAATTCTCAACAATGCCAGTGAGCCTCAGAAGAGAATGCAGTCAACCAACACTGTGATTTCAGTCCAGTGAGACCCTGGGCATTGGACTTCACCAACCCTTGCCTAGACTTTTGAGCCTAGGAAACTGTGAGATGAAATTACCATATAAGCTTGTGGTAACTCATTACACAGTGATCAAAAACTAATGTATCCTCTTCCAGACTTCTATTGATAAATCTATCAGGGCATGTGAAGTAAGGGTTGAGCTAAGTCTGGCACCTGGGCAGAGACATATCTCAGTTCAAGCATGTCTGATAGAAAAAAATTGAACATTACAACATATAGTTGAAACATGGTTCTGGAACAGAGGTGCGCAGCAATGAGAGAGAGTGAGAAAGGGAGGGACTGGGAAACTCCTATAGTTTTTCCGGACATTGTGCTTCTGTTACGTTAAACACTGTTGTTTTGCTTTGTTTTATTTATTCACTCATTTGTAAACCCTTTCATTCAAATAGTGACAAGAATGAAAAATTGATTTTTATTACTTCTGTTCTTTTTGGCCACACTATAGTGGTATGTGGAACTTCCCCAACTAGAGATTGAACCTGTGCTCCCTGCAATGGAAGCACAGAGTCTTAATCACTGGACCACCAGGGAAATCCTCTTTACAACCTCTGATTAGGACTATTTCCCCAGAGAATGGAGCATTTCTGCAGACTAAGAGTTAGGTCTGGAGGGAGAGCTAGCCACAGACAAAGAGCCCATTTGCTTATGGACCTTGTGTACCTCTGTGTTGGTCTTGAACCTTGGGCTGCGTGGGTATGAAAATGCTGCACACTCTATAAAGTGCCCAGGAATGAACAGTTTTGTAGAAGGTAAATAACTCCTTTTTGCAGCAAGAAAACGAAAGGAGGAGGGGAGAAAAGAAGTTTGCTATGGTTTCTTAGTAAGTCTGGAACCAAATGACTGGTGTTGCCTTTCTTGGCAGTGGTCTTAGCTGAGCCATCAGCACCAAGAAATCTGCCTTAGAGATCCTGTAGCAGCATCAGGTGATACTGTCGGAGTGCACTCTGAGTGAGGACAGTGAGGAGCACATCTCCCGTTGACCAGCTGTGGACCTGTAACCTGAGTGAGGAGTTGACTTGTATTGTTTTACGGTTGGTTGTCACTGCAGCGCAGCCTAGCCCATACTGGCTGACGGAGTCGGTACAGCCCATCCGACACAGGCTTTCATCCCAGGTGTCTGCCTGGCTCGCGTGGCATCATGATCTAGATTGTAAAACAATGCTAGAATTTTCTAGGAGAAGGTTATCCGGAAAAGCTATGTGTTCTGGTTAAATGATGTCTTTGAATTCTGAAGGCACGGGATTTGATTTTTTCTTTCTTGTACGTAGATGCACACACTATAAATGAATTGTTTCCCACTTTTTCACTCATTTTAAACTTTCCTTCGTGTTGTTATAGGTTTGTATGCATCATTTATGATGACTGAGTGAATATTTAATGGCTGGATTGTGAAAGACCTTACTTAATCATCATGCCCGGTGGTGGGATACTTAGATTGTTTGCAATAAACATTTTTGTGCATAAAGCTTGGTTTCTGTTTAGTATTATTTACTTTGGCTAGGATTCTAGTAGTGGAACACCTGGACAGAAATGTCATGAAACTTTACCTTTTTCAAACATTCCTCTGGAAAGTAAAGCGTTCACCTACCCTGATGCCACAGGTTGGCTAGTCTGGTGAAAGTAACTCACTCTTTCATTAAAGATGAAAATGGAGTCAGGCCTGGGCCATCATCCTGTCACATCACTCCAGGCTCATAGTGATGTAGACCAAGCCCCAGAAGACCAGGCTAGCCTGGGGGGGTCTGGCCAAGGAACAGATCCTCGACAACCTCAGCTTAGTACTCTCCGGCTCTAGTTCAAGTCATAAAATTCCCAAGGGTTCACCCCATCCCCATCTGAACACCTCCATTCCATCATCAGCCCCTAGGGAAGTTTTGAGGGTCCACCATGACCCTTGCTTTCCCCTTGTGGATCCCACGCCCTCTGCATTCCTGGAGCTCATGACCACTTTTAAGAGCCCAGGTTCCAGTCTCTGCATCTCTCTCCAAGGGGCAGTGCCCTGCAGCTCACTGGGGTCTTACTGGCTGAAATGCAGGGCTGGGGAGGGTACTTCTTACTCACTCCTGTGAAGCATCTTGATTGGGATACATACTGAGGACCCTGGGGCTCAGCTTTTCCCTGCCATATCCTCCAGACCATTTCTCTAACCTATGGACCTTCTAGCATATTCCCTGGGGCCTGAGAGACATCACAGGGACTTCTAGCAGTGCTGCCTTCAAAACTACTTTCTCCCAAGCCTGGTCCATGCCCCAGGCAAGCATTTTTATTTTCTTAGTAATAACAAAGTCCCCGCTCTTTGATCAAACTATAATCAGGCTTCTCTGAGCCCTCCTCCAGACTAAGCTTAGTCCTCGTCATGCAAACCTAGTTATAGCAAAGAATCCTGCGTAGTCAGCTTATCATGAATATTCCCCCATCCTTAATGTCCAGTTAAGCTTCACTTCCCCCAACCATGGACATCCAACCAATTTCCTCTTCGTAATTGCCTGTCCTTTCCCTTACTTTGCCCATTGGCTATAAACCCCCCATTTGTCTCTGTTTGCATTTGAAGTTGTGTTCAGTGTCTTTCCCCTACTGCAGTAATCTTGAACAAAGTCAGGTTTTTAAAATCAAGGGTGAGAGTAATTTCTCTTTGAAAGGAGATATTCTTTCCCATCCAGAAAACCCTCTTATGAGGAGTTACCTGGTGGAGAGGGAGGGGAGCTTCAACCTGGGGAATGGCTGCCAGCCTCGCCCACCATATATGTGCCTCCTATCAAGGACACTGTTTGTTGGAGAGGCCAGAAACCCTGGTAAAGGAATGTTCTGCGTGTCTTCCCTGGAGAACTGAGAAACCCACACCCAACACCCCAGCCTCACCATCACTCACAGCTTTATGGCCCATTCATTCATTTATTCATTACACATTTATTGAGTTGCTCCTATATCATCTTGTCTTAAATTTTTGGTGGAGATTTTATATTTTCAGGGATATTCCCTTGTTTACTTTCAGTTTTATTTCATTTATAGGGCAAAGACTTTGGAGCAGCTGAGCATTCCTAAGGTTCTGGGGACACCACCAAGAGGAGGAGTATAGACTGAAGCCCTGCCGTTTTCAGCTCCCAGTCTCAGAGAGCAGCCTGCACACATCAGAGGCCGCATGTGAGGAGCGACGGTGCCCAGTCTTATTGCCAAAGACAATGGCTCCAGAGTAGAACATGAAGCAATTAGATAATTGCTGCTTTGTGTCTGTATGATATCATACATTTAGAGTAGTTACATTGAGGTAATTTGCAAAACTGACAGATAATAAATCCTTAATATATTTCCTGCTTTCCTTCCCATCCCTCCACTTTTCTTTTTCCTCCCCCTTTACTTTCTTCCTTCTTAGACTTTTCCTAGAAGGCTCTTGAGGTCATTCACCTCTGTCCCTGTGCAAACTCCCCTCCACAGTATCCTGATAGGAAAGTAGGGTTCCAGACACCCAGCAGAAGTTGAGAGGAGATGTTCAGAATCTACCCACTGGGAAACCTTGCCTCATCAAGCTACTCCCTGGTCCAGTGATGAGGAGGCACCAGACTCACTTCCTTTCCTGGTGACGCTGGAACCAGTGATGCCGGGTCAGGCGACGCTGGCAGGTGTCTCTCCCTCACCAGCCAGCCCTAGTGTCCAGTCTTCTACTATTTACCTAACATCTTCTTTAAATTGATTCACTCATATTGCCTAAATAAATAAAATGTAAGAGGAAACATGTTTCAGAGGATGAGATGGTTGGATGGCATCACCAACTCAATGGACATGAGTTTGAGTAAACCCAGGGAGTTGGTGACGGACAGGGAAGCCTGGCGTGCTACAGTCCATGGGGTCATAAAGAGTTGGATACGACTGAGCAGCTGAACTAACTGAATGGTTGTTCCCTGGGACTAAGAGTAAGCACTAAATATAAGATAAATACAGTTTCTTCTCCGTGGAGTTAATTATCTATCAGGAAAGAGAGAAGTTACAAGTACATGAAAAAAATCTAACTGTAAGAAGGAAATTAAGCAAAGAAAGAGATGAGAGTGGAATATACGTTTGCCACAGGCGAGGGGTGATGAATCAAAGTTATTGTTTGGACCCACTGAGTTTTGAAAATACTGATTTCAAGTATGCCTTTGAATGATGGCTTGAGCAAGGTCAGTGTGGAGAGGTTGGGACTGAAACGATCAAGGTAAGGGTGCTGGTTGCATCAGTGGAGTTTGAAGCCACAGGCTCAGATGCGATTATTTCAGGAGTGAGTGTCCATAGATACCTGGGCCCTGGTGCTCCCACACTGAGTCACAGAGAAGGGGAGGACCAGGCAGGTGTTAAAGGAAGGCAGCCCACTGTGGTACTCTGTGGTTTCTTGGAAGCACAATGAGGGAAGCGTGTTTACAGAGGATGGAGCGATAGCTACCAACTGTCACTGCAAAGCTGAGCCAGATGAAGACAACGAGGTCACCACTGGGTTTGGCAAGATGGCGCCATGAGTGTGACTCTGGTGGAACAATGGGGGCCAACTCCTGATTGGAGTGATTCTAAGGGAGGACAGGGGCGAGGAAGGGGCTGTGGGGAGTAGAGACCATTTCCTACTCTTTCTCGGAATTGTGCTGGCACGTAAAAGCCCACACATGCAGCTGCTCCTGGAACATCTCAGGAGCCATCTGAAATCAAGCTGTGGACCACATGGCCTGGAAATTTATCCTTGAAAACCCAGACTAACAGAGCCCTTTTCCTAACCCTTACTGGCACCACTCCTGGGAGAGTGCCCTCGAGTTGCATTCTTCCCGATACTCAGCCCCCAAAAGGTTTTTTCCTCGCTGGGGGCCAGCAGCCTGACAGGCCTGCACACAACGCAGACACATACAGCAGAAGAGGGGCGAGCACCAGGGCTGCAGGGCCATACACAACCAGGGCCCTTATTCCAGAGCACAGAGAGGCGCCGGGGCATGTCATGCTCCAGCACAGATATTTACGGATCCTGATTCACACGGTCCAAGAAAAGCTTGGCCTCAGAGATTTCTGGTCCAATCACAAGAATATGGGGGTTGGGCATGGATGAGAGAGAAAGAGATGGACTTTTAAAAAATCTGTATTAAAAAAAATAACTCTGTATAAACCTGATTTCTGTGAGCCTGCTGCCTGCAGTAGTGAAATGCCCTGTTACTCTTCCGAGGCAGCAGTGAATAGCGACTCTGTTAGGAGCTGGCGGGGTCTCCAGAATCAAAATACACCAGGGAGATGGGAGAGCTGCTTTCCTGGAGTCAGTTGTGAGCAGAGCCTGCGAGGAAGTGGGCCTTCCTCCTGCAAGCTCTCTGCCTAAGCAAGACAGAAAAGTCCCCACTGGCATGCGCATTTCTATTTTATACAAAGTGAAACGGAATCACACCCAGATCAGATCTGTATTTTCTCCCGGGCTATTGCAGGAGGCCGTCTTCAGACCGACCTCATTCACAGCCAACTTTTCTTTTGTATAACTGGCCACCAATATTAAGGAAAAAACTGCACTATCCATTGGAAAACCATGGGGGCAGCTTGACTTTTTTGTGTGGGAAGGAAAGATCAGGACAAATACGGAGAGCCCACACTGTGCCAGGTGTCTGGTGTTTGCATTCTCCTTTAATCTTTACTGACTTTTGCAGACAGGAAACTAAGACTTAATGAGGAGAATGACTTGCCCAAGACCTTGGTAGGCTGAGGAATGGGCCCCCTCTGTACGTTTTCTTTCTGATGTTTTCCAACCCTCTCTGACTTATTGGCAGCCAGTGGCGGTTTCTTTGACTGTAGAACCTCTCATGTAATATGGAAAGTAATGGTATAGGCACCAGTTCCTCAGAGGTTCTGTCCTAGCTCCCTGAAGCTGGTATGCTTTGCTTGGGTCACACAGTGAGTGTGGTTCCTGCTAGAGGTGGTGGGATCATTTGTGAAGGCGAAAATGAATGTCCTCGGTCTGCACCAGCATCCCGTTTCCACCACTATAGCTGCCCCCAGGCTGCCCCCTCACTCCTGAATCTGCTGGTCCCCATGAGCACTGGCTTTGAGGCTTTTGCCTAGAGTTCAACTCATTTCCATATTCTTTTTCTCATACAAACCTTGGGGGCAATTCAGGGGCTCCAGTAACATGAACCTTTTTCTCTAAATAAGGAAGCTGAGACCCCCGAGAGATTTAGCCACTCAACCTTCTAAGACAAAGTTGAGACTCAAGATTTTGGACTCCCAAAGCCAAGCCCATTCCCAGCTTCACATGGCCTCTCTATGTGAGCCCTGAAAGCCTCTCTGTCTTTGCTCCTTTCAAACACACTAAGGCCCCAGGTCTAAGTTGGAGAGGAGAGAGCCTGAGACCTCAGCCAACCAGCTCACAGAGCTCCAGAACCTTCTCTCCTGCTAGCGGTGGCATTGTTACCATCCTCATGTATTATGACTCTGTTTATTAAGCATTTTATGTGTTTTCTAGCGGATTTCCTCCCAGTGATGAGAGATGGATATTGTTATACCCATTTTACAGAGGAAGAAAGTGAGGTAGAGGAGTTTGCCCATGGTCACATAGTTAATAGGCGGTAGACTCAGGATGAAAATCCAGATTCATCTGCCTCCACCAGCTTCGTACCATACCCTGCAGCTATCTTACAGGTGCCATGACTTGTATGGAAATAAGAGCATTTCATCATACCATGCGTTTTGCTGTGTGCACGCACCTGTTTCCTTCTTTATATGAACACCGTGTGTCAATTACACAGCCACGTGGTAGATCTGGACAAACCCTGAGCAGCACATTTCATGCTATTCAATGTTCTACTGGATATGCAGCTTGCTTTATTCAAGTCAAGGCCTGACAGCTCCCTCCCTCTTTCCTTGCCTAGTTCATGGCTTTCCAGAAAGACCATGCTTCTTTCCGCACGTCTTCCTGGCTGCCACTACTAATTTTAGAGGAGCTGAGTTCAGGTCCATGTTCATGCTCCACTGCCCTGAGCTTCAACATTATGCATTGACAGCTTAGGGACTAATTCAAACTGCTAGCTTTGGGGACCACTGTACCTCTATTCTCAATACCTTAAAACCAGAAGGCAAAGTCATCACTTCTCTGCCAAAGCTTCATCTCCAGCATCTCCAGAGAGCAGTCCTGACAGATGAGGACCTCTTGGTGGTGTTAGATCTGTCTCGACACTGCTAAGCCCCATGGGGAGCTACAAGCGAGCATGAAACATGCAGAGGCTGAAAATGTAAAGGCTTTAACATCACCCATGAATCTCTGAATCTGGGGAGAGATGAGACTACTTTCTCTGAAGCTGAGCTTCCACTCAAGTTCTTATGGCTCCAGTGTTACAGACCCAACATGAACCTTCTGAGACGCCAACACATTTACTCTTGGCAGAACGCAGCTTCCTCTCACAACAGAAATGAGAGCATGGAAGGCTTATAAAGTTGACTCCAAATGCATCAGGCATATCTGCAAACTCTTCATATCCAGCATTTGGACGAGCTGGGTGGAGATGGATCAGAAACACATGGATTAGATTTTCTTTAAGCTACACTATGGGCCTCTGAAATTAAGGGAAAAGTGCTTGGCATGGTCCATTTGGGATTTACGGATCTCTGAGCACTTGAAGCATCAGCAAATGCTCCCCAGGCAGAAGATCCTTTGGCCGACTTCCCCTGACCCTCAATTCCCTCCCAGTGGGAACTGTTAAGGGGGGAAAGGAAATGAAGACTCGAAGAAGACGTGAATGAGCAGGGGGAAGGTCCTCAGAAAGGTGGACTGTGAATATGGGGGTTATAAAGATGTGGGCAATTTGAGAGGTTTGGGAGGAAGCAAAGGTAGGTTCTTAAAATCCATGTCTGCAAATAGGTTCTATTAGCTTCTCCCTCAGCGATTCAGTCAAAGTTCCTTCTGAGCTGGCCGTGGATCTTGCAAATGAGCGTGCACATCATTGAAAAACTATTCACTTCCTGGAGCGGCCAGAGCCTGTGGAGTGATTGAAACCGCGCAGAACATTTCCATGAAGCCTGGTAACACGTAGGTCGTGCTGTCGTCTACGATTACTCGGTTGAAGTTTGAAAGCATGATCTGTTATTTTCCACCTGTTTACTTTTAACACAAAGCTCTGTTGACTAAGTAAATTCTATTTTGAAGTCCTCAAATGAGGCATTGAGATGGAGTCAACTTTGGACATCCAGCCAAGACCAGATTCCTTATGTTCAAGGTTAATGACCATCTGCTCTAGAAAGGGCCAGACAGATAACAAGATGTGTGGAAAATATGCTGAAGACAAGCACTGACTCTGAAGCACTTGCAGACCCACCCAAGAGCTGACAGTCTCTCACCCAAGCCACCATGGCATGAGTCATCCTGATTTGCAATGGTCTGTCTACAGGTCCGCGTCTGGTGCTGGCTGCTGAGTCCCAAAGAAAACAGTTCTGTTCTTGTTTATTGCTGGGTAGGGGGCAGTGTGGAGCAATGGGCAGAGTGCAAGTTTAGGCACTGGACTGGCCTTGGACTCAATCTCAGTTCAGTCATCCAGCTTTGGGAGAATCCATGGCTCACTGTATTCTTGCTTTGCTCTTTGGGGCGTGCAGCTCAAAAAGATTTCAGTTCTGCCACCACTGATCCTGGGTCAGAGGTCTGAACTTCCACATCTTCCTTAAACCTGTGGGCTTTGAAATCAGAGTTCTTACTCTGTCTCTCCCAGCTACACATGTGCAGCAGGAAGGCAGCTCGGGCTCTAAGTGTGTTGTGAAATTGATCTCTCGTTGCCATTTTCCAGGGGCTTATTAGGAGGGTGGGACTACAGGAAGACGACAGAAGCATCCGGGAGTGAGGTCCTGAGGCCGTATCTGCTTTGGATGTGCCTGTGAGAGTGAGTGGGGTCCTCACATCTTTCTGTTTCTAGCTCTGCAGTCAGCAGTGCTGTAGACGACAGTAGGGCAGCACACCCCCTCCAGGAGCACCCCTGACGTGGGGGAGACGGAGACACAGACACAGGATGACTGAGATACGCACGGAGGTAGCTGGGCGACAGGGAATAAACATTTCTTTTTTTTAATTGAAGTATAGTTGATTTACAATTTGTGTTGGTTTCTAGTGTACAGCAAATGAATCATTATATATACATATGTGTGTGTGTATGTGTATATATATATATATATATACATACATTCTTTTTCATATTCTTACCCTTATGGTTTATTACAAGATTTTGAATATAGATCCCTGTGCTATACAGTAGGACTTTGGTGAACAACAAATTTTATATATAGTAGTTTGCATCTGCTGATCCCCAAACTCCTAATTTATCCCTCTGCCACCCCCTTTCCCCTTTGGTAATAACCATAAATTTGTTTTCTATTTCTGTGGGTCTGTTTCTGTTTTGTAAACAAGCTCATTTGTACCATATTTCAGGTTCCACATATAAGTGATACCATATGGCACTTGTCTTTCTCTTTCTGACTGACTTATTTCACTTAGTATTATAATCTCAAGTTCATCCACGTTGCTGCAAGTGGCATTATTTCATTCTTTTTTAGGGACGAATAATATTTCATTGTGTATAGACACCTCTTCTTCATCAAGTCATCTGTCAATGCACATTTAGGTTGCTTCCATATCTTGGCTGTTGTAAATAATGCTTCTATGAATATTGAGGTGCATGGATCTTTTCAAATTAGAGTTTTTTCCAGATATATGCCCAGAAAGGGAATTGCTAAGTCACATGGTGTTTCTATTTTTAGCTTTTTTAAGGAGCCTCCATACTGTTTTCCGCAGTGGCTCCACCAATTTACATTTCCACCAACAGTGTAGGTCTTTTTCCCACACTCTCTCCGGCATTTGTTATTTGTAGACATTTTAATGACTGGTGTGAGATGGTACCTCACTGTAATTTTGATTTGCGTTTCTCCAATAATTAGGGATGTTGAGCATCTTTCCAGATGCTATTGGTATGTCTTTCTTTGGAGAAATGTCTGTCTAGGTCTTCTGCCCATTTTTTTGACTGGGTAGATATGTTCCTGTGCTTTCTATTTTACAGTAAACATGCAGCCCTTTGGTAATTAGAAAACAAAGCACTGAAGGTTTGAAAAAAGGACCATGAAATACACAAGAGGAGGAGACAGAGGAGGAAGTAGAGGTGTTGCCATGGAGTTAGGTTTAACTGCTGGGCTCAGGGGAGGCTAAGAGGAACAGGATGAGTGGGAGCAGTCTGCAGACACATGGCCTCCACCAGCATGCGTCCCCACCCGGGAGACAGGACAGCCGGGCCTGCAACTAGGGTCAGCGCCGAGCTGCTGCGATGCCCAGGAAGGAGGGGCAGAAAGCCAGGAAGAAGAGGCCGGGCCCTGATGGGAGAAGCTCTGTGTGTCCATTGCCTTTTCATCCCGGAGGAAGTAATAGAAGGTAACCAAGAGCATTGCATTTTAGAGTCTCTTTGGTGCATGGAAACAGGCCTGGGGGCAGAGATGAGCTCATCAGAGTTTATTTTTAACCTGCTCCTACAGGCCAACAGTAAGATACCCCATTTTGCTAGTGGGCTGTGTCCAAAAGGAGCACTGGCGCCTGCCTCCCCCCGGCTCCTCGCAGTCCCTCTTCCCACTGTGGGGAAAGGCCCAGCAGGCTTCAACGGGCCATCATTCTTCATTAGGTCAGGCTTTGTCTTCAAGAGGCACAGAGCTCAGAGAGGCTTCTTGATGGAAGCACTGTGACCTCAGGGTTTTTAGAAATGAAGGCTAATTGACCATAGGAAAATCAAACAGATCTCATCACTGGTGTCTGGGCTGTCTCCCAGTCACACTTCCAGCTAGGCCTCAACAATGGAGATCCCTGCTGCGGCTGGCCCATCCTCCCACCCGTGGAACTACCCACAGATAGGACAGATGCCAATGCCTTTGGCGCTCTCCCCATGTGGGCCAGAGCCTGTTCTCTAGGGCCTGAGGTCTTCGCTGCCAGTCTGGCCCCGTGGAACATTCCATCCCATCATCTGGAGACTTTCATCCGAGTAAAAATCCCACTGCTGGAAGGAATGCAAACCCTGGAGCACGTTTGGTGTTGTGTATTCTTGCCTGGATGATAGCATTTGATTGTGTAGAGATGGGCCATTGGCAAAGTGCCTTCTCTTACGTAATTTAGTGAATTCTCACTGGGCTGGTGAAGACTCGCGGAGGCCAAGACTTGGCTTCCAGGCAGCTCAGAGTCACTGCCAGTGTGTGTTTGTGAACACAGAGTGCCCTGGAGAGCAGGAGTCACCAGGGTTCCCAAGTCCCCCTCGGTTCCCAAGGGAAGTTCGGGAAGGGATGGAGAAGACGGGTAGGGTCAGCTAACTAGACCTGGACCCCATCCTGCAGTCAGGGAAACTGAGGCACAGGTAGCCCAAGGCCACACAGTCAACAGAGCTTCAAATCCAATTTGAACTGAGGGCAACTGATGCAGGCCTCAGAGGACTCAGTGCGGTGCAACATCTTGAGGGATGCAAGCTCCCCAGCAGAGCTGTCACCAGACATCGCCTGCAAACTGGCCAGTGCAGAATCCAGTGTGAGCCCGTAGTTGGGCGCCACTGCTGTTCTGCTCTAGCCCTGGGGTGGGGCAGGGGGCAGTGAGAAGGTTGTTCATCATCTCCAAGGCAGAATGTGCTTTAGGGAAGGGAATCGCATGACTCTCTGTAACCCCGACTTCCCACACTCACCCTGACTCACAATCAACAGCTCAGCCCTAGCTCTTGCGTCTGATCTTCCTCTGAAGGGTGCGTCACGAGCTTTTCATAGTGTGTGCCTCAGACGCGGTCACATGCTTCTCCTATCTGCCCACCTGTCAGTCACTGAAGTGGCATTTCTCTAGTGTGTATCATCGGCTTCCAAAGGACTTAAAATGAGACTGGTGCTGTCCCCCACCCAGGCTTTCTGATTCAGTGGATGTGGGCTGGGCCCTGAGGATGTGCGTATGTGACAGGTTCTCAGGGATGCCGATGCTGGTGGGGCACACCTGGAGAACCCTGCTTTGGAGTACCATCTCATGAGAGTAACATCAGAGGGAACTAGTTGACAGAAGCAGACCCATAGGCAGAGCTACCTTGGAACAGGGTGAAAAAGAAAACAAAGAGAAACCCAGAAACTACTGCCACACAGGGAAACCTGGGCAGGGGTGGTTTATCCTCAGAGACTTAGTCTCTGCACAGATCCAGCTGAGTTTGAGTATTTCCAGGAAAACTGTCAGTGAGTGATATCTAAAGGAATCTACATTATGAAAAATCTCAAATGAGAAGGGACCCACAGGGTGTCCTGTGAAGAGGGGGAAGGAGCAGGGGTTGAGTACTTGTGGGCTGCACCTCCACCACATACAGCATTGCGTGGCTGACATACACTGTCTGCCTGATATTCCCAACAGCCTGGAGATTGATGCTATGACCCCCATTTTACAGAGGAGGAAAAATAGGGCTCAAAGAAGCTAAGTCACTTGCTCAAGCTTACCAAAGTAGGGAATTGAAGAGCCTGGATCAGAACTGACACAATACGAAAGAACTTGGTAGAAGCCAGGAGTAGCCACTGTTTATGCTAGAATGGACAGAACTTGAGTACCATAAGTTTATTTGTGCTGGAGGAACTGAGACACGCTGTTATGGTCTGAAACAGGCTGATTGTACACCCAGTGAGGTGAAAGAGTCCCAGATCAGGGACATTTGTGAGATGTATCCTATTCTCATCTATGAATAATGGCCTCTGGTCTCCATGTGCCTGATGCCTGAGGAACTGCTATGGACTGAATTGTGTCCCATCCAATTCATATGTTGACGGTCTAACCCCCAACATCACTGTATTTCGAAATGCAGCGTTAAGGAGGTGGCTGAGATTAATTGAGGTCATAAGGGTGGATCCTGGATCCAATGGATTTGGTGTCCTTATAAATGAGAAAATGGCACCAGATCTCTCTATCTCTCTCTGCCATGTGAGGACACAGTTCAGTTCAGTTCAGTCGCTCAGTCGTGTCTGACTCTTTGAGACCCCATGAATTGCAGCACGCTAGGCCTCCCTGTCCATCACCAACTCCCGAAGTTCATTCAAACTCACGTCCATCAAATCGGTGATGCCATCCAGCCATCTCATCTTCTGTCATCCCCTTCTCCTCCTGCCCCCAATCCCTCCCAGCATCAGAGTCTTTTCCAATGAGTCAACTCTTCGCATGAGGTGGCCAAAGTACTGGAGTTTCAGCTTTAGCATCAGTCCTTCCAAAGAACACCCAGGACCGATCTCCTTTAGAATGGACTGGTTGGATCTCCTTGCAGTCCAAGGGACTCTCAAGAGTCTTCTCCAACACCACAGTTCAAAAGCATCAATTCTTTGGTGCTCAGCTTTCTTCACAGTCCAACTCTCACATCCATACATGACCACTGGAAAAACCATAACCTTGACTAGATGGACCTTTGTTGGAAAAGTAATGTCTCTGCTTTTGAATATGTTGTCTAGGTTGATCATAACTCTTCTTCCAAGGAGTAAGCATCTTTTAATTTCATGGCTGCAGTCACCATCTGCAGTGATTTTGGAGTCCCCCCAAAATAAAGTCTGACACTGTTTCCACTGTTTCCCCATCTATTTCCCATGAAGTGATGGGACCGGATGCCATGATCTTCGTTTTCTGAATGTTGAGCTTTAAGCCAACTTTTTCACTCTCCTCTTTCACTTTCATCAAGAGGCTTTTTAGTTCCTCTTCACTTTCTGCCATAAGGGTGGTATCATCTGCATAGCTGAGGTTATTGATATTTCTCCCAGTAATCTTGATTCCAGCTTGTGCTTCCTCCAGCCCAGCGTTTCTCATGATGTACTCTGCATAGAAGTTAAATAGGCAGGGTGACAATATACAGCCTTGACATACTCCTTTTCCTATTTGGAACCAGTCTGTTGTTCCATGTCCAGTTCTAACTGTTGCTTCCTGACCTGCATATGGGTTTCTCAAGAGGCAGGTCAGGTGGTCTGGTATTCCCATCTTTTTCAGAATTTTCCACAGTTTATTGTGATCCACACAGTCAAAGGTTTTGGCATAGTCAATAAAGCAGAAATAGATGTTTTTCTGGAACTCTCTTGCTTTTTTGATGATCCAGCGGATGTTGGCAATTTGATCTCTAGTTCCTCTGACTTTTCTAAAACCAGCTTGAACATCTGGAAGTTCACAGTCCACATACTGCTGAAGCCTGGCTGGGAGAATTTTCAGGATTACTTTACTAGCATGTGAGATGAGTGCAACTGTGTGGTAGTGTGAGCATTCTTTGGCATTGCCTTTCTTTGGGGTTGGTATGAAAACTGACCTTTTCCAGTCCTGTGGCCACTGCTGAATTTTCCAGATTTGCTGGCATATCGAGTGCAGCAGTTTCACAGCATCATGTTTCAGGATTTGAAATAGCTCAATTGGAATTCCATCATCTACACTAGCTTTGTTCGTAGTGATGCTTCCTAAGGCCCACTTGACTTCACATTCCAGGATGTCTGGCTCTAGGTGAGTGATCACACCATTGTGATTATCTTGGTCATGAAGATCTCTTTTGTACAGTTCTTCTGTGTATTCTTGCCACCTCTTCTTAATATCTTCGACTTCTGTTAGGTCCATACCATTTCTGTCCTTGATCGAGCCCATCTTTGCATGAAATGTTCCCTTGGTATCTCTAATTTTCTTGAAGAGATCTCTAGTCTTTCCCATTCTGTTGTTTTCCTTATTTCTTTGCATTGATCGCTGAGGAAGGCTTTCTTATCTCTTCTTGCTATTCTTTGCAACTCTGCATTCAGATGCTTATATCTTTCCTTTTCTCCTTTGCTTTTTGCTTCTCTTCTTTTCACAGCTATTTGTAAGGCCTCCCCAGACAGCCATTTTGCTTTTTTGCATTTCTTTTCCATGGGGATGGTCTTGATCCCTGTCTCCTGTACAATGTCACGAACCTCCATCCACAGTTCATCAGGCACTCTATCTATCAGATCTAGGCCCTTGAATCTATTTCTCACTTCCACTGTATAATCATAAGGGATTTGATTTAGGTCATACCTGAATGGTCTAGTGGTTTTCGCCACTTTCTTCAATTTAAGTCTGAATTTGGCAATAAGGAGTTTATGATCTGAGCCACAGTCAGCTCCCAGTCTTGTTTTTACTGACTGTATAGAGCTTCTCCATCTTTGGCTGCAAAGAATATAATCAATCTGATTTCGGTGTTGACCATCCACAACAAGAAGGTAACGGCTTACAAGCCAGAAAGAGAGCTCTTACCAGATGCCAGTCCTGGCTGGAACCTCAGCTTCCAGTCTCTAGAATGGTGAGAAAATTAATTTCTATTGCCTAAGCCTCTCAGCCTACGGTATTTGCTAAGGCAGCCCTAGTAGACTAACACATTCCAGCTAGGACACGGTCCCCTTGTTTGAGGGGATGGTTAAAAATCCAGGCCACAGAGGGTTGCATAGTGGGATGGGCTTTCCTTCTGAAACCCTCACTCACTTTTAACTTTATAGATATGGTCCCATGTGGTTTAAGAAAGGGGACTCTGTCTTTAAAAAGACCCCTCATTTCTACCTGAAAATTTAATTAACAACATTGTACCCAAATGTTTTTCTGTTTCTTGGTTGACATACTATCGGTCGGGGTTTTTTAAGGCAATGTTTTCTGGATGTAGCCAGAGGGCCTTACATATAGCCTAATGTTCAACTGTTTACCACTTGGGGAACGTCATGCTCCCTTATGGGTGGATTTCATTAACCTTCAGTGACCTTTAACTTACCGATGTAGTTTGGTCATGGACAAAAACTGTATGAGGTCAGCAAAGAGTTTTCTTTTGCATCACGGGTCAAGATTATAAGATCTGCAGCATGAATCAAGAGGAGCCATCTTTTGGCAAAAATGTTAAGATTTTCCAGCAATAATAGTAATTCAAAATGATTGACTGCTCACTTTATCTATCGTTTGCCTAGCCTCTAACTGCCTGCCTACCTATTAATATCTTTGATGTTCCTTACATTTCTCGTGCAACGACAATGAAGGAACACAGAACGGGGAAATTTCACAACAGCAGGGAGAATAGGAAGACTATACACTAGCAGATTAAAAATGACTGTGCTTGAATCTTTAATTATCATCATAATTTGATCATAAAGAGGAACAGACAACCAAAGATCATCAGATCCTTGAGGAAAACATTAACCAGCTTAAACACACTGCTGGCAAAACCCCTGTGTATCCTAATCCTAGAGACAGATGAGTCACCAGGTCCTGAGTCTGTAGCGGACAGTGGTGGACTGGCCATTAGGCTTAATGCTGAGCCATTTGGTATTTGTGGCTTGAGGTTCTGCTCAGTCACTTACTGTTTCTTGTTTCCTTTGTAACTTCCAACATTCTATTGGTATTAACTACTCCTTTATATCTTTAAAAAACTGTGCTTTAAAAAAAACAGGGTTTGGTGAGGAAGCAGAGATAAATGAACGTGTTTAGTCAGAAACTCTCTTGGAGTATTTGCAGATCTGGAAACATACTTTCTTCTCACTCTTCTGAAAAAAAATTACCTGAGGATATGTTACAAAATAATGAAGAAGCGATCTAATGAAGAGGAGAAGATGTATGCTTTCGAGAAGTTGAAGATATAAACCAGTTCTCAATGCTGAGAAAAATCTAAGGACAGAAGATATGTAGGCGGTGCGTCTAGGAACGAACTGGTCCAACCAGAGATTTTCAGGGAAAAATAGATTTACAATATATAATATGCTTTTGATGGGCTTCCCAGGTGGCTCAGTGGTAAAGAATCCACCTGCCAATTCAGGAGACTTGGGTTTAATCCCTGGGTCAGGAAGACCTCCTGGAGAAGGAAATGGCAACCCACTCTAATATTCTTGCCTGAAAAATTCCACGCACATCGTAGCCTGTGAGCTACAGTCAATGGGGTCATAAAGAGCTGGACATGACTGAGAGCCTGAGCACCAGGCACCAGCAAGATGATTTCGGGATGAGACAATCTTAGTGCTAAGGCGAGGCAAAACATTCTTTTTTAAAGATGATAAGAAAGTACATACAATAAATATTCCAGAAAAGGTGTATAATATAGTCATATGAGGAACACTAAAATGTTGCACATTTGGGGGAAAATTATGGACAGTAAGAAAAGAGAACCTCTCTAACATGGGACAATACCACTTGAGTAGCACAGATATAGTGACAAAAACTTCTCTATGGTCCTAATCAGCCCACTGGAATATTACACAATAATAATGTTATAAAAGTAGTTTATTATTATTATTAGGATTAATCGATCAGCACAGGAGACTACCATCTTTCATAAATTCATAAAAAGACACCCTTTTTAAAAAATGGAATATCATTGGCAGCATTTTTTAACTTAATGGAATATGAAACCATTTTGTGTCGTAGAACTGATGACATACTATCTGCAATAAAATTTTATATATTGACAGAGGAGAAAGAAAATGTTATAAACCTTAACAGTTTGAAGTAAAAACAGAAATGAAAGAAAATGAGATGGGGAAGAGCAGGGAAAGCAGAACTCTTAATTTCTTTAATTTACATGATGGAGATTCAAAAAGGTGCCCTGGAAAACAGAGATTAAGAAATAACTGAGCATTTTTTAAAATGCAAGAATAATTGCTTTATGATGTTGTGTCGGTCTCTGCCATACAACACGAATCATAGGTATGCATATATCCCCTGCTTTCCACCTCCCACCCCATCCCATCCCTCTAGGTTGTCACAGAGCACAGGGGGTGGGCTCCCTGTGTTATTTAACAACTTCCCGCTAGTTATCTATTTACATATGGTAATGTATATGTTTCCATTTGGGCATATTTTAAAATCATAAGGTAAGCTAAAAGAGCTAACAGAGAACTACTATAATTATATATAATATAAACAAAGCTTTGGCTGAGTAAAATCTGATGTAATTAATTTGAATTTTCTATTGTTTTTTAAATAGGGGGAGCCAAGAGACACTGTTGAGAATTAACAGGTCAAGAAATAGAGCTTTGAACATGTTATTGAGAGCGCTGAGGTCACAACCAGGAAAATCAAAATTAGAATCTTTGAAAAGTGATTACCCTTAAAGAGCTGCATAAGGAAAGCAAATGAGGGAGAGGTTTTTTCCTATATTTTTCAGCATTGTTTGGATTTTTGCTAAGTGTATCACTGTTATTAAAATTTTAGAAAAATACATTCTAGCACTGAAAAATATACTTCCAAACTTACTTATCCATTATCTTATACAGTCCCAGGAAAGATGGACATGTAACTCCCTGGTATAAAGGATGTAAATAATATAAATATATGCATCCTCCTCTATGCAGTTGATGAGATATAGTATCTCCTATTGTCTGTGGCCCAAATGACTATGTATTATAGCTATGCATTGCTTGAAAGCAGAACCAACTATTCAAAAACTCAAGTTATAGTTTTCGTAGACAATTCTTAACCTAAGTGGTTTACAAACATGAATCTCTTTAAATAAATAATTCACTTCACTAAAAATTCTTGGGAAACAGCATTGTTTAGCCTCAAGTTTGGAATACTTTATGAGATTATTTGATTGACTATTTGATGAATAGAGTTCGCTAGCTCTGAGTATTTTCAAGACTAAAACTATTGTGTCCATTTAATAAGGTTCATGTATGTTGGGGCCTTGATCTTTCATTAAAGTTTGCATTTTCTAGTGGATTCAAACTAGTTTTCTACAGAGGACTATGGAACACACACACACAGACACATGCGCACCCTCCCCCAAGCAAAAGCTGAGGCCTGACTCATTGTTGGGCATCTCAGCTTTCCCGGGAGGAGGCCAACACTTCCTCTGCTCAACTTCTTGCCAAAGCTTATGGGGTCTGCATTTAATCAGCAGCTGAGAGCAGCTGCCCATTCTGTAGCTGTTGGAGAGGACAGTCTTCAATTTGTTGACATGTGATAGGGATAATTTCTTGAAGGATCATTAGTTATGTCATTCTTCCCAGTACTGTGAAATCTATATTTACGCCAAGGCAGCTAAGCCAGGAGCTGGGCACCTGGAGTGCACAGGCAATCACTTTTACTAAATTGCTTTGTTGCATGATGCTATGTATCTAGCCTGAGAGGTTGCCCTATGTAAGAACTGATACTATTTCCCCGGGACATCACTCACTATCCCACACTGCACTCTCCTTAAAAAACACTTCCAGGCTTAACGGCTGCCTCATCTGGGTACCATGAACTGTTGACATTCTTCTGTATCATCATATGACCTACATGAACTGCAGAAAAAAACCTGGTTTTATTTTCATATGTGGCAAGAATGCTTAGAGAAAAGAACTCTTCACCCTTAGAAAGTCAACTATCATTATGGAATGTGGGTGTTGCCCTTATTCTTGAATTCATTTTCTCCCTTCTATTTTGACTTTCTTCTCCCTTTTATGTCTATACCATTTTAGTCTATCCTATGTATCCCAAGAAACTCTAATAGTTTTATAACAAAAAGGATATATCAATAACAAAAATAACCTTCACACCAAATCCATAAGGTGAGTGTCTTGTTCCTGTTTCACAGATAAGGAAACTGATCCTTGAAGACTGACTCTGCCAAGAAGGTACAAGTAGAATCGTCGCTGTAGCATCTCCAAGTCCAGTGGTCTTAGCACCCTTTCCTGTCATATAAGAAAGAGCACCTGTAAAGTTCTTAGGAGCAATTCTGTTTCCCAGAGATTGCAAGGAAATTAGTGATGAACATTATTTTGTAAGGATATTTGTTTATAAGCCACTAAAGCTAAGTGGCAAGCTTGGTGTCTTCTGTGTGTGACCTCCATCCTGGCCGTGATGGTTAGCAAGACCAGTTGTCTGTATGGGACCCAGTATGACCAAGCTGCGGTGCTCTTCCTGGTGAGAGTCAGACATGGACCACACCCATCTGCCTAGGGAGTGGGGGAGCAGGCTCCCCGCTATGAGACCCTTCAGGCCCTCAGCTGCTCCCTCCTGCTGCTCCTCACTTCCCCTCCTTGTCCTACCCCAAGTTTCTCTGTTCTCGTGTGGAGCTCCCTGAGGTGCTAAGAAATGGTTCAAAAGCAACGGATCTGCCTGCAACACAAGAAGAGAGAGGAATGACTCAGAACAGCTCACTTCGGCTCTGGCAAATACACCTCCCTTTTATCGACGGAGGTGAGGATGAGGACAGAGCGTTGTCACAGGCTGGCATCGTGGTGCACCGAGTGCACGTCCGTGCACACTCTTTCCTCTCTGTGCTCTGTAACTACGGTCTGGGAAGCCTTTCTGCACCAGCTGCGACGGGACTCGGCTTGCTTCTCTCTGGCTCTGGATTAGCCCAGAACCTGGCACATAGTAGGTGTTCAATAAATAACAGTTTCTTCTTCCGGTTTGGTCCTGAACTTAGCCTGGCAATTCTGGCTCCTCAGTCCTCCCCGAGCGGGGCCCTTGCTCTCCACCTCCCCTGCCCGGCGTTTCCTCATGCACACTGGACCTGATGAAAGCTCCCACATGATTTATCAAACGCCTCTCTCTGCCAGCCCCAAGACCCCGCAGGGACTCTGAAAGGAAACAGGCTCCATGCGCTTCCAATCGTGCTCCATTTAGCTCATCACGTTGCTGTTCAGTCGGAGCTGGGGGATGTGCGGACACCCTGGAACTGGTTCGTGACTCTGCTGAAAGATGTTTTTCTTAGAAGCAGGAAGTTACGTCCTGCCAAGAAGAAATGAAAATAAAGCCCCCGGGGGTTCACACGGGGTTCGCTGGGAGCCGAGCTGAGCTGTTGCAGTGCTCTCTGCCCTGCTGGGGAGGAAGCTGGAATGCGGCCTCTGTCTGGAGCTCCAAGGATGCAGAATGTGCCCTAGCAGGGCACTGTCTGGGGCAGAAGGCAGACATACGTTCTCCCCTTGACCCGGGGGACAGAGTGCCACCCCCTCCTGCTCTTGGATCACCTGCGTGGTCAGCCTTGTTAACTGCTCTATCCTATTCCTCTGAATCTCTGTTGGAGGCTGAGGGGGCACAAGGAAAGCGCCCAGGCAAACCTGGAATCTAAATTCTGGCTCTCATCTGACGCACGCGCCATCCCTAGACAAACTGCTTCCTCTCTTGGGGTGGCAAGTCTGAGCTGTGAACTTAGGTGCACTCTTTTCTCTGCCCTGCACTTCTTGACCCCTCTCCCTCTTAGCTCCCTCACCTTCCCAACCAGGTTCAGATCAGACTATTTATTCAAAGACACTCATTGGGTAAGCGGAACCGAGCAAACAAACATCCCAGGAAGAAAGAAAGTGAAGTCGCTCAGTCGTGTCCGACTCTTTGCAACCCCATGGACTGTAGCCTACCAGGCTCCTCCGTCCATGGGATTTTCCAGGCAAGAGTACTGGAGTGGGGTGCCATTGTCTTCTCCAGGAGATCTTCCCAACCCAGGGATTGAACCCGGGTCTCCCGCGTTGTAGGCAGACGCTGTACCGTCTGAGCCACCAGGGAAGTGCCTGGGAAGGAAGGGCTTCTTCTCCAGGCTGCTCAGGCAGACCCAGGGCAAGAGTATGGCAGATCCCCTCAGGAAAGGACTAAGGGGCAATTGCTTTTGAACCTTTTCCAGTAGCATACACTGCTGTTTGATAACACTTTACCCACAATAGAGCTTCTTTCAAAACTGAAGTTCATCCTTTCAAACCCTCTCACTGCTTCATCAACTAAATTTATGTAGTATTCCAAATCTTTTGTTGTCATTTCAATAATCTTCATAGCATCTTCACCAAGAGCAGTTCCATCTCAAGAAACCACTTGTTTTGTTCACCCGTAAGAAGTAGCTCCTCAACCATTAAAGTTTTATCATGAGATTATAGCAATTTAGCCACACCTTCAGGCTCCACTTCTAATTCTAGTTCTTTTGCTATTTCTGCCACATCTGCAGTTACACATCATCATAACAAATATAACAATAATGAAAAGGTTAGAAATATTGATAGAATTACCAAAATGTGATGCAGAGACACAATGGGAGCAAATGCTATCAAACTGGTACCAATAGGCTTGCTTGACGCAGAGTTGCTGCAAACCTTTGATTTCTAAAAAGCACAATAGCTGTGAAGAACCATGAAGTGGAGCACAATGAAAATGAAGTATGATTGTATTTTTGTGATTATTGTCTATTTATGGCAGGTGATACCTGGTTTTCATTTATGGAATAACAAACATAAACTTCCATTTTAAAATAAATACACCAAATGTGATACCATCTATAATTGCTCAGAAAAAATGAAATACTTAGGTATGAATCTACAAAAATATATATAGGACTTTCATGCTAAGAACTATCTAGTAAAAATATCAATTCTCCCCAAGTTGACATGCAGGTTTAATGACACTTTATCAAAGTCTCAGCAACATTTTTTTGTGGATATAGACAAAATTATCCCATAATTTATATGAAGAGGCAAAGGGTCTTGAATTGTTAAAGCAAAACAAAACAAAAAAATGTTTTTGAAGGAATAATACAATGGAAGAATTAGTTTACTTGATTTTAAAACTTACTACATACTTATGGTTATCAAGATCGTGTGATATCAATAGAGGGACAGACATACAGAGATATCAGTGGAATGGGGTAGAAAACTAAGAAACAAATCCATTTGAATATGGATATCTGAGTTTTGACAAAAGTGCAAAAAACAGTGGAAGATAGTCTTTTTTTTTGGAAGATAGTCTTTTAAACAAAAGTGCTGGAGCAATTGGATATTCACAGCCACCCCCTATTAAAAAAGGAAAAGAAAAGAAAAAAAGAACTTAAGCATAAGTATTACAACTTTAGAAAAATTAACTCAAACTCAAAACAGATGATAAAGTTAAATGCAGAAAACAGAAGAAAAAACCAACAAGAAAAAAATACAAAACCAAAACACCCAAGAAAACCTCCAGGAGCTAGTTAGACAGAGTTCTTAGACTTAGCAAAAGCACAATCTATAAATGGAAAAAATTGATAAATTAGACTTTATAAATACAAAAACTTTACTCCACAAAAATACTCTCTTAAGAAAATGAAAAAGTAAGTTACAAGCTGGGACAAAATATTTGCAAACACATACCCAAGAGCGAACTAGTATCTAGACTATATAAAGAACTCTGAAAACTTAACAGTAAAAAGTCAAGGAAGAAGAGAGGAGGAGGAGGAAATGGAGGGAACGGGGAGAGGGGTAGAAGAGGGAAAGGGGAAGCTGGGCTCCATGTCTCATTTTTATCCAGGAGGTTTCCAGATGTAGTCACACGGCAGTGGAGGTCCAAGAGCAGCAGAAGGGGAGCCCTACAGGACAAGCAAGTCTCTGCTTGTCTCACATGAGCTATTATCCCGCTGGCCAAAAAAGTCTCAAGGCCAGCTCAAGGTGCTGAAGAAGGACTCCAACAATGGATGGGAGGAGCTGCAAGTTACAGAGCCATTTTGTAATCGACCATAGGAAATGAGCTTAACAAAAATAGCTGCAACCCAACAGCTCACTCAACTGCATCTCTGCTGGATTTCTGGACTCCTCTGCCCTTCACTTGGCCATTGGCATCTCTTCTTGCCTTTCAGTATTTATAACTTTTAACTTGACCTGGGGCCTCAGCTCCCTCTAGCTTTTCATGCTTCTATATTTATTAGAGGGCTTCTCCCTTTTCTCGGGTTCCTGCCCTCTCTAGGCACGAGATCGGTTGCAAACCCTCACTCACACAGGGGGGACCTTTCTCCAGGCTGCTTCTCCTGTGCTCCTGACTATGAGTCGGAGCTCAAAAGGAAGGTTGGCAGCCAGGGATGCCAACATGAAAGGACACAGATACCAATTTTATGTGGATTGTGTACCATTAAAACGCTCTCTCCCTGCCCTCCTACCCCTCTAATCATAGAGGAAGTGTCTCCATGGTTCTCAGCCAGCCTTTTGGTGACTGCAGAAATGGATGTTAGCAAAGCCCCAGAACACAGACCCACCCTTCCACCTGTCCCCTGGCCCCCCCATCCCCCATGCTTAGGACCCCCCTGGGCACATCTAGGACCCCAAGCCTGCGTGCCTAGTGGTCAACAGGGGTCTAACTGCAGCTGCCCTTCAGATGCCCCAACTCAGTTTAGCCTTTTAAAGTTCTAATTCCGGTTCGGTTCAGTTCAGTTCATTTCAGTCGCTCAGTCATGTCTGACTCTTTGCGACCTCATGAATCACAGCAGGCCAGGCCTCCCTGTCCATCACCAACTCCCGGAGTTCACTCAGACTCACGTCCATTGAGTCAGTGATGCCATCCAGCCATCTCATCCTCTGTCATCCCCTTCTCCTCCTGCCCCCAATCCCTCCCAGCATCAGAGTCTTTTCCAATGAGTCAACTCTTCGCATGAGGTGGCCAAAGTACTGGAGTTTCAGCTTTAGCATCATTCCTTCCAAAGAACACTCAGGACTGATCTCCTTTAGAACGAACTGGTTGGATCTCCTTGCAGTCCAAGGGACTCTCAAGAATCTTCTCCAACACAATTCAAAAGCACCAATTCTTCAGCACTCAGCTTTCTTCACAGTCCAACTCTCACATCCATACATGACTACTGGAAAAACCATATCCTTGACTAGATGGACCTTTGTTGGAAAAGTAATGTCTCTGCTTTTGAATATGCTATTTAGGTTGGTCATAACTTTCCTTCCAAGGAGTAAGCGTCTTTTCATTTCATGGCTGCAGTCACCATCTGCAGTGATTTTGGAGTCCCCAAAAATAAAGTCTGACACTGTTTCCACTATTTCCCCATCTATTTCCCATGAAGTGATGGGACCAGATGCCATGATCTTCATTTTCTGAATGTTAAGCTTTGAGCCAACTTTTTCACTCTCCTCTTTCACTTTCATCAAGAGGCTTTTTAGTTCCTCTTCACTTTCTGCCATAAGAGTGGTGTCATCTGCATATCTGAGGTTATTGATATTTCTCCTGGCAATCTTGATTCCAGCTTGTGCTTCTTCCAGCCCAGCGTTTCTCATGATGTACTCTGCATAGAAGTTAAATAAGCAGGGTGACAATATGCAACCTTGACGTACTCCTTTTCCTATTTGGAACCAGTCTGTTGTTCCATGTCCAGTTCTAACTGTTGCTTCCTGACCTGCAATTAGGTTTCTCAAGAGGCAGGTCAGGTGGTCTGGTATGCGCATCTCTTTCAGAACTTTCCACAGTTTATCGTGGGGTACACAATTTCAAAAGTCCCCAATGGCCATGGCCCACATTAAAGAACGCACCCTGTATTCCACCTGGCTAGACCTATTTTCTGCCGGGTCTCTGTGCCAGGGAAGCATATGCAATCATGGAAAACCCATTCTGTCCACAATGAGATTCTGGATGACAGAAATCAGCGCAAGCAATTGCCACAAAATACAAACAGCACGGAAGGCCCAGGGCACTGCCAGTTGCATTTCCACCTGTTTTCGCAGGTGCCCAAGGATCCCTGCTATTGTCGCCATGGAGGGGGAGGAAGGTCACCCGCTGTGCTGCGCATTTCTGTATCCATGTGCCTGCTTCTTGGAAAGTCTCTTAGCGTGTACGAATTCCACAGTGGAGCAGTGATGGCAAAATTGCTCCCTTTCCAAAGCATTCTAATGCTTTTGAGATCCTGGCTTCAAACAACACCACCTCACCAGCAATACCCTGAGCTGGGGGCGTGGGGCCTCCTGGGGGCTGTCACTTGATTGCTGACATGTGTGAAGGCCCAGAAAGCTGCTCTTTCCGTAACTTACTTGGAGAGATGAGGAGTAAGTTGAGCCAAAGTCCTATTGACAGCAACTTAAGAAACTGTGGGATGAGGGATCCCGGATGCTCCCTGATTCTGTTAGCAGGTACCAAAATGCGATCTGTAGACAAACAGAGCCTCGTTAGAACTCAGACCTCTGCCAGAGAGCATCCTACAGCCAGCTGTGGCCTGGGAACTGCTCAGCTGATATCCAGATCACCCTGGGAATTAGAGCCATGGTGAGGGGCTTGCCAGCACCAGGACCACACCCCTAGACTTAAATAAATTATGATTTAATTAAGGGCTTGGTCAAGGAGCTTCACCATTCAGGTTCCCCACGTGAAGGTGAGCTTCCTGACCCAGCATTAAGCAGTTGGTGAATACAAAACTGTTTTGTTAACTTGCGAGAATGTGCTTCGAAGAGAGGATGATGGAAAGCAGATGAAGGCAGGAGTTGCTTGATGGCTCTCCTCCTGGGGAGCATTCCACTTGGGCAGCGGGGCCTGCCAGGCTGGGGAGGTCTTTGCGTCTCCAGCACCAGCTCCAGTCTGGCCAGATGCAAAGGGAATGTTCCTGTGTTTCCATGTTGGGGGAACACATCAAGAGCAGGACGGAGAGTTCCAACGCTAGAGCTTGTTGCTCACACCCCCGGACGTCCCTGACGGCCAGCTCCTCCCTGGAACCATCTGTGTTCACAGATGGGCTCGGCCCCACCCCCTGGATGGAAGACTTACTTTCACAAAATGTGAAATAAAGACAGCTGGTCACCACCTGACACCTCAGTCTATGCCGAACAAGCTCTCGTTCACTTTACAGCGCACTACCCATGGGCACCTCCCCTGAGAAGTCTTCCTTCCAATCAGTCTAGGCGTGATCACTCTACACGGATCACATGGCGTCAGCAAAGGTGACTGAAGTGCTTCCTCCCCAACTAGGTGCCCCTTGCAGGTGGATCAGCGCTGAGTCTCTCTGCGTCCCCAAAGTCTAATTCTGGTTTTGGCATAAAGTATGTGTTAATAAGCATGTATTTGATCCATAAATACATATTTTTGCAATGGTTTCCTTGACTTCAAAATAACAGAGGCAATTCATAGGGTTGGTGTATAACATGAAATCTTACTGCTTCTAATATTTGCATTTTAAAATGGCTTGTGTTCGCCCTCCTGTCTCCCTCCCCAAGAAGCTTCCTTCCTCCTGAGATCAGGTGGTCATCCACCCTTAGAACTCAGGGAGGCTGGCCCAGCCCCAGGTCCGCTTGGTCACTTCCCCCCAGTCTGTCCTTGTACTACTCTCTTCTGGACATTGCTCTTGCTGCTTTTCTCCATTTCAGAAACCCTTGTCGGATGCAGAAACTCATGAGTCTGGTGATGTGGGGACACGGAGCGCTAGGTCAGGTCAGGAGGCAGGGAGGGGCTTTTCGGGTATGCTCCACAGTGAATCCGTATTCAGTGGATCTGGACCTCTCATGTTCAGTTACTCAGATACACAGCTGCTTTGACTTACATACACACAAGTGCATACAACACCCACAATCACGTGCACCCCATACATGTTCCCAAGACGTGCTCAGGTGGGCCTGACAAGAGGATGTCCAGCCTCAGCCATAGTGTTTCCTAGGTCCTGTGTTGGGCCAGGGTGACCAGTTCTACCCTCTCTGCCCTCACAGTGCATCTCCTATTAGGAACTCTTCTATCCTTTCCCATCAGCTCTACCAGTAGGGCCCCCTAAATCTACTCTTTAACATTAAACCTTAAAAAGGGAGCCTAGGAGCTTGTCGTCTTCCAGAACCAAGAATAATATTGAGAAGAATGACCTTCTCAATGCAAAACAATAAACATAAGCAGAGAGCATTTATTTGCTACCATCCAGTAACCAAGAACAAAGAAAGTCAGCTCCAAGGTAATGTGGTGTCTCTACTGATAGCTGGTAGTGGATCTCACTAAGACAAACTAAAGTTCATCCTCACTGGACAACCTCTCCCATACACTCATAACATATAACAGAGATTCAAGAAAATACTGGGACACATGTACAAGAGACAGTGTTTGTGACTCTGCATCACAAAAGACATCATTTTATTCTTGTTGTTAAAACCATGGATGAAAAGAAGAAAAATACCAAGCGCATGCATCTCCATTTTATGCACTGCTTGTTTCTGTTTGGTTCTGACGCAGGTCACACTAAAAGGGCCATGGACTGAATTGTGTCCCCCTAAATCCATACGTTGAAGCCTAGACCCCCGATCTGATCGTGTTTAGAGCCAGGACCTTTCAGCAGGTCATCAGAAGGGGAATCCTTCATGGGCTTCCCCAATTGCTCAGTGATACAGAATTTGCCTGCCAAGGCAAAAGATGCGAGAGACTTGGGTTCGATCCCTGGGTCAGGAAGATCCCCTGGAGTAGGAAATGGCAACCTGCTCCAGTATTCTTGCCTGGAAAATTCTCCGGACAGAGGAGCCTGGTAGGCTACAGTCCATGGGGTCTCAAAGAGTTGGACATAACTGAGCATCTGAGTGTGCATGTGCACACACACACACATGCACACACACTAATCCATTACAACCGATGTCATGAATTAGGAAAAGGAAGAGACATCAGAGCTCTGTGTCTGAGGTCCATAAAAAATAAATTAAAAAAGGGAACAGTGTAGTAGAAAGTGTGGATATTTGAAAATGAGGTTAAGACATACAGAAGGGCATTGAAAATCTTCCATCATTTATTTAATGCAAGCTCCAGAAGGAAGGAGTAGAGGGAAAGGGGAAGGGGGAATGTTTGGAGTGACAATAGATGAGTTGTGACAAGCACTGAGTTCTACAAGACCACTTTCTCATCATCGTGCAGAGGCGGGGGCTAGCGGCCAGCAGACAGAACTTCTCATGTGATGCTGCCTTTAAGGTGTTGTGTCACTCACGTAATTACTCATCCAGCTGTTTAGTCATTCCTTCAACTTTTCTTAGCACCTGCATTGTGCTAACCCTTTGTTTGCCATCAGGGGAATGGAGACTAAAACCTGGTCTGTTCTCTGTGGATTAATAGTTGAGATTGCAAAACCGGCACATAGAACGCAATGAATACTGAAGTGTAACCGGTTGCAAGGTTTCTGGGATGTGAAAAGGGAGCTGGCCACTCCATGTGAGGGAACCACGGAGACCTCGCTTGGGGAAGCAGTATCATTGCTGAGTCTTGAAGAATGACGAGGATCTAGTAGAACGCAGCTAGCGGAGGGACCTTCATACCAATGTCCAAATGCACGAACCCATAAGGTCGTTGGTGGGTTATAAGAGTTAAATGGAAGTGGCTTCATCTTTCACATTTTTCACAGGTTTGGAAACTGAGGGCTAGAGAGGTTATGCTGATGTGAAGGCAGAATCAAGCTCTCCTATCCCCAAAGGCCTTTGCTCCTTTTACTATTCCAACTACATTCACCCGTGTCTTACTTTAATTCAAAGAAATGATAGTGAAAAAGTATAATTTTCTGGAGTAATGCATTCAGGGTGTGTGCATGGACATGTGGGTGTGGGTGTAAATGTGTTGCAAATGACTGTGGTTCTGGGTGCTCTGTGAGCCAGATATCCATTAGCTGACCTCTAAAACCATGCTGTTGTGGGTGACAGATGTTTGGATTCAATTATGATGATGAGAAAGTTGCGTTTCCTTCCAAGGAAAAAAAGCATTATTTGAGGGTGAAAGACAGCCATATATAACATTGGTGATGAATATTGTTCATTGTGGAAACACTCTTTAAAAGTGCCCTGTTTCAAAGAGGGTAATGCATTCAGAAGCTTTTAACCCACTGGATTTAATTGCAGCTGAGTGCCAAAATAAACCCCCTGTTAACAAACCTCCAACTTTCTGCTGACTTCTCACACTTGCCCCAGCTGCGAGTGGAGAATGGAAGTCAGATGCTTGGATTGCTTGCAGGGCATATAAAGATTTCACATGTGAGCCTCCAGCTGCTGTACAAACAGCAAGGTGTCCTTTCATGAAAAGGATGTCCAGGCAGGGGGAGGAGGTGAAACAGAGCAGCAGCGTTATCCATTGACCAGCTCTGGCTTTTTACATGTAATCAAGACTCAGCTAAATAACTGCCAATTACTGAACTGAATATGAGTAATTTGCAGGTCACCTAAGGTTCATTAAGGGTAAACACTTTTCCTTAAGCATTTGTGTTCCAAAGTTGTCCCAAAGGGCTTGAGTTTAGTTCAGTTTGTATTAAAGTACACTTTGTTCATCTTAGCAAATATTCATCAGCATCTAATATGTGCCAGACAAACTGAGCTGCCCAATGCTCTTCCTCAGAATTACAGGGGATTAGGACATAAAAACCTAGCACAAACTCTTTTACTGCCAATCTTGATAAGTTCATAAACTAGCATTTTAAGGAGTAAGAGTAGATTGAAAAAGTCAAGTGGGAAGTAAGTTGGTCCAATGTCACTGTGAAGCCTGTGGCCCTCCATGCTTTCTGGCAGCTACAGATGCATGCTGACATGTTTAGAGGGGCATCTAGGGTGATATCAGAGATGGTCCACCTCTGGCTCTTCCTCTGACTTCATCTCCATTCTCGTCTCTGTTCTCTTCCAATCCTGTAATTACACGCAGTGTTTTTGCTTCTTTCACTCGCACTGTTTAGATACACTTGTGTCTGTCTTCTCAGATGAGGCATCCCTCAAGACACACGATGCGACCTTCTGTGTTTCCTTGCGCTAGCTTCTTACAGGACTGATCCTTTTTATCATTACACAGTGTTCCTCTATACTTCTAGAAATGTTCTTAGCTATGAAGTCTTAGTGATCTCAATATAGCCACTCCTACTCTATTTTGATCAATGCTTGCATGCTATATCTTTTCTCCATTCTTTTACTGTAAAGTTGCCCAGAGAAACATCTACTTTACTCAGTCTCCTAATTCACAGGTTAATCGCATTCAGAAATACCCTCTCAGATACACCTAGAATAATATTTAGCCAAATATTTGGGTACCCCATGGCCAAGTCAAAGTGACACACAAGATTAACCGTCACCGTTGGATGCCGCCGAGGGGTCATGTAAGGTGAGAACTGAGCAGGACTTTTTGGATGGTCTGTGAGCCAGTCACTGAGGACTTCTTCTAGGACAGTTTTCTCAATGCCATAGGATGAAAAAATTTAATTGCTATGGCTTGCAGGCTGGCTGAAAAAAGAGAGGAATTATTATTTTCATTTTGCTGACTAGAAAGAAGAGGTTTTAGAAGGTTATCTAAGATTATCTAGATGGTGTATCTGATGTCATTCAACTGATAAAGTGACAGCAAGAACATAAATTCAGATATTCTAAAACCAAGCTTAGACTTTTTCCCTTGCAGAACAGGAAGAGAAGGAAAGGAGTATCAGTGATGAAGCAGTCCCATCACTACGGTGACTGGGATTCCGAAGAACCCGGTTTATGCTCATTATTCTGACATACATATTAATAGTGGTCCCTCTTTCTTTTAAAATTATTCCAAACTGAACAATAAATTATATGGCCCCGCCCATCTCCCAATTTGACCTTCAGCATTGCATCCTCTGAACATCTTTGTGGCTATCGCCATTTTCATTTGCTATTTGATAAACCATCCAAGCTCAGTGGTGTTAAGCAAGAGCTGTGTGATTATGGTCACAAATTTGTGGGTGAGGAATTTGGACAAGGCAGAAAGGGGTTTATGAGTGGTTTATGCTCCCTGCGAGCCGGGACTCAGCTCGGGCTAGAACCACCAGGAGAATTCTTCCCTTGTGTGTGGTGCCTGAGTTGAGATGACTAGAAGGCGGGGCTGCCAAATACGTAAATTTTGGTTGCTGCAGCTGTCAACCGCCTTTTGTTTGGGTTTGGACTTCTCACAGCATGGCATCTGGATTCCAGGAAAAAATGTTCCAAGAGGCAGTGTTGGAGAACAAGACAGGAACTGCAAGACAGGACCTCTGCTAACCCGTCACCGAGCCAGGGAGCCTCACTTCTGTTCCGTTGTATTGGTTACAAGCAAGTCACTGCGCCCAGTGTGGCTTGTAGAGGGGGATTGACCTCCACGTTTTTATGAGTTCGTGCATGCTCAGTCATGCCTAGCTCTTTGAGAAGCCATGGACTCCAGACTGCCAGGATCCTTCTGTCTATGGGATTTCCAGGCAAGAATATCGGAATAGGCTGCTATTTTCTCCTCCAGGGGATCTTCCAACCTAGGGATCGAATCACATCTCCTGTGACTCCTGCCTGAGCAGGCAGATTCTTTATCACTGGGTCACCTGGGAAGCCCCTACCTCCTTGTGGGGGGCCAGCAAAGTCTCACCACAGAATTCTAAATGGGACAGAAGCTGTTCATGCACTGAGGAAATTGCACCCTGTCACCACTTGATTCTGCTTCCAGAGTCACTAGGAAAGAAGATGAAGTGGGAGTGATGAGTCTGCCTTACGGGAGCTGTGGACCAACCTCAAAAAGACCTTGTGTTAGAACATGCTCACGGCACAGCTGTCAATGGGGAGCTCGGAAGCATTTACATGAAGCAGCTCAGAGCAGGCCCCACCAGCCGGCCTGCTTCTTTTGAACACTGTGTGCAGAGGGGGTGTGTCCACTGGAAGGTGAATTTATTCTCATAGAAAATCTTTTAAGATGTTATAAAGTGACCTCATGATTTGGTGTTCATATAACAAGTCACCTTCCTAAACCCCGTGTAGGTGGGATGAGATCACACACCAAGCCCTGTGTGAAGCACTAGCTCTTGGACATCACCACTGCCTATTCCATGAGGAGGGAGAAACATGGTCATTTTCCCAGGTTACGCCTGAGGGATGGTAGGCTAGACTGTGAGCTCTGAGCCTTCAGTTCTTAAGTGATACTCTTCTGGGTAACGGGTGCAGCTTCCCAGGAAAGAATCAAGGAATTCATGGAGGCTCAGGAAGTCCCTGAGAGGCAGTGACATCTTTATGGGTGGCTCCAGACTGTCTCTGTGTCTGTCTGTGTGTGTGTGTGTGCGTGCACACGTGCGTGCGTGTGTGTGCGTGCACACGTGCGTGCGTGTGTGTGCGTGCACGTGTGTGTGCGTGCACACGTGCGTGCGTGTGTGTGCATGCACGTGCACGCATCCCTGGGAGCACATTTTGCTGTGAATATGTCCCCAGATCCCAGAGCCTTTTCCTCATTTCAAAAGCCCCAACACACAATCGGCACATTCAAAGGGAAAGCAGTTTTGGGCTCCAGCAGGGACTTCAAAGAGTTTTACAAAAGTTCTGTTATTTGGTTTATAGGCCTCTAAGGCTTCATGCGTTTTTGGTTTTTTGTACCAAAGGGTGGAGAATGTAATTAAATGTGAACATTAAAATGTCAGGTAGTAATTAGCAAAGAAAAAGAGCTTGTGCTGCCCGCTGGGGGTCCTTCTGCTTCAGGCAGGCCAGAGTGTGTAGGGCATGGTCAACGGGGGTGCAGACAAGGCCTGGACCTTCCAAAGAATACTACCCCAGCCCCCAGGCAGGAGCTGTCAGGACCCAAGGTGCTGAGGCCAGACGATCATCCCTTCCTGTGTGGGGCTGGTAATTACCGAGCATCTGCTGTGCTGTGTGGGAAGCCTGGACTGGACCCTGAGACACCTGACTCCCACTCTTGGGGACCCAACTCAACAAGCTCTCCCTAGACCGCCTCAGAGCCTCACCAGACCTAGTGAGGGTCTCACTAGGGCTGTGCAGGCCTCACTGCCTCTTTAGCTTCCACTCCCGATGCTCCTCAGGGACAGTACAGCCATTCTGCACTGCCTGCTCCTCCAGGCTGGTGAGATTTACCTCCTCAGAGGTTTGGTCTGTGCTGTTCTTTCTGCTTTGAAGACTTTTCCAGACTCTTTACCTGACCAGTTCCTACTGGTTTCTCAGAATTCAACTTAAAGTCACCTGCTTGGAGATTCTGTTCTCTGATTCTCAATCTCATTATTAATAAGTCCCTCTGCCCACCCCTGCCCCCACCTTCCCATCTGTTTCTCTCTTCCGTTCTTTCCCTACACTTACCAGTTTGTTAAGTAATTTTTCTGTGTGGCCCCTGCCCGCTGCCTCCCCAGAGGGTGGAGCTTAGTGGACAGAACCAGAGCACTGTGTTGGCGCTG
Source organism: Oryx dammah (assembly GCF_014754425.2). Taxonomy (NCBI): domain Eukaryota; kingdom Metazoa; phylum Chordata; class Mammalia; order Artiodactyla; family Bovidae; genus Oryx; species Oryx dammah. The sequence continues at coordinate 17,939,387 of NW_024070190.1, read as the reverse complement.
TCTGGACAGGCAGTTACGGGCCCTGCTGGAAGGTGTGCCTGGTCCTGAGCAGGCCGTGGGCTCGGTCACTCCTGCGGCAGGTGGCAGCTGGGTGCTGGGCTCTGTCTTGCCTCTCTGGCCCTGCTGCCCTCCCGCAGGCTGGCCTTGGTCCAGCCTCCCCTCTCCCTGGCGGAGTGGGGCCACAGCCTGTTCTCCTTTCCCCACTCCAGGCCTCTCCTCCCCACACAGGAAGAGTTCCCTATGGCTGCCAAGGTCATCTTTCTTGCAGCAGAGTCTGTTTTAAATCCTTCCTCTGCTGCTACCACAGTCTTAGCCTCTTCTCCTTGAAGGCCACCGATTACGATGTCCTGAATAAGCCCCTCTGTCCACCCTCTGGGCCTTTACCTGCACCCCTCCCAACTGCAGCCCTGAACCATCGCCAGAGACTGTCCTTCTGCTTTAAGATAAAGTGCAAACATTATTTTTAATTGGGACTCGCTTGAGCTGTCCCTTCTCTCCAGAGAGAGCTAGCGGGGGTCACTATTGGTTTACTTCCCTACTCACTAAGCCAAAGGAAGTCAAAGGCCTTAAAGGCAGGCTGGCCCACTGTGGCATTTTAGTTTTGGAATCTGAGCTCCAGGTTATAGTTCAGGCTCTGCTTTAGGGAGAAGATGAGGTGTAGCTCAGGGGTTGTCATGCACACTGTCACAGAGGGGTGGATACATTGCTCTGACAGGTGGTGTGATGCAGGGAAGGCCTCCTGCTTCTGTTTCGATTCCGATACAAACCAGGAATCCTCACATCTTCTCTGGACACCGAGAGGTGCACCCAGAACAAAGAAGTGTTGACTCCCTGCACAGTCCAATGAAACACTATAGCTACAATACTTAAAAACCACTCTTCTAAGATGACAGAAAATTCTAGAATCTGAGTGCTTTAATTAAATCCCCATGGGCCTGGCGTTCCAGCATTTAGCACATGTTCCTGCCTCTGGCACGAGGCCCTGGGATACCAGGGCCCCTGCCCTGATGAACATCACCCTCTGGTATGGGAGGGAGGCAACTATTATATCAGAAGGGACTCTCCCGCTGAAATTTTTTTAAAAAGTATAGTTGTGGCGTGTGTACACCCACGCACTTTAGGGTTGTTTGCTAGTCACAAAGACCAAGTGTCTGAAGGATGAAAGAGAAAACCACGTGAAAGGAGAGGAAAGACAGGCTAAGGGACGACAGCGGCATGTGTAAAGGTTCTGGGGCAGATGAGGGTGCGGCGGGGGATTCAGGAAGGAAAAGCCCAGGGTGTCTGAGGCGGGCAGCGCCAGGGAGGAGGCGAGAAAGGAAGGCAGGGCTGTTCACACATGGACTCTGGCCAGTCCAGAAGTGACCAAGCCCTGGCCTCCATCCCACAAGCAGCAATAAACTCAGAAGTGATGGAACAGGCGTATGGCTGCTACACGGGAAGGCGGTGCGGGCCCAAGACCGGGGGTGGCCACAGAGGGAGGTGAACGGCTTTGGAGGGCTGGAGCGACGCAGGGCTCAGAACTGGCCTGAGCGTGGAGCGCAGGAGAGCGAACGTTGTGAACGGCGGTCTCCGGCGCACCTGTTTGTGGATGGTGGCGCCCTCTACCGACCGTGGGGAAAAACGCTTCTCCAACTAGCCGGTTTCACTTCCGCAGTGAAGAATTGACTCTGACGGAAGAACTTTCTCCCATCTCTGCTTCCCTCCTTCTTCGCTGCCTCCTTCCTCTCCAAGACAACAACCATCTCGGTTCCCAGTTCCTCTTCTGCCCCTAGAGCAGCGTTTCAGGAACTCTCCAGGGAGAAATCATGATCCTTGCTTGACAAAGGAGGAAACTGAGGCCCAGCCAAGTTGTGACCTTAGCTAAGTCCAGCCAGCCACGCAGCAGCGGCCCTGGGGCTCCCGTCCCCACAGCACACTGCCCCAAGGAGGTGTGCGGGACCCTGGCAAGAACAGGCCTTTCTAGCTCCCAATCCTGAAGACTCAGGACAGATCTCAGGGCCCGATGAGCCACAGCCTGGGCACTGACCAACCTGAGTCTGGAGGCTAGGGTGGCACACTGACCCCTGATATAGTCCAGCCTCAGTGAAAGAGGCTGAAAGGCAGGGGTCCCGGACCAAGAGAACCAGGCCAGATTGGGATGCTTTTTGGTTGAGAATTTGAAATTGGAGTTATGATTTCTTGGACATTGTTTGGAAAACACACCCTCTTGAAAGGCATCGTCAGAGGTCGTAGCAGGCACTCTAGTCCTGTGGGGGAGGGAGGAGGAGAGTGGCCCCTCGCCCTGCCCCTTCTTTCATGTGTGGGAGCCACGAGAGTGCCGTTGTCTGACCAACCCATACGGCCACAGCATCCCAGGAGGGCCTCCCCGGATCTCGCGTGAAGGACATCGTATGCGCGACCTGGCCTTGCACAGCAGGTAAGCCCCCCTCCGCCCGGCACCCCGCTTTCCTAACCCGCTTCCCCTTCTGCTTCAGGGTCAGATTATTCGCCTGGGATGGCTTTTGAAGAATGTGCACTCTCACCACTTCCTGCATCTGGAGATTGTCAGGGGAGGATGTTAGAAGTGAAATATGTCAGGTTTAAAATTCGCTACATCCTCTCACCTCCAGACCCTCCCACAGTTCATGGCATTCTGCCCTGGAAGATCTTTCTTCACATCTGCCAGCTTGGGCCTCCCTCCTCCCTCTGCTCTGCTTCCAGGCTCGGAGAGAGGATGAGAAGGCCATGGGACCCACCAATCGGAGCTGGAACCCCGGGTTCCAGGCCCAGTGTCCCAGAACTGCAGGCCAGACCACTGCTCAGAGTCTCAGGCGCCTCGTCTGTGGTATGGAGATGGCAATGGTACCTCTCTCACAGAAATGAAATGCTGAGAGGAGTCAGTATACAGAGCACCAGAAACAGAGCCTGGCACAGAAGGCAGCAAAACACATGTATTAGTTCCCTCCCAATTTCTCAAGTGCCTTTTAGGTGTTGGTGGTTTTTTTTTTTTTTTTTTTTTTTTTTTACAATGCAGAACAGAACACATGTGTTTGCATGCACAACAATGATTAGGATCCAAGATGTAAAAGAAAAAGAAAGCAGTCTTCTGTCTATCGGAGATCAAGATTCTTAAGCATAGCTTACATTCTCTACTTATCCTAACAAATCTTCTCTACAGTTGGATGAGGTGAGAGCTGCTGCTGCGATTCTGCTGATTGGGATCCCCTGGTTGCTTAGTGGCTGGGTGAAGTCAGCATTGTCACCTTAGAAGGTTGGGATGACCCGACCATCAGCTTTGCAGAGAAGTGTAGTCACATGTTGGGTGAGCTTAAACTGTTATTGGTCTTCTCTGAGGCTCAGTTTGCCAATCTGCATAATGGGCAGGTCATGGAATAAGGAGTTGGTATCATGCCTGGTCCTTTATAGATATCCATACAGATTCCTGCCCAAGGCTTAGAGAAGGCAGGGCCCCAGTGATTGCAGAGTCCTGGACAATGGACTCATCGGGACTCCACAGTGCTTCTCATCCATAGCCTCTGATCCCAGGGAAGGTGGAGCAAAGCAGAGAGGAGACAGAGAAAGTCTGTCTGCAGTAAAGAGCACACCCATGTACCCTCTGCAGGGTCTCTCTTGGAATGGGCCTTCTGCTCCCTCCCAAATAGGCAGCTTAGGAGGTGGTTATGGCCCTCTGGGTCCACTGGCTGGATGCCTGGGGCATGTGACCAAGCCTCTCTGGATCTCATTTTCCATAATGCCCTCACAGGGCTGTTGTGAGGATGAAGTGTGTGCCTGGCACAGGGTATGAGCTTGATAAACAGTGGCCTTTTGTGCTATTCTTGAGGGAGGCCTCTCCCTGCTAGCTCACTGCCCTCTGAAGATCCTGCAAGGTTTATGGGCTGACCCCTGCTGGTACTCTGCTCTCGTTGCCAGGGGAAGGCTGGCAGGTGCCCAGGATACCCACAGGTCTCGCGAGTGCAGGAGGCAGGAAAAAGACTCCTCCAAGGCAGAGACAGTATCTGGGCCCCATCCTCAACCAGTGGGACAAAAGAGAGAGAGAGCCCAGACACCTGCCTGTCAGTTTTCACTGGGGTTGTGATGCTTTTCACAGTAGGGAAAGTAGAGGATCAGAGATGACCTGTCACTTGCTCCAGGCCACACACGGATCAGTTGCAGGGCTCAGCAGATCCCAGGGCTCATTTCCTAGCGCCGGGCCCTTCCAGCTGGAGACACTCCCAGCTTCCTGTGTCTGCATTCATCCATGCCTATTCTTGGTCCTTGTTGCACTGTTTTCACCAAAGTCAAGGGTACTGGAAAGTCCTCTGCCAGCCTTGCAGAAGCCCTGCCTTCCCTGGGACCAAAACATTACAGCCCAGAAGTCCTGCTGTGGGAGGCACACAGTTGCATGCTTTCTCCTGAACATGGGTAAAAAAAAAAAAAAAAAATTGCACTTGTATTTTCTCTCCTTTCTTTTTTTGGCCAGGAATAGAAATATGTCAACACAATATATATATTTTTAAACCGTTGAGTTACTATCATAAGCTTCAGCAGCATGGGGCAGAAGAGGCTGTTGTGTTTCTTACAGTTTGATTACAGGATACTTTCCCATGAAATGTGGTAAGTTGTTTCTGGAGCTACAGCACCTCCTGGGAGAATTGCTTTAGGAGGCATGGACTGTTTTGACAGCCTCCTGGGGAGGGAATTTCAGTTGGGCTACACATTCAGGAATCTATGGTCTTGCAGCTTGAGGCCACTGAGTCCCAGTCCCCCTTGCTTGAAAGAGAGCAGTATCCTTGGTCAGGGGCATGAGGAGGTGATTACTGAGTGACTGTGGTTGAACTAGAAGGATAAGAACAGGAAGAGAGGAGTCCTATATGTACAAAATGTGCCTACAAGGAGCCACACTCTACCACGGACCTTCCTCATGGCCATGATTGTCTCCATTTACTTGGAACATGAAGGTATCATTCACTTGGTAAAGGAACCCAGTTATCAAGTGAGAGAACCTAGATTCAAATCTAGGTCAAATCAAATCTAGATTTGACCCAAACACTGTGCCTTCATGAAAAGAAGTCCACTGGTTGGTGTGGGAAGAAGAAAAATTGATCGAGAAAACCATCTTTTTCAGGACATATGAGGCAGCAAACCAAGTGTAGTGAGGTGGAGTGGGAGCATTTCAAGCTGAAGCCAAACTCCTCCTGCCTTTCAGAAGGGGTCAGGCTTGGGAGGCTGGAGAGAGGCACAGGAGAGTGATGGGCAAGGAAGAGGCATCACAGCTGCTGTCCTGCTGGCCCCAGCAGCTCCCCTGGGTGGCCTGGCACGGCCCAGGTAGGAGGTGGCGTCCTGCCCATTCTTCCTGATTCTCCCAACAGAGTGCAGACTAGGAGAAGCTCGGATAAATGTGAAAGGAGACGAAAGTGTTAGTCATGTCTCTTTGCGTCCTGATGGACTATAGCCCGCCAGGCTCCTCTGTCCACGGAATTCTCCAGGCAAGAATACTGGAGTGGGTAGCCATTCCCTTCTCCAGAGAATATTCCCAACCTAGGGATTGAACCTGGGTCTCCTGCACTGCAGGTGAATTCTTTACCATCTAAGCCACCAGAGAAACCCAGTTTGAATGTGGAGCATAATAAATTGATGGGGCTTCCCTGGTGGCATAGCTTCCTGGACTCAGTTCCCCAGCCCTAAGTGAGGACTGCCATCCCAGGATAATGTAACTTCAGCTGAAGAAATAAGAGGAACTGATTTCTTGGTCTTTCACTTCACATCCACAAGAACTCCCAGAAGGTACCTAAAATGGCATTTTCCATGATTCAGTGAGTTCCTGCTCACTCCCAGACTAGCTGAGAGAAGTCAGAGAATGTCAGTTCCATTCTGAGATGTAGCCTTTCAGACTCACCCAGGTCTCAGAAGCTCACAGAGATTTATAAACAAATCCTCCAGTGTGTGCGTAGTCGCTCAGCTGTACCTGACTCTTTGTGATGCCGTGGACTGTAGTCCATCAGGCTCCCCTGTCCATGGAATTCACCAAGCAAGAATAGGGGAATGGATTGCCAGTTCCTTCTCCAGGGGATCTTCCCGACCCAGGGATTGAACCTGGGTGTCCAACACTGCAGGCAGATTCTTTACCGCCTGAGCCACCAGGGAAGCCCAAATCTGCCTTTAATTATGTCCATAGTAGTTGTCTAGGGACAGACTTACACTGTCATAGACACAACAGTCCTTCTGAATGACTGTCCTGGCAAGGCCTGATGCAGAGTCAGAGCTTATACTAACCATACATAAGTCAGCCTCTAAGACCTCACCTCTGCCCTCTGTCTTTCTCCTCTGGGATCTCAGAAATACCTTTTGAGTTTTCTTGGGATCGTCTCTCTTGAAAGATGTTTTTGTTCCAAGGTTATGAGAGTCATTAAAAGCATAGGAGTAAGCAGTGGAGAGCTTAACAATTGTAGACAGTGTACATATGTGGCTAGAAATTAAGGAGTCTGGGTGGGCCAAGGATAAAGTGGGGTTTGGACTCTGCCTAGATTTGGGGGTTAGCTGTTTTTTTCAGGGATCCAGAGGTCAAATACTTAGTCTTACTGCCACGTTGTTATAATGAAAAAGTCTGAAGGAGGGCTGAACAGTTTTCCTGGACAGATAAGTGAGGCCAAAAGACAGAACCGCAGGCCCTGGATAACAGCAGTAAAGAAGCATATCAAAAGATGGGTCCATTTCTAGTCCTCTTTTTACATCTGTCTGTCAGAGTCCTGAGTCATGGGGCAAGACTGGGGAGGGGGAGGGTGTGAGGGTCTGGAATATTCGATGACTTAAGAAGCCAGTTAGCTACAGAGAATCAAGTGGAAAACCTCAGCCAGCTAATGTGGCTTCACTCTATGTCCATTCTGGGAGTGAGGGTGTGGGTGAGCAGGCACTACCCAAGAGAGGCAATGTCATCGCCAGGCCCTTGAATCCCTCTTGCAGCCAGAACCCATGCACGGCGCAGTGCTGAGGCTAATAGAGGCCCACCAAGCCTGGTATGTCTGATGAGTGATAAGGAGACAGAGGAGGCTCAGCCTGGCCTGGCATTTAGTCTCCAGGCAGAAAACCAAACAAATCCAGAGTGGGTTAGTTTCTCCCACGGCCAATCTCTCCCTTCTGCAGGCAGAAAAAAACAGTGTGTTTGTGAACTCAGGCAAGAACTAGGGGTCATTAATAAACATGTTTTGTTTGAGCCCTGTGTGAAGGGTCTGTGATAAGGACTTAATAAAGCAAAGGTCTCATCTGGACAGTCTAGTCCAGTCCTACATGTCCTGCTGAGACAACAGGACTGTGTCTAAGAGCAGCAGCTTTGGAAAGGGCTCATGCATTCCAGAGCAGCGCATCTGAAGTTACCGAGGATCTCTAGGCTGGAGAAGAGCAAATGCAGGTGAAGGACTGATGCACAGGGAAGAAAACTTGTTCCTCATGACACGTATGGGTGTGAGAGTTGGGCTGTGAAGAAGGCTGAGCACCGAAGAATCGATGCTTTTGAACCGTGGTGTTGGAGAAGACTCTTGAGAGTCCCTTGGACTGCAAGGAGATCCAACCAGTCCATCCTAAAGGAAATCAGTCCTGAAGATTCATTGGAAGGACTGATGTTGAAGCTGAAACTCCAATACTTTGGCCACCTGAAGTGAAGAGCTGACCCATTGGAAAAGACCCTGATGCTGGGAAAGATTGATGGCAGGAGAAGGGGACGACAGAGGATGAGATGGTTGGATGGCATCACTGACTCAATGGACATGAGTTTGAGTAAACTCTGGGAGCTGGTGATGGACAGGGAGGCCTGGCGTGCTGCGGTCCATGCAGTCACAAAGAGTCGGACACGACTGAGCGATTGACTGAACTTAACTGATGACATCCAGAAGTCAAGTTGGGGCCTACACGTGCAAGTTAAAGGAAGTTCAATTCCAATGTGACCTAAGTGTAACGTTGGGGTTCACCCAGAGAAGTGGGACCAATGGGAGATTTTATATATCTATATATATTTACGCTCTGTTGTAGGGAACCGCTCTAACCCAGTCATGGGAGGTGGTTTGGCTAAGCAGTCTCTGCATGGCTGTTGTCCTCCAGGCTGATGCTGGGGCTTGCAGTCCACAGGGAAGGCTGTCAGGGAGGGACAATCACAAGGAGGCTGGAACCTACAAGTGAGAGGCTGCGCTAAAAATGTGTCCGCTCTTGGTGTCTCTGCCCTGGTGACAAGAACCTACAGAAGCTGGGCCCTCCATCATTAGGTTAAACATATATATTTGGCCTTGAATTTAGAGGAACAGATCAGGCTATGGCTTCATACCATTCTGGTAAATCAGTAGTCAGCAACAAGTGTCTGCTGCTACTTCCCCATCAACCCTCCTCAGCCAGTCAGTTCAGTTGCTCAGTCATGTCTGACTCTTTGCAACCCCATGGACTGCAGCATTCTAGGCTTCCCTGTCCATCACCAACTCCTGGAGCTTGCTCAGACTCATGTCCATTGAGTCGGTGATGCCATCCAATCATCTCGTCCTCTGTCATCCCCTTCTCCTCCTGCCCCCAATCCCTCCCAGCATCAGTCTTTTCCAATGAGTCAACTCTTCACATGAGGTGGCCAAAGTACTGGAGTTTCAGCTTTAGCATCATTCCTTCCAAAGAAATCCCAGGGCTGATCTCCTTCAGAATGGACTGGTTGGATCTCCTTGCAGTCCAAGGGACTCTCAAGAGTCTTCTCCAACACCACGGTTCAAAAGCATCAGTTCTTCAGTGCTCAGCTTTCTTTATGGTCCAGCTGTCACATCCATACAGGACTACTTGAAAAACCATAGCTTTGACTAATGGACCTTTGTCAGTAAAGTAATGTCTCTTCTTTTTATTATGCTGTCTAGTTTTGTCGTAGCTTTTCTTCCAAGGAGCCTCTTGTCAACCCTCCTAGTCTCCCAAGAATCTTCCTGTGACCCATGCTAATCAGAAACATAGCTGAAAATGAATTCTGAGAAAAGGAGTTGGGCTCATCCAAGCTGACATCTTCCAAAGTTATAACAGCAAGGAAGATTTTTCTTACTGTCAGAGCTATCCTGAGGTGAACTGGGATGCTTCTTGAATAAGGGCCTCCCCTTCCAGTCCCGTCCAATTGGAGGCTGAGCATCTGCTTGATGGGGATCATTGGGTTTGATTCCACTTCCCAGTTGCAGGTGGTGGCCACATTGGTAAACCTCAGTCTTTACATCTGCCAATGAGGAAAATAGACAAATAGTCAGTGCCCCATCTACAGGACTGGCTACCAAATATGCAGGACCTTGTGTGAAAGGAAAATGCGGGGCCCCTTATTAAAGAGTTATCAAGAAACTCAAGACAGAAACGCCAGAGCATTAAGCTACATACAAGGCCCTTCTGAGCACGGGGCTCAGTGGGGTGGGATGGGTACTATGGCCGTAAAGCTGGTGCTGCCAACACAGCCCCACTGTCCCCCACGGTGTTTGTAAAGCTTGTGAATATGTGCTGTCACTCAAAAGAAAAAAAAAGACAAAAATGCATCGATGCATCGCATCACACATGCGTCAGTCTATTGCACTGACGTGTGTGTATATACATGTACATATCTGTATGTTCCCTACAATCTTACAGACCAATAGGCTTGACCTCTCTGTGATCCTTCTATCACATATGCAATGTAAGAAAACCGGATGACAATTGTTAACGGCAGAAAAAATTTGTTGATCTAGTATACAAATGAATTAAGATTTATATGAGATTGTAATCATTCGTCAATTTAAGAAAGTTTCAAATGTAATTAGGAACCAAGGAAAGCACACAGTCCTGATTTTGTGACAGAAGTTTTAACTTTTTATGCTTGATATATCTTTTTCCATTGGCTAAAATGAAACTTCATGGTTTTGAAAACCTTTGTTATAAAAGATGGAGTGAGACATTGACTCTGACTGCAAGGCAGTCTTTTCGGCTATGAGAGTCTTAAGGAAAAACATGCACTGCGTGTCCAACAGACAAATAATCATTTTAAAGTCATGATGGTTCTTTGGCAAAAACACTTGTGGATACCAGGTGCTGCCAAATGAAAGTGTGGCTGACATGACTTGAGCTGGCTCGGTGAAACATAAAAATATAGTGTAGTCAATAGGGCCTACCTCCCTGGGTATGTACTAAAATTTTCCTACTCATAATTTATTATGTATGAATAAATGACTTGCTTAGCTGATGAAATGTGCCCTTGACAGACAGCTAAGTGGGTTCTCTACTCCTTTCCCCCTGTCTCAAAGCGTATGAAAGCACACACAGAAAAGTAGTCTTGATAACCTTATATCCCTGAGAAACTACAATGAGCTGAATTCCATGCCCTGAACTTGACATGTAACAAGAGTGAGAAACAAACTGTTGCACTGACTCCCTGAGAGTTAGGAACTGTTTGTTATTAAAATGGAACCTAGACCATACTGACTGATACAACCCTTGAGGTTTATTTAACAGTCTTGATCAAGAAAGCTGCTACTCTCTACTTTGCTAAGTAATAAGAAAACAGAACCCAATGATGCAATAAAACATTAACTAAGTCCTCCCTTCCATAACTTATTTAAACTTTTTATCATTCAAACATTTAATTGCACCACAAATATTACTGAGAAGTTGTAATGGGTACAATCCCATTACCAATATATTCATGGAGAAATCTAGCAACTAACATCCAGGAGTCATTCAGTCACTCATGCTTCCATGAGGCTTATCATTTCCCTTGTTGATGGTGAGGACAAAATGATATCACCATAATGAGGACTGAGTACCAGCTGATAATGCTTAGGCAAAGATTGGTTGTTAGGGCTGTCAGATCTACTTGAGTTCCAGAATCTTTCGTTTTTCTCTTCCCATGCCCCAGGCTCGCTTGACCATTGCACGTATCATTATGTCGATCCTCACAAAGAAACTTCAAGTTGAAAACCCTTAGCAAAATTCCTGGCACAGAGTGATCATTCTATAAATGTTATCTTTCAGCATCAGTATTCATATTATATTACTACTCTCATTTTCAGATGAGAAAGCTCATACTGATGAGTTCAATTAGCCTAAAGTTGTAGGCTTGCTAAAATTACTAAACTAGGATTTGAAGTCAGGTTTTCCCACAGCCCATGTTTTTCCACAACACTAACTACCTTTCCAGTAGCTCATGTCTGAGCTCGTCAGTGACTGCTCTCCAAAAACAAATGTCAAGGAGCCAAAACTGAAAGGAAAGTGTAAATGACTAGAAAAGAAATTACTGAGCCCTTGAACCAAAATGTAAAAATGATCAGTCAGGATTTCTGCTTCTAGTCATCACAAAGTAATTGGTTCTAAAATTGTCCTCCTAATGAAAGTAACTATCAGGCTGCACAAAATATATGAGGAAAATGTTTTCGAGTATTGAGCCAAGGAAAAGACAGGTCTGTGATCTTTTAAAAAAAGGAATCACATGGAGTGAGCTCCACATTCACCTTGGTTTTCTGCCTAGAAGCAAATTTCAGCCATCATACAAGGAGGTGGAAACCGAACTCAAACAGAGGATGTTTCACTGAGCTGAGGAGGCATAAATGATATATTTGGGAGACTCTTGCTGCTGCTTAGGGAAAAATTTATATCTTTTAATGTTTATGTTATAAAGAACGAAGATTTAAAAGTCAGCAATCTAAGTTTCCACCTTAAAAACTTGAAAAAGTATAAAAAAGTAAATAGGAGGAAGCCTTGAGTAGATACTTTTGCACAAAGAAGTTCAAAATGGTACAGCCACTTTGGAACCCATTTTGAAGTTTCTTCTATTATTAATCAGCAATGGCTCAGCAATTGGACTCCTAGGTATTTACCCAAGAAAACGAAAACGTATGTGCAATGAAAGACTTATATAAGAATGTTCATAGCAGCTTTATTCACCTCCGTTCAAAAAAGCATAAACTGGAAACAACCCAACTGTTTACCAATAGGACATGGTAAATAAACTGTCACATATTCATGCAATGAAATTTACTCATCACTGGAAAAGAATGAACGACTGATCTGCACGAGGGTGCAAATGAGTCCTGCAGGTGTTCTGGTAAACAAGTGAAGCCGATCATAAAAGAATACATACTGTATGATTTCATTTTCTTAAAGTTCAAGAGCAAAACAAATCAACAGTGGTTACGTTAGTTATTTATTGCTGCATAACGAATTATGCCAAAAGTTATTAGCTTAAACTGTCAAGCATGTATTATCTCATGTTTTTGAGGGTTAGGATGTCTTTAATTTAGATTCTCACAGGCTGTTTCAAGGTGTTGGCCAGGGCTGCAGTCATCTCAAAGTTTTACTTGAGGACTGTTTGTTTCCAAGCTCACTGGTGTGGCTGTTGGCAGATCTAAGGTATTTGATGGTTGTGGACTGGTGAAATTAGTTCCTTGCCTCATGAGCCTCTTCTAATGGACCTGTCCCATGGCAGTTGGCTTCCTCCAGAGATGGGCGTCCAGGAGAGAGTGCAACAAACAGAGAAGCTGTAGTCTCTATAACCCACCCTACCCACAGAAGGAGTAAGACGTCACTTGGTGGAACACATACATCATTGGAGGGGATACACAAGGGCTTAAATACCAGAATGGACGTCTTTGGGAGGCAATCTTACAAGCTGGCTGCCACAGTTGCGGGAGTCAGAACAGCAGCTGCTTGCAGATGATGGAATTTACTGGAAGGAGGCACAGGTAAACTTTCTGGAGTGATGGAAATATTGGATAATGTGACTGTATTGTTGGTTGTATGGGTGTATACGTTTGTCAGATATCCTGTATTTATGCCCTTAAGATCTGTACCTTTAACTACATGTAAATTTTTCTTCAATTTAAAAATACTTTTTAAAAGGACGATTTGTCATTTTAGATATCCTTCGAATGAATGCAGACTCTTACACAGCAGACCAAATAGAGGTAACCACAGAAAAACACATTCATTTATCATGCTACACTTCAAGTATATAAACTTCGTAAAGTCAAAGGCACACAACTGCTATATTTTTACAAGGCTCTATTTACTCTCCTCTGGGAAGAGTGTTCAAGGTTTTTAGCCAAACCTCTAAGACTTGGGTGGGGATCTGAGGACAACCAGCCACAGCCTCTTCTTTTAAAGTCCCTGTCTACGTCTAAGAGAGGGGGGAAGACAGGCAGTACTATTTAGGACCTTGGAGCCCTCCTGGGTGATGAGACATGGATCTGCAATGAGGGCAATTGCCCAGAACCAATCCCTGCCTTAAGATGCAGTACTTCCAGCAGGGGTCACAAGGACTTTTGGACAACAACTACCTCTTAAAACAAGAGTGTTTTGACAAATCAAGTATAAGTGAATCAGAAACAGGCAGCTTACATTTCTCTTAAAATAGACCAGGATTTAAAAATTAAGACAGGACTTTCTTGGCCAAGTACCTTTGAAGTTTTCCAGACCTAAAACATTTAGAAAAGCAGCTTCATCTACTTTGAAAACCCAGAGTGCGTGCAGATTGTCATCTTTTGGATTGGATCCGCTGAAAATGAACTATTTTGCTCCTTTCCCCTTTGCCATTCTTGAGTGGTGACAATAGATAGGTCTATTATCATGGGTTCAAGTGTATCCCTTTAGTCACTAAGAGTCATCCGTGCGTCAGGTACCACGCTAAGCATGGTAAAAACCAACCAGGCAGCTAGCTCCCCCACTCCATACAACAGACTTACCCAGAGAAGGGGACTTGAGGCCTCCTCCCAAAATCAGATTGGTTGAACATGCAGTCAGTTCCCATGGTAACCTTGAGATTTTTTTTCCCCCACCTTTGGTGATTGGGTTTTAGCAGGAGAGACTTCAAGCATTGGTCTCCAGTAAACTAGTGACCTTGGGGACTCATGGCATAAAGATCAAATATTTCCAGGGTTACTGAACCCATTAGGTCATGTATCAGAAAGGAAATGTACAAAGGCTCATGTGTATATTTGTTAAGTCTTCAGCTGGGCTCCATCCTCCCCCTCTGAAGCAGTGGGGAAGGCTGCTTGACAGTGATACAAACTCAAAGTGAAGCGTGGTTTTGGAAAGTCACATCCAATATCTGGGTAACACAACCCTGGGCTGTTTGAAAGCCAGAGAGAGTTCTGACTAGAGGAGAGTAGCCCTTCTCAATCTCAGTAGTGGTGAAAGGAACTGCAAGAATTACAGACAAGTCTCCTGGGACAAGCACAGTCCCATCTCTGATATCCTTTCAGGATCCAGTCCTTCCAGCAACTGTAGCAGACATGGGACAGTCTGGAGGCAGTGAAGTCCCAGCTGGTGTGTTCTCATCATCCTCCTTCTCCACAAACAAGTGTACACGTGGGAAAATGTGAGTAATCTATTTTCAGTAGATCCTAGAAATACCTTCAGTGCCACATTTCAAGGACCCTCTTACTTTCTGTAACACTTTTTAACAGCTCTGTGCTGCACCACACTGCAGCAGAAAAATGCATGGGCGCCCACTCCCTGATGAATTTCCTTAAGGAAGAGATGTATCTTCTCTGAGCCTTGGAAAAGTGGTACTTGCAAGAAGTCAAAGACAAGAGAAGGGGCATCTCAAGGTTGGAAATGGGTTACCATGAGGGCCATCTTATTGCACAATTCTAGCAGGCCTTGTTGACATTTTATTCCATGTAAATGGTGTCCCTAGGATTGTGCAACTGGGTGCATTCACAGGCCCAGGGACCAGGACTTCTACTTCCCAAAGGGTAGGAACCCTAAGCCCTTCCATAAGACTTTGTTCTGAGATACAGACCACAAGAAGGCTGGCTGAATTTGGAAAACAACCATGCAATAAGAAGAGAATTTGGAAAGAAAACTTAAAAAATAATAACCGGAAAAATAAAACCCACAGCAAGATGAGCCTCAAAGCCAAAAGTATGAAACAAACAAGAAAGTATAACACTGTAAATGACAGTTAACAAATCCAATAAATGGGAGAACTAACCTCTAGAGAAAATGAAAATAACCAAGTCATTTGAAAAGGACTTTGAAATTGGTAAGTTTAAAATTCCTCTAGAGACAAAGGAAGGAATAAATGTAAATTTTAAGAATTTACATTCATATAATAAGAATAGCAGGTTATGAGTCAAACAGCAGAGGCTATACGATAGGATAGGAGCATACAAAAAAATTAGAAAGCAGAAAGAGTTGTTGGAACAAAAAGAAATGATGTTAGAAGAGATAAACAGAGAAATAAGAATCAAAGAGAAGTGATGGTTGAGAAAACCAAACTGAAAATTTTTAATAAGCTAGTTAGTAAAAAAAAAAGCAAAAAAAAAAAGAGAGAGAGAGAGATGGAAAATATGACAAAGAAGTTAAGACCATGGGGGACAGATTAAGAACCTTGAACACACAACTAACAGGAGTTCTATAATAAGAAAACAAGAGAGACAATATTTAAAGAGATAATAGCTGATAGTATTCTACAATTGAAGAAAAAGCTTACAGAAGGCCAAGTTAGATCATTTAAAAAAAATCAGCCTGGTACAATTCCAAGTACCCACAAGGGTGTCTCACAGAGGAAAGACCACTGAACCAACCAGCGCCCACCAGGATGTCCGCCTTATGCTCTACACATAGTCAACTCCCAACTGCATACCCAACTCCTCCTCTCCACTGGGCACCCATATCCTGTACCCCCTGACACAAGGCCACCAATCATGCTCACCGCATGCACCCCCTGCCATCACTCCCCTGTGGCACGTCTGCTGTCACACCCCCGCGAGCACCCCTCAACCGTGCAAACCCCGTTTAGTCACTCGTGCTGTATAGCATTGTCCTCATGCTGGCTACTCCCTTTCAGTGACGCACACAGAACCTCCCTTTGGCATCACCATCTTCTATTCCCAAATTCTATATCTCCCTTCATCAACCTCATATATTCTATGACTATTTCCATCAGAAATGGATCAATGATCATGAGTTTTAGTTGGTAGAAGTGTTAGGGGAAGCACACTGATTGAGACCACCCACCCTGGCCAGGCACCATAGTAACCATTTGCATGAGTTGTTTTATGACAGGAGATCCTGATAAGGAATACGGAACTAATAAGCCACCACCAACCAGAAGAGTTGGAGAAAGGTGGAAAGGAGACACCAGGTGTCCATCCACTTCCCAGAATCCCTCTCGCCAGCATCCATCTTGGCTGAGCAATGCGTGCGCCACCAGGAAAGACCCTGAATTAGAATGACTGGCCAAAGACCACCCGGAAGCTAATCCCATCACCATAAAACCCGAGACTGTGAGCCACACGGCAGAGCAGTTCTCCTGGGTTCCCTTACCCTCCTGCTCTCCACCCGGGTGCCCTTTCCCAATAAAATCTCTTGATTTGTCGGCACATGTGTCTCCTCGGACAATTCATTTCCAAGTGTTAGACAAGAGCCCAGTTTCGGGCCCTGGAGGGGGTCCTCCTTCCTGCAACAGAAGGAGATATTTCAGAAGGAAAGTTTCAGACTTCCCCTGGAGTCTTCTTGGCAGCTGTCATCTTTCTACCTATTGAATTCATACAATCGTCGGATTTCTAGGTGGGCCAGTCTCTGGATACTGTGTGCATTTCTTCTGAGTGTCCTCAGCAGAGGTTTATCCCGTCCCTTCTGGAACAGTTCAGTGACAGAGGACCTCTGCATTCAGTACCTCTAGTGTTAGTTGCTCGGAGAAGGCAATGGCACCCCACTCCAGTACTCTTGCCTGGAAAATCCCATGGATGGAGAGCCTGGTAGGCTGCAGTCCACGGGGTCACGAAGAGTCAGGCATGACTGAATGACTTCATTTGCACTTTTCACTTTCATGCATTGGAGAAGGAAATGGCAACCCACTCCAGTGTTCTTGCCTGGAGAATCCCAGGGACGGGGGAGCCTGGTGGGCTGCTATCTATGGGGTGGCACAGAGTCGGACACGACTGAAGTGACTTAGCAGCAGCAGTGTTAGTTGCTCAGTTATGTCTCACTCTTTCTGACCATGTGGACTGTAGCCCATAAGCCTCCTCTGTCCATGGAATTCTCCAGGCAAGAATACTAGAGTGGGTAACCATTTCCCTCTCCAAGAGATCTTCCGAACCCAGGGATCGAACCCAGGTCTCCTGTATTGGAGGCTTCTTTATCATCTGAGCCACCAGGGAACTAGTGGACCAAAAAAAAAAAAAGTTTCTTAACATAGAAGGCAGACTCTCAGTCTATAAATCCAATTTACTTAATTTCTGTTTGAAAGTCTCATGCTACTAAGTTTATGAAAAAAATTAAATTTCATCAGTTGTCCTTTCTTTCCCTCACCAAGGTCATGGTTGTTTAAGAGGAGACTAAAAGCTAAGCAGTGCACAACCCTCGAGCTCTCTGTCTACTTGGATGTCTGCCAAGATGAGTATAGTCTCCTTGGTTCCTGACCTTGGGTCTCCACGGTCTCCACTGAGGCCCCCTCCTGCTTGTTGCCACGGCTCCTCAGACCTCAAGCTGTCCTCAGCTCATCTGCACCATCACTGTGCCTTCCATCACTTGGAGTCTGCCTGTGCCTCTGAGGCGCGTCCTGGGCACAAGAAGCTTGTGACATTCTGTGTCATCCGTCCAGGCACTCAGTTACTCTTTGGGGCTTCACTGCCTCCTTGAAACTCCAGCAGTCTCTGCCCAGCAAGTAGGCATGTCCATTCTCACCATGCATCTTGGTCTCTCCATGTGTCCACTCCCTCCATGGCTATATCACCAACCAAGATCTTTTCTAGCCTCTAGAAGAAGCCCTTTTTTTCCTTAGCAGTAACAGTTTTCTTCTCATAGGCACAAGATATTGTTTCTATAACAGACTAAGGTTTTGAGAAACATTAAAGTCAAGCCATTTCTTCATTGCTCCCAACTTGGAAGCTGAGAGAGAAAGGGGAAAATACTCAAGAAAACAGACATTGATGGTTAAACGTGCAAACACTTAAGTTAGCACACTTGTACTGAATTGAATGTATTAGTCATGATCCTCCAGAGAAACAGAACAAATAGGGTAGATACATAGATCCGTCAGCTCAGTTCAGTCGCTCAGTCGTGCCCGACTCTGCAAGCCCATGGACTGCAGCGTGCCAGGCCTCCCTGTCCAGCACCAACTCCAGGAGCTTACTCAAAAACATGTCCATCAAGTCGGTGAGGCCATCCAACCATCTCGTCCTCTGTCGTCCCCTTCTCTCCCTGCCTTCAATCTTTCCCAGCATCAGGGTCTTTTCCAGTGAGTCAGTTCTTCACATCAGGTGGCCAAAGTATTGGAGTTTCAGCTTCAGTATCAGTCCTTCCAATGAATATTCAGGACTGATTTCTTTTAGGATTGACTGGTTGGATCTCCCTGCTGTCCAAGGGACTCTGAAGAGTCTTCTCTAACACCACAGTTCAAAAGCATCAACTCTTTGGCACTCAGCTTTCTTTATAGTCCAACTCTCACATCCATACATGACCACTGGAAAAACCATAGCCTGGACTAGACGGACCTTTGTTGGCAAAGTAATGTCTCTGCTTTTTTAATATGCTGTCTAGGTTGGTCATAGCTTTTCTTCCAAGGAGTGAGCGTCTTTTAATTTCATGGCTGCAATCACCATCTGCAGTGATTTTGGAGCCTCCAGAAATAAAGTCTCTCACTGTTTCCATTGTTTCCCCATCTATTTGCCATGAAGTGATGGGACCAAATGCCATGATCTTCGTTTTCTGAATGTTGAGTTAAGCCAACTTTTTCACTCTCCTCTTTCACTTTCATCAAGAGGCTCTTTAGTTCTTCACTTTCTGACATAAGGGTGATGTCATCTGCATATCTGAGGTTATTGATATTTCTCCCAGCAATCTTGATTCCAGCTTGTGCTTCATCCAGCCCAGCGTTTCTGATGATGTACTCTGCATATAAGTTAAATAAGCAAGGTGACAACATACAGCCTTGATGTACTCCTTTCCCAATTTGGAACCAGTCTGTTGTTCCATGTCCATTTCTAACTGTTGCTTCCTGACCTGCATACAGAGAAAGAGATTATTATAAGGAATGGGCCCATATGGTTATTGATGCTGAGAAGATCATGATCTGCTGTCCACCAGCTGAAGGCCCAGTAAAGTGGTATCTAAACTGTCTAACCCTGAGGGTTTGAGAATCAGGAGCACAAATATTGAAGGGCAGGAGAAGATGGATGTCTCAGCTCAAGCAGAGAAAGCAAGTTCATCCTTCTTCCACCTTGTGGTTCTATTCAAGCCCTCAGCAAATTGGATGATGCACCTGGATTGGGGAGGGTGGATCTTCCTTACTCATTTCACCAGTTCAAATGCTAATCTGTTCCTCACAGATGCACCCAGAAATAATGCTATATAGCTCTCTGAGCTGGAGAAGGCAATGGCACCCCACTCCAGTGTTCTTGCCTGGAAAATCCCAGGGATGGGGGAGCCTGGTGGGCTGCCATCTCTGGGGTCGCACAGAGTCGGACACGACTGAAGCGGCTTAGCAGCAGCAGCTCTCTGAGCGTCCCTGAGCCCAGTCAGTTTGACATGGAAAGCTAGCCATGACAATGCACCTCTCTTTAGCTCCCACTTGTGATGTCAGCTATTTCCCAGGGCACGCCCCCTTGAGTCTTCTCAGTTTTAGGGAAAATACCCTCAGCTCTCTCAACCCTGTGACAGCTCTACGATCCTTTCCCAACTTGGAAACATCTTTCTAAGAATGTCAGATGACCCTGAGTGGCTTCTTTCTCTGTAAGATAGGGTAAGAATCGTGCAGGCCTTGTGGACTGCTTTGAGCCCCGTGACTGGCGTCATGCGGCACTCAGACGGCTTCTCTCCCTGAAATGTTCCCGTAGGTGACCTGGATTAACTCACTGAAACTTTGCAAAACCCACTAGAGGAAGGCTATCATTATCCTCCCTATTTTACGGAAGGAACCAGGCAGAACGGAAGTTAAGTAGCTTGGAGCAACAAGATTCAGATCCAGCAGTCTGGTTCTGAAGGCACCGCCTGACCCCGGTCCTCCCCACCACCCCCCACACCAACCTCACTCCCCGACCCCCATCCCCGGGTGTTCTGTTTACTTTCTGAAAGTGTATGCTGTGGCCTCAAACCTTTATATTGCTCCGAATTTTCATCAGCCTTTTTTCATCTCTAAGTATGTCAGCTTCTATTTTCTGTTAAAAATCGTTCCTTGTGGCTTTGTTAAACATTTTTTCTAGGAATTAACCCACATTAATTTGCTCTCTCTCTTTCCAGTTCAGTTTTTTCCATGCCATTGATCTTTCTTCCCCACCCCTCCTTTTGTTCTGTGAATCAACATCTTTGTTTCTTTGTTAATTTTTTAGGTCATTAAAGCTCCTTTAGCATTTTTTTTTCTTTTTTTCAAATTGCCATCTAAAGAAGTGACTTTCCCTCTGAGAATGGTGTGGTCTGAGTCTGTACACTTTGTTAGAGTATCTACATTTTAATTATATTGTCAAATGCTCTTACTTTCTTCTCTGAATTTCCTCCCTGCTTGGTTGATATTTTTAGGAAACTATTTTTAGATCCTTTGTGGTTAGGTACTTTTAGGTCCTGGCTTTTCTGTTTATTTCCAGGTTTATTGTTTGAGGCTTAGAATGCATGCTCTGAGGACTTCTTGGAAAGTTCCCTTGAGCACATTTAATCCCTTGCAGAACCCACCTCTGGCCTTCACCACTTCATGTTGGATGGCAGGGGGCCACTTGCCTGTGAATTTGCCCCAGTTGCATTAAGCCTCCTGAGAAAGGGGCAGGAGAACCCCCAGGCAATGCTGGGGCCATAGTAGTGGACAAGCCAGGGCTGGGCACACCGGGCAGCAGCCACCAGGACATGCCCGATGGGGGGTGAAGAGGCCACACTGTGGTGGTTGCAGCCTCAGAAGCCTGGATCCCTCTGCAGACTGCGGGCAGATGGCCTGGGGCAACTGACTGTGATCAGGAGCTGAGTGTTTGGATTCTGGGGGGGAGTTCAAGTGGCAAAGATGACATGGGCTTCCCATGCAGCAAGGGGTCATCCTGGGAATCCACAGAGGTGAGCAAGGGCTTGGCCAAGCCTTTGGCCTCTGACCAGTCACTCATCTTCTCATTTACTGACTTACATCTGTATTCCCATATGTAAATAGTGAGTGCGGGGTGGGGGAGGAGGTCCCACCTTTCAGGGATCTTATAAGCATTAAACTGGTGATGAAAGAGAGTAGAGTGAAGTATCCACAACCACAGGCTGAGTGGTTGTTTTCATCAAAGTAGAAGCCTGTGATCAGACCCAGCCATGCCGTGACAGGGAATCCAGAGTTTGCAGATAGAGCAAAAGGCAATCCATGCACAGCTTGAAAATCCTCTTTCTCCAAAAAGGACCTGGCATGTGAAGAAGAGCTGTGGTCTTTCTCTAGTGCTCTGATTTCATTTCCAAACTGTCAAGCGTTTTAAGTCGTAATCACCTAAGTGAGAAGGGAAGCTGGTTGCAGGAAGGGTGTGTCTGACCTGTTTCAGTCGGCCTCTGCCCCTCTGCTCTTCACACCCTCGTCCCGATGTCAAGTAGGGGCTTTTAGGTAGTCCTAACTCTTCACTTAGGGCTGTGTTGAGGGTCACAACTGCTGCTGGTCTAGCTCTGGCCTTGTGCTCTCCTTCTGGCAACTGAGTTTCTAACTGCTTCCTAAAAGATGATTTTCAATGAATCCCAGCTCTTCTTGAGTTAGGGCCAATTTTCGAGAGAGTAGCCCCCCGAGACTGGAGACCTAACTCTGAATCTTGCTAGGTGTTTAGCACAAGCCTACCACCTCCCAGCCTTCCTGGAAGTCTAAATGTCACCACCCCGGCCACCCCGTGGGCAGCCATCATACACCAGACTCGTGCATCTGGGAGCCAGGCCTGCCCCCTCATGGTCTGCCCGTTGCTGCCTGTGCCCGCTGTGCCACGTCACCGGGGCCTGCTGTTTTTCTTATAAAGCCAGATTCACCACCCCACGCCCACCAGCCCTCACTGTCTCCCCATCTCCGTTTGGCAGGTGAAGTTATAGCCTTAGGACCTGTCTGTTTTACGGGGTCCCTCCATGTACAGCTGATAAAGAAACTGTCTCCGTGTAAGTACCAGGGGGAACCTGAAAGTAGCCAACAGACAAGTTTTACGAATTTCAAACTCAATAGCTCTTTCATACTTTTCATAGCTGACTTACAAATGGAGGCATGATTTATAGCAGTCTGAAGGCCGGACAGGGAAGTTCTGGGACCACACCAGAGAGGGGAGCTGAAGAGTGAGGAGGTTTAGTTACCTGAGACCTTTACTACAGGAAATAAAGGAGCAAGGGCATTGGGCATTCATTCATTCTCCCTTTTAACAGATATACCAAATTAGAACTGTATTCCAGGTTCTAAGTTGGATACAATAGGAACAAAATAGATAGGGCCCCTCCAGGGCCTTCTGGGGCTCACAGGCCAGCTGATTTCGTTCCCTCATGGGGAGACCAGAAGGAAGAGGTAA
Organism: Oryx dammah; assembly: GCF_014754425.2. NCBI lineage: Eukaryota > Metazoa > Chordata > Mammalia > Artiodactyla > Bovidae > Oryx > Oryx dammah. Next base: position 17,916,966 of record NW_024070190.1, on the reverse strand, counting down.
CTCGCATGTGGAATAAAACTAGAGCCAAACCTGAAGCCCATTACTTAGAAAACCTGAGGCACAAATCGATAACTCTGAACCACTGCCACTAAGACCTCCACTGATTTTATATTTGGGTTTGCCCTTAAGACCCCAGACCCTTTCTTAGGTAAGCTCCTCTCTTAATCTGATTGTTTCAGACTAATCTGAAAACCATCTCAGCAACACTAAGACAACAGGAGATCACTGGAGGCTATAGAAAAAGTCAGAGCCTGCCTTGATTTCTAATCCAATTCTAAACCCACAAAAAAACATGAGACAGGGGGAATTTGCCCAATTTCAGATTTCACTGCAAAAACGTTTATGTACCTCTGTTGAATTGTGTTGGCAATTTGGCCTTGAAATGGCTCTCTGGAAAAATAAATTAATGATCCTTGCTGAGTTGTTTCTTCAAAGGGACATAGAATCTAAAAGAACCAAAATGTAAGTATTGGCTAAAGAAGGCACTCCTTCTGTCTGTTGAAATCCTGCTGGACTGGGGGTTCTGGCCCTTTCTCAGATCTTTGGAAATCAGAGCTTGCTCACAGGAAACCAACGCAACTTCCTGTCCTGAGAAAAGAACTGTCCAAACCTTCAATAACTCTTTCACAACAGCTTTAGTGACTGAAGGGTAAATGGCTTGGAAACATAAGGCTTGCATTTCCCTTGAAGTACAAAGGGGTTTAAAAATTAAGAGGCGGTCTGGAGGGAAAGGATTTGCTGACCGTAACACATTTTTTTTTTTTCCAAAACAGTCTAAAAAGGACCATAGGCCCAGAGCCAGCTGAGCTCAAGCACCTCAATTTCATACTAAACAGATTAAGTTTGTGCTGTTTGCTACATTTTCCATGTAGATAAGAATCCCCTAGAATCTGTAGGAAGAAAAGAAAAGGAGCCGTTTTATGGTCTGCCCTTGGAAAGGAAAGGAGAACTGCTCCATAGAATGACTGCAAGGCGTTTGGTTGACAGTGCCCGCCCTAGAGAGCCCAGGGCCAGAAAGAGCCTGGAAGATGGCGGGCTCCCCTGGGCCCTGGCATGGGGAGGGCTGCATGACCAGCCGTCTCTGATTCCATTTTAACTGGACCTGCAGAACAGTCAGAAAGACGCCCTGAGCAGCACGTGCAGCGTCTCTTTGGAGCCTCCAAGGACACTTTGCAGCATGCAGCACTGCCCCTTACACAACGAGGGCACCGAGGCCCCGGGAGGAAGTCAGGGATCCCCCACTGGCAGAGGTCTGTGAGTCCTGGAGCTGAATTCACCGGTGTCCAAGAGCGTTTTCTTCGTAATGTCAATTTTAAGACAGGTTCTCAGGAACCGTCTGTCTCCAGAGTGTGAATAGGAGGCATTTGCTGAGCCAGAGCTGGCCCTGGGAATGCAGTGAGAAGAATCAGGAGGACTGGGTTTGATTTTCAGCCCCACCTGCTTCTGACACACAACCTTTCACAACGTATTAGCCTCTTTGACTGTTTTTCCTCATCAGCAGATTGAAGAAGACAGGACATGCGGAGTGCGTGTGGAGATTAAAGGTAGTGTGGCCCCAGGCTGTGCCAGCACAGCGCGGGCCATCAGTCACTGAGCACCATCGTCCCCTTCTGGGCGCCTGCTTGGCACCCACAGCAGGCCTCAGTCCCACCATGGGACCCCCACACCCAGGCTTTCCTACCTGGTCTAAATAGCAGCTCAATCACTTTGATTTTGCAGCAGGAAAAAAAATCTCTGCCTAGCTTTTAGCATCCTTGTGGCATTTGTCTTATAATTAAGTATATATTCAAAAACTGAAAGAAGCCAGTAACAAAAGGTGTATGATTCCATTTATGTGACAATCTGCAAAAAGAAAAATGACAGGGACAAAAACATAAATCAATAGTTGCCGAGGCTGGGGTAGGGGTCAGGGGTAGGGGTCAGGGATTCGTCAGGATGTTGGTATTGTTCTATATCCCCCATGTGACGATGGTTTTAAGAATCTATCTACGTACATTTATGTACATAAAACTGTGAGAATTATACACCCAAAAGAGTTAATTTTACTGTGTGCAAATCTTAATATTTATATGGTAGGGGAAAATAAACTTATTTACAATAAAAAATAAAAATTTAAGAAAAAATAGTTTTGACCACACATAAACCAGTCCACATAATCTGAATAAAAGTACTTTTAAATGACAGAAGCGTGATTGGAAAGCCTGCGGAGACGAACTGTACTTCATAAAAAACAAAATTCATGACTCCAACCAACTCGGAGGGTGGGGACTAAGGAAGGGGTGGAAATCAGAGACCAGAGAGAGAGCAAATCTCTCCTTCTTCAGGGGAACCCTGGTCAGGACAAAGAGCCCCTTAGAGGGAGGGGTGTGGGGGAGGGGTCGTCACAGAGGTGAGGGCTGACAGGCTTGGCCTGGGACAGTCTCAGGGGAGCCCCAAAATCCTGGCCACAGGAAGCATCAGGGAATCTAACATATGATAGCAGGCTTTGCAGATGGCTGACTGGGGAGCTGGGGAATTGTGACTATGGGGGGAGCAGACATTGGGGGCCAAGACAATTCTCTTTATAACGCTGAATTCAAGAGCAAGGGGAGTCCATAAAACACACGGGGGGCTCTGGTTTCTGACTGGTGTGTGTTCAAGTGTGAAACAGAGCAATGTTTCGTGCAAGGCAGAGAAAACAACGCATTCAGCCAACACGTCTCAGCTCACGAGTCATCTCTGATGGTCACAGCTCAGTGGAGACCTTGGGTTCTCGTCTTGAAAGTGTGTTTAAATGAGATGTATCACCAGGTTCCCAAGCTGTGTCACCTAGCTCCCCCTTTAGGCTTGTGTCCCTGTGTGGCACTCTGTTAAGTAACTCTGCTGTAGTTCCAATATCACATGGGCCTTTAGGAGGGTATCGTGGCTCATCGTTCAAATGAAGAACTAAAGTTTACAAGAGAGAGGACCTTCACGGTGATCACTCAGCTAGTAGGTGGCTCAGAGCTGAGCTGCTGACTTAGACGTGCCTAGCTCCATGGGCAGACCTCTTGCCTGTATTCCAAGTATAACAAGTGTGAGGATGATGGGGCGGGTGGGGGGTGGGGGTGCTGTGAGTTTTCCTGGGTTAGTTCACGCTGCAAGGCCGGTCACACTGAGGGGATATGAGTTCAGGGCTAGACACAGGCTGCCTCAACTCAGGTAGACAGATAGATTCAACCTCCATTTAGCTAACTATCGTGCAGAAAGGACTTCAGAGTGCTACCAGGGACAGGATCCTCCCTTTCTCTGGCAAACTCATGCTCGTCCTATAGGAAATAAGTAGGAGCCTCAGTAAAATGAGAAGGTTGCCAAACTAGCTTAAGGCTTCGATATTCATTGTCTGAATTTACATCTACCCCAGGGACGTGATGGATTGTGATCTGAACCAGCATCATCCCTTCCCAACACTTTCTTCTCAAGGGCATACCTTGTTGGGAGTATAGACTGGTAGGACCACCTAGAGCTGCCGAATCGACCCCCCAGGAGATTGAGAGGCACCAACTTAGTTGACACAGTTATGGACATGATTTACAAAAGGCAGCAGAATAATGTTCAGATTGTTATAAACCCTCATTAAATGCTCTTGACAGCCTAGTGCTTCCCACAAGCTGTGTAGAAAGAGTTTTATAAACCTGGATGATAGGGGAAACCCTTGACATTTGCAAAGGAGTTATCTGGAGCTCTAGTGAATCCCATAATTCAAAAACAGTATTATAACAAGAACACTTTTTACGCCGTTCCAAAAAATGTTTATATATGGTGACAGAGGTACAATTTTTTTAACTTGGAAGTCCGACAGAGGGCAGGCGGCTCTCACTCTTGTCTTCTAATGCTCCAGACTTGCCAGAATGGTAAGAGCGGTTTGCTCAGAGGAGAAGGTTGTCGGCTGACAGTCAGGGCTGGGGCTGGCATCTCCTCATATTACCGTGCATCAGTTATTGAACCCTGCATCAATTTATATCTTTTTCTTAGATGAGCTTCAGATGAGTTGTCTCTAGCTGCATAACAAGTTGCTCTCAAACTATAGTGGCTTAAAATAACAATAGTCCTTTATTTTGCTCATGAATCAGGGTGGCTCATTTCTGTCCCTGACATAAGCCTAGGGGTTAGAAGGTCAGCTGTCAAGATGGCTCATCCACAAGGCTGGTAAGCTGACTCTGGCTGTCAGCTAGGAGTTCAGCGGGGGCTGTGGGCTGGGGTCTCTTCATGGAGGCTTTTTCACAGGCTACCTAGGCCTTCTCACAACGAGATGGGTGGGTTCCAAGAGTGAATAACACCAAAAGAACCATGGAGAAGCACCGGGTTTTGTTGCACCCTAGCTCAGGTATCACATAATGTCACTTCCTCTGTGGTCTGTGGGTCACCATATAGGCCCCTTGTTACTGGCATTTTGCCATTTCTTCAGGCAGGTCTAGGGAAGCTGTATGGATGGATTGACAGGTGGCTACACATAAAATTGTGAATTAGTTGTGATTTTCCAAGTCACATTTAATGAAAGAGGATTTTTATTTTAGTTTTTAACCCATATTTCCTTTGACATATAGTGAAAATCTTAGTTCTCCGTATTAATGTATGTACCTATTTGTTTTACGTTATAATATCCATTCTAGTTCTTGATTCACTAAGTATAATCACTCTCTTGGGATTCCAGTATCCTTGGGATTTTGTGCCCCTGAACTTCTTTCTACCTTCCTCCAACATCCACCTCCTAAACAGAGCATGGCATTTTCAAAATTTTTTCAAAATTTTTATCTTTTATATCTTGCTCTGAAACTGCCATTGTGTCTCAGCTTTTATTTATATGTTGATTCTGAAAGTCAAAGCCCAACAAATAGAACTTTTGACAGTATAATTATGCATTCAGTTGAATCATATGAAGCATATGAAATTCCTTATATTCAATCTCCTTTTACCTCCCAAAAATGTGGCAATTTCCTGTGGTTCAGCCAGATATTTTTATTAGAGAAACATCTACATAAGGACAAGAATGTTTTCCTAGGTCACTGAATCTTTGCTGTTCTACTGAGAATATTCTAAGGTTTAAAGTCAAATAGATCCCCTCTTAAAATGCCATTCTTTGCTTAAAATTATGCCAAGTTTTAGCTTGTCTCGTGTTTGTACCATGACTTTCTTTCAAGCCTTTTGTTTTGTCTGGAGAATCTGTTTGCCTTTTTTTTCTTTTTAGACAGGACATATGGGAGAGAAAATTCCTGAATCCTTGTTAAGACTGAAAATATCTGACTTTCACTCTTACATCTAATTGACGGGGTTATAAGCATACAATAATTTTCCTTTAGGACACTGGAGTCCTCTCTGCCTTTAATTCCAGTCTGTAGTGATGTGGCCAGAGGTCCTGTTTGATTCTCCTTCCATTGTAGTTTCTCCTTCGTTCTCTCTAGAAGGAATTCGACTTTCTCTTCACTCTTCCCCCATCTTTCCTGCTTAGCACTCAGCAACTCCTTTTAATGTGAAGATATTTGTTTAGACTATGGAAACACTATGCCTTCTTTACTTACTTCCCTTCCTTTTCTCTGTCTCATTTCCTGGAACTGATAGGCGGCAGCTCTTCGACATTTCATTTTCCAGTTCATTTACTCTTCTCTAACACATCCACATCCTTATTATTACATTGTTCCAAGTCCTTGGAGATTTTCTTTGCATTTTCTTTTAAGCTTTATGTGGAATTTTGAAAACTGGGAATAACAATACATAATATTATTTTAATTTATGTATATGTTTTCATTTTTATAAGTCTTCTAAAATTTGTTTCATTGAGGTATAATTGACAAGCAACATTATGTTAGTTTCAGCTGTACAATATAATGATTTGACATTTTTATATATTGTGAAATAACCATTACAAAAAGTCTAGTTAATGTTAGTTACCATACATAGTCACACAAAATGTTTTTTCTTAAGAGGAGAACTTTAAAGGTCTAACTCTCTCAACAACTTTCAAATGTGCACTATGGTATTAAATATAGTCACCAAGCTGTATATTACATAATAATTTTGACATCGGGATAATATATTATTATTTTAACTTCTGTGTATACTTTCATGCTCTCTGCTAAGGGACAGAGAAATTTTCCATAGAAAATATTTTTCATGGTTTTGGGATGAAGTATCTCAATATATTCTTTGAATGTTTCTGAGAATAGCGGTAAGAATTTTGTAGTGCATCCAACTAAAAGTCAAACAACTGACATATAAGACAGATCTGCTTGAAAGCAGATAAAAATTGTTACGAGAAGATAAAATACAAAGACATAAAGACAATACAACAAGGGGAAATTGATATTTCAGAGAATCATAATATAACAGCAAAACATGTATTTGAAGATACAAATGTTTCTAGTTTACTGAAGTGAAGAAAAATTTCAATCTGCACATAAAAGTACCTATCATATAACAGACAAAATAATGACAATCTAAACAGACCTTTCTTAAGAAATGAAATATAATGGGTAACGAAGAAATAATTCAATCCGAGAAACAAACAAAAAATCAAGCTATATATACCAAGTACTACAGTTCAGTTCAGTTCAGTTCAGTTCAGTTCAGTCGTGCAGTTGTGTCTGACTCTTTGTGATCCCATGGACCGCAGCATGCCAGACCTCCCCGTCCATCACCAATTCCAGAAGTTTACCCAAACTCATGTCCATTGAGTCGGTGAGGCCATCCAACCATCTCGTCCTCTGTCATCCCCTTCTCCTCCTGCCCTCAACCTTTCCCAGCATCAGGGTCTTTTCCAGTGAGTCAGTTCTTTGCATCAGGTGCCCAAAGTATTGGAGTTTCAGCTTCAACATCAGTCCTTCCAATGAAAATTCAGGACTGATTTCTTTTAGGATTGACTGGTTGGATCTCCCTGCTGTCCAAGGGACTCTCAAGACTCTTCTCCAACACCACAGTTCAAAAGCATCAATTCTTCGGAGCTCATTTTTATAGTCCAACTCTCACATCCATACATGACTACTGGAAAAACTATAGCCTTGACTAGATGGACCTTTGTTGGCAAAGTAATGTCTCTGCTTTTTAATACACTGTCTAGATTGGTCATAACTTTTCTTCCAAGGAGTAAGCATCTTTTTATTTCATGGCTGCAGTCACCATCTGCAGTGATTTTGGAGCCCCCAAAAATAAAGTCAGACACTGTTTCCACCGTTTCCCCATCTATTTGCCATAAAGTGATGGGACCGGATGCCATAATCTTTGCTTTCTGAATGTTGAGCACTCTCCTCTTTCACTTTCATCAAGAGGCTTTTTAGTTCCTCTTCACTTTCTGCCATAAGGGTGGTATCATCTGCATATCTGAGGTTATTGATATTTCTCCAGGCAATCTTGATTCCAGCTTGTGCTTCATCCAGTCCAGCATTTCTCATGATGTACTCTGTATATAAGTTACATAAGCATGGTGACAATATATAGCCTTAATGTACTCCTTTCCCGATTTGGAACCAGTATGTTGTTCCATGTCCAGTTCTAACTGCTGCTTCCTGACCTGCATACAGATTTCTCAGGAAGCAGGTTAGGTTGTCTGGTATTCCCATCTGTTGAAGAATTTTCCACAGTTTGTTGTGATTCACACAGTCAAAGGCTTTGGCATAGTCAATAAAACAGAGGTAGATGTTTTTCTGGAACTCTCTTTCTTTTTCGATGATCCAGCAAATGTTGGCAATTTGATCCCTGGTTCCTCTGCCTTTTCTAAATCCAGCTTGAGCATCTGGAAGTTCACGATTCATGTACTATTTGAAGCCTGGATTGGAGAATTTTGAGCATTACTTTGCTAACATGTGAGATGAGTGCAATTGTGTGGTAGTTTGAACATTCTTTGGCTTTGCCTTTCTTTGGGATTGGAATGAAAACTGACCTTTTCCAGTCCTGTGGCCACTGCTGAGTTTTCCAAATTTGCTGGCATATTGAGTTCAGCACCTTCACAGCATCATCTTTTAGGATTTGAAATAGCTCAACTGGAATTCTATCACCTCTACTAACTTTGTTTGTAGTGATGCTTCCTATGGCCCACTTGACTTCACATTCCAGGATGTCTGGTTCTAGGTGAGTGATCATACCATTGTTATTATCTGGGTCATGAAGATCTTTTTTGTTTAGTTCTTCTGTGTATTCTCACCACCTCTTCTTAGTATCTTCTGCTTCTGTTAGGTCCATACAATTTCTATCTTTTATTGTGCCCATCTTTGCATGAAATGTTCCCTTGGTATCTCTAATTTTCTTGAAGAGATTGCTAGTCTTCCCCATTCCATTGTTTTCCTCTATTTCATTGCACTGATCACTGAGGAAGGCTTTCTTATCTTTCCTTGCTAATCTTTGGAATTCTGCATTCAAATCAGTATATCTTTCCTTTTTTCCTTAGCTTTTTGCTTCTCTTCTTTTCTCAACTTTTTTTAAGGCCTTCTCAGACAACTATTTTGCCGTTTTGTATTTCTTTTTCTTGGGGATCGTCTTGATCACTGTCTCCTGTACAATGTCACGAACCTCCGTCTATAGTTCTTCAGGAACTCTGTCTATCAGATCTAATCCCTGGAATCTATTTCTCACTTCCACTGTATAGTCATAAGGGATTTGATTTAGGTCATACCTGAACGGTCTAGTGGTTTTCCCTACTTTCTTCAATTTAAGTCTGAATTTGGCAATAAGGAGTTCATGATCTGAACCACAGTCAGCTTCTAGTCTTGTTTTTGCTGACTGCATAGAGCTTCTCCATCTTTGGCTGCAAAGAATATAATCAATCTGATTTTGGTGTTGACCATCTGGTGATGTCCATGTGCAGAGTCTTCTCTTGTGTTGTTGAAAGAGGGTGTTTGCTATGACCAATGCATTCTCTTGGCAAAACTCTATTAGCCTTTGCCCTGCTTCATTCTGTACTCCAAGGCCAAATTTGCCTGTTACTCCAGGTATTTCTTTACTTCCTGCTTTTTGCATTCCAGTCCCCTATAATGAAAAGGACATCTTTTTTGGGTGTTAATTCTAGAAGGTCTTGTAGGTCTTCATAGAACCATTCAACTTCAGCTTCTTCAGCATTATTGATAGGAGCATAGACTTGGATTACTGTGATATTGAATGGTTGCCTTGGAAATGAAGAGAGATCATTCTGTTGCTTTTGAGATGGCATCCAAGTACTGCATTTTGGACTCTTTTGTTGATTATGATGGCTACTCCATTCCTTCTAAGGGATTCTTGCCCACAGTAGTAGATATAATGGTCATCTAAGTTAAATTCATGCATTCCAGTCCATTTTAGTTCACTGATTACTAAAATGTCAATGTTCACTCTTGCCGTCTCCTGTTTGATCACTTCCAATTTGCTTTGATTTGTGGAGCTAACATTCCAGGTTCCTATGCAGTATTGCTCTTTACAGCATCAGACTTTACTTCCATCACCAGTCACATCCACAACTTGCTGTTGTTTTTGCTTTGGCTCCATCTTTTTATTCTTTCTGAAGTTAGTTCTCCACTGATCTCCAGTAGCATATTGGGCACCTACTGACCTGGGAAGTTCATCTTTCAGTGTCCTATCTTTTTGCCTTTTCATACTGTTCATGGGATTCTCAAGGCAAGAATACTGAAGTGGTTTGCCATTCCTTTCTCCAGTGAACCACGTTTTGTCAGAACTCTCCACCATGACGCATCCATCTTGGGTGGCTACATGGCATGGCTCATAGTTTCATTGAGTTAGACAAGACTGTGGTCCATGTGATCAGATTGGTTAGTTTTTTGTGATTGTGGTTTTCAGTCTGTCTGCCCTCTGATGGAGAAAGATAATGGGCTTATGGAAGCTTCCTGATGGGAGAGACTGGGTCTTGTTCTGATAGGCAGGGCCACGCTCAGTAAATCTTTAATCAAATTCTGTTGATGAGGCTCTGTTCCCTCCCTGTTATTTGACCTGAAGACAAACTATGGTGGAGGCAGTGACGATGATGGTGACCTCCTTCAAAAGGTCCCACGCAGGCACTGCTACACTCAGTGCCCCCAGCCCTGCGGCAGGCCACTGCTGACCCACACCTCCACCAGAGGCTCCTGGACACTCACGGGCAAGTCTGAGTCAGTCTCTCGAGGGGTCACAGCTCCTTTCTCCTGGGTCCTGGTGTGCACAAAGTTCTGTTGGTGTCCTCCTAGCGTCTGTTTCCCCAGTTCTGTGTAAGTTCTGGTGGCTCTATGGTGGGTTAATGGCGACCCCCTCCAAGAGGGCTTATGCCACACCCAGCCTGCTGCACCCAGAGCCCCTGCCCCCGCAGCAGTCCACTGCTGACCCGGACCCCACAGAAGACACTCACACACAGTTCCGTCTCAGTCTGTGGGGTCTTTGGGTCCTGGTGCACACAAGGTGTGTTTGAGCCCTCTGAGCGTCTCTGGTGGGTATGGGGTTTGATTCTAAACGCCATCTCGCCCCTCCTACCATCTTGCTGGGGCTTCTCCTTTGCCCCTGGACGGTGGATATCTCCTCAAAGTCACTCCAGCACCGTGCAGCCGCCATTCCCGTGTCAATCATCTTGCTGGGGCTTCTCTGCCCTTAGACGTGGGGTATCTCCTCACAGTCACTCCAGCGCCATGCAGCCGCTGCTCCAGAGCAGTGTTTTTAAACAATAGCAAATATGGGCTTTACAGGTGTCTCCGTGGTAAAGCATCTGCCTTCTCCTGGTAGACCCGTACAGGTAGAAGAAAGCAGATATTGTGGAAAGGTTAATTTCAATTCACAGATTTTAAGTAGTTTTAAATTTTCTTTTTCAAAAATTTTTGTAATAAAGTACACTAAGAGCTGCTATAAAAATAAATTTAAATAGATAACCGACAGGAAGAAGTTGTTAACTTTTGGCAGTAGAATTACAAATTATTTTTTCTTTCGTACCTTTATGCATTTATCAAGATTTTTGGTAATCATGTAACTTATCTAGATTTTCATGATTTTGAATACTAGATTTGCCACTTGGGCAAGTTAATTACCCTCTCTGTGTCTGTTTTCTCATTTCTCTTTAAAAGCCTCAATTTACTTGAGGCTTATAAAGTGTGGTTTATAATGAGATCTACCTCCATAGCACTTTAATTCTTATAAGTGTTATAAGAATTAAGGGAAGTGATGCATTTTTGAGTGTGTAGAAGAGGGCCTGTTAGAGTATAGATAATGCTCAATGGACAAACAGATGTACCTAAAGGAGTTACTTTCTTGGATGACATTTTCTTTCAGAATATCTTTCTCATCTATGTTTTCCAAGCTCTATCCCCTCCCTCCCTTTTTCCCTTCCTTTGTTATTTCTTTCCTTCCATCTTATTTTCTTGCTAAAGTATGTTTGTATTGGTGCCTGGACATTTGTTAAATCCTTCTCATGCTTTCTGTGGGGGTTTTCTCTGGATACTCTATTTGTTCAAATGCAGATGGTAAAGAATCAGCCCGCAATGGGGGAGACTTGGGTTCGATATCTGAGTTGGGAAGATCCCCTGGGGGAGGGCACAGCAACCCACTTCAGTATTCTTGCCTGAAGAATTCCATGGACTGAGGAGCCTGGTGGGCCACAGTCCTTGGGATCACAAAGAGTCAGACACGACTGAGTGACTAAGAGCAGCCCAGTATGGATAAATCTCCCTGACTTTTTCACCATGTAGTTTGAGGTCTTTCTTCCCCTACGAAGTGCAGTCAGAGGGTTGGATTTTCTGCAGATTTACCAGAAGAAAGGCATATCTGGGCCAGCATGCAACCCTCACAGGGTAGGTAGGCTTGTCGCTCTCTTTCATAGTTTTATTGTGGCTGGTGAGCCTGGATTTCTGATACCTCTTGCAGTCTGAGAAACCTTTGAGCTTCCCCCAGCTCAGTGAGGGTTTTACTGACATCCAGAGGAGCCACATGGACTGTGGATTTTACACTCGACTTCACCATCTCTCTCCAGTAGCCACCTCACAACTTCCAAAGACAAGAGGGGAAAACGGGCAAGGCTCTGTGGGCCTGTGTGTGTGAAGAGTGCAGAGTGCAAAGGAGGAAAGAAAACTTGGGGAACTTTGCAGGGTCTTCTCTCTGCTGCCTCCCCTTCCAGGGGAGCTTAGCTCTTGAGGGTTTGGCCATCACTTCGGCTACACTGGCTCTCCTTGCTGGAGAAACTGAGCTCTCGAGTCCATACCCACTCTGGGTCCTGTTTCCCAACTCCCTCCCAGCCAGAGGCTGCCTCACCGGGGAACCCGGGTGTTTTGCCTTTCCAGGTGAGGCCAAGGGAAGCTGGGGAGGACCCTGTGTTCTGGGTCACTGTGGCAGGCTTCTCTCTGCCTTTCTTTTACTCTGTTCCCCTCCCAGCTTCTTTCTCTCTTGACATCCTGGATCAGGACTGGCCCTACAACAGGTGGAGGCCAGTTTCCTCTTCCTCTGGCCCCCACAGCCTCCCCTGAGGACTGAATATGGTATGTCCCTTAGGATGCTGGAGACCACCAGCCCCCAACTCAATTTTAGCAGGTCAAGAGGGCCTCTGGCAGAATGAAAGGGGGTTGCACGATGGGGGTCAGGACAGTGATGAAAGGCCTCCATTCTCCCAACTCTCCCCCAGCAGGCCCACCCTAATGCCCAGAGCTTGCTCCGAAGCTTTCCTGTCTAACCTAAATACACTCATCCCTACTACCTCCATGCCTCCACGCCTAGCAGCACCTCTGGTCTCCTGACCTGGAAGCTCTTCCCCTTCCTCATGAAAGTCAGGAAACTATCCTGAGCTTGGTTCAAACAGATTCTGTTTTGCATTAGAAACTCATCTTTCTTCTTCTGGGAGTTTGGCCTGTGTTGTCAGAAAGGGAAATGGAAATTGAGAGCGAGGCCAAAAGCTGATTGAGGGCAGGCTGCTGATTCCCAGGAGGAGGGCAGAGCGTGAGTGAGAAGAGTCCTCTGTCCTGCTCACTTTTCTGGTCCTGCTCAGGACTGCCCATCACCAGCGCCCTCCCTCCCAGGGGTGGGTCATGGATGAACAGACCCAATCAGGGCCGTGGTCCTGGCCTTGGCCCCAAAGCAGGAAGCACAAGGCCACTTGGTTCCACCTGGTTTTGTGTATTCTTACTACAAACAAACAGCATCCAATTAGCCTTCTTTTACCAGGACTCTCAAAGAAAGAGATTATATGGAAAGAACATAATCACATCTTGGAAAAACTTCAAAATGAGCTTTGCTGGGCAGTTTAAGTTCAGCAGAGATGACTAATTAGGAGAAGAATTTTCCAGCATAAGTTAGTTGTGACGAGCAATCTCCACGACTGAAGCGACTTAGCAGCAGCAATCTCCACACATTTCTAATGTACTCACACCTACCCACCTGCTCATACAGCCATGAGCTTCAGGGAATAAATGCACAGGGGCTGAACTCAGGATTGGTCTTTAGTCCTGTGTCAGTCCCCATGTTGTGGTTCAAATCCTGTTATGCTACTCCTGGGCTTCCCCAGCCTCATTACCAACCTTTTCACAAATGCTTTTTCTCCCGGCTGTAATTTCTGGTCCCTAATCATAGAAGATACAATGACATTGCTCCTTCTGTCCCCTGCCCAAAGCAGATACCGTGAACTTGGCGCGTGCTGGAGCCCTCCTCTGCCTGCTCTGATGCTATCTGCCACAGGGAGAAGGCCCTCGATGTTCCAGGCATTTCTGATACATTATTTCATTTAACCTCCATGGTGGCAGGAGACAAGTAGTGTGTCCACTTTCTAGACAAAGAAACAGAGGATCTCAGACAGACCTAGTGGAACCCGATGTGCTTGGCCTGCGGGAGCAAGGGGAGTGGACACTGATGCTCCGGAGTCACCCCCACTTCCCTGTCCCACTTCTACGGCTGCAGCTCCCCAGCCTCAGCACACCCTGGACTTCTGCTAAGGATTTCTGCCTGGCTTCCAATGGCTCTTCCGTGCTGGTAAGAGCAGTCATGTTGCCCCTTGGGTGGCAGAAATGAACTTCCTCTGTGTGTGGTATCAGAGAACCCAGTCTCTCAGGAACCAAAATAAGCCCTTCTCTGCAAAACTTTCTCCAGTGACCTGTGAGAACTCAGGGGTTCTGGATCACGTACCTCTGGGACCTCCCTCACGGGTCAGAGTGATATCTATGACAGATAGGCCTTGGAGATCCTGGGTCCCAGCGGTTCCCACAACTTTCTTTCACATGGAGGAAAAAAAAAAAAAAACAACCTGAGAATTTTATAATGACAAGTTTGGGAATAAGCCTGGCTCCCTCCACAGACCCACCTGGCAGCGTCCAGAAAGCAGCCCTGTCACCTCGATGGAAGGCCATTTGTTGCTGTTCTTTAGTCACTAAGTTGTGTCCTATCCTTCACAGCCCTGTGGACAGTAGACTCTCCCAGGCTCCTCTGTCCATGGGATTCTCCAGGCAAGAATACTGGAGTGGGTTGCCATTTCCTTCTCCAGGAGATCTTCCTGACCCAGGGATCGAACCCACATCTCTTGTCTGGCAGGCAGATTCTTTACCCCTGAGCCACAAGGAAAGCCTATGGGAGGCCAGTAGTTTGCATTAAATTCCTTCAATCCTTCACCCAGAGGGAGGAGAATTCCCCACAGAGATATTTGGATGAGGAAGATAAGTGGATATTGGGCAGGAAAAATGATTAAATATGTGGTTTTGAAAGAGACCACGGTCCCAGCTGGGACCGTGGGTCACAAGTAGAGGGGCCAGGGGTACGTGTGGGAAAGTGACGGTGAAAAGGCTGCCGGCCTGTCCTGAGCAGCTCCAGTGTGCACTGGGAGTTCATCTACTGAATCCTTGTGGAATTGCTGTTGTGCTTACCTTGTAGGTAAAGAAGCTCAGGGATCAGCAAGGTGATAAGATGTATACAACCACATGCTTCAGTTTATTAGACCAAGCATATTGGAAAATGACTGTGCAAATTGCAAGTGCACATGATATGAAGAACTTGGAAATGTGTTTTTAATAATAACCCATTACACATGTGTCAAGAATTGCACGTGCGTAAGGAATGTGACGGTCCTGCATATCGAGAACCATCTCCGAATTCCATATGTGCCTTCCTGTGGTCACATTAGAATGAAATCTACCAGTGGTCTGTGGTATTCTGAAGAACGAGCCCATGTCTTCCAGGACCTTTACCACATGAGCAAGTTTGAGAATCACCAGTCAACAGGATCCAGCCCCAAGTCCTTCCCAGATATCCTAACTTCCTCCTCATCACTCCTGCCCTTGCCCAAAGCAGGGCGCAAGAAGGGTGTTCCAGAAAGTAGGGATAGCGTGTGCACAGTGAGAGATGTGTGCACAGATTTCCACCTTGAGAGACCTTTCCAGAAGCCATGTGGAAGGTGCATTGGTGGAGAAATATGGCAGAAGAAGCTCTTATGAGAGGTGGTAAGAGAAGAGATAAGGATGTAAGCTGGACAGAGCTGGGACTGGCAACCAAAAGGTGGCACTCACCAGGATGGGAGGGTGGCATCCATGTGGGCTTCAGTGGGCCTAGGAGGGACTCTGGGCTGTTTTAGGATATGGCTGTGAGGTGACATCTTTAGAAAACAAGGATAGATTTCACCTTGTGTCTTTGGGAGCCATAAGGACTCTTCCACCCTGGCTATATCACACTTGCCCCTATCCTGACCCTCCCCCAAAGGTATGGAAACAAATGTGACTTTGCTAATGGAAAAGGGGGTTCAGTTCAGTTCAGTCGCTCAGTAGTGTCCGACTCCCTGCAACCCCATGAATCGCAGCACACCAGGCCTCCTTGTCCATCACCAACTCCCAGAGTTCACTCAAACTCATGTCCATTGAGTCAGTGATGCCATCCAGCCATCTCACCCTCTGTCGTCCCCTTCTCCTCCTGCCCCTAATCCCTCCCAGCATCAGAGTCTTTTCCAATGAGTCAACTCTTCGCATGAGGTGGCTAAAGTATTGGAGCTTCAGCTTCAGCTTCAGTCCTTCCAATGAACACCCAAGATTATTTCCTTTAGAATGGACAGGTTGACCTTGCCTTTTTTTCCCACATTATGGAGGCAATCTGAGGGGTAGCACTGGCCTCTGGGCCTTCTTCTGCTGGGAAGTAGATGATTTTAAACCCATCCAGTGGGGCAGTGGGCCTGGCCTGCCCTGAACTGTGCTCTCCTCCACACCTGGCTGTCGTGGCTTCTCCCCTTCATCTGATTCCTACCCCCAGATTTTCTATCCCCGCACCCCGGCGGCCATCATGATTCTAGCGACACTGCCTCTCTTCTGGGCACTGCAGCTCCTGGCGTCCAGCACAGCCTCTGGGGTGGAGCTGTCCTGCTCAGCCCCTGGAGGGGAGCAGCCTTTGAACACATCCAGGGACCTGCTGAGCCTTTCTGTAGAACATGGGTTTCTCGGTAAGGCATTAGTCCGCACCCGGAACAGGAACCAGGCCACCTGCCAACAATAGCCCTTGTCAGAACTGTGTCAAAGTGAACTTTCTGAAGTGACTGACTGTGGCATGGTGCCTGTGGGGGTTTCTGGCCTTTGAGAGAGAGGGCTAGAGTGAGGAGAGGACCCCAAATCTGTCTAGGTCTGGGCTAGGTGTGTGGCTGAGACCCCCGTGGGCATGGCCAAGGGTTGACAAGACACAGAAAGGAGCCAGCACGGGGTGAGGGCTGTGCTTCACGATTGCACAGGTCCAAGGACAAGCTCCCCAAACACATCCAGGTGAAAGCAGCTCAGTCCACCTGGAGGTACTTCTAAGGGCATCAGAGGGCACCACAGGAGAAGTGTCAAAACCTTCAAAGGCATAGCTCATCTGATCCCTGAAGCTGAGATTTGCCTGCCTCTTTTTTTCTCTGAGACTCACACCTTTGACAGAGATGTGAGTACTCATGTATGTTCTACTGGGATTACATCAGTCAGCACTCCATAACCTGCCCCGGAAGAGCCAGATAAAGTCTCTCAGCCCCCCTGTGCAGGACTCAGCAGATAATCCCAATTGCTTACCCTGACCAGTTACTCCAGTCCTTGCTCCAAACAGTCACCCTAGTCATTCACTGCAATCATTCAGCCAGCCTTGCATGGGAGCCACAGCCCGAGCGCCTTCTCTGGCTTAGGTTTTCTTCTCTTTCACAGTATCTTGTCCTACCACCTTCACCCACTACCTCAGAGATGCCAAGCTTTCTGGGGAAAGCCACACGTAAATCCAGTGTGAATTATACCACTAGTCCCTGTTCTTAGAGCATTTATTCATCTGCTAAACACCCTCTAACTCATTGTCTGCACCAGGTCCCTTGGGTGGCCAGCAGAAGGGAGTGGAATGAAGATGAATAAGCCATGGTCTGTTCCTATGGAGCTCCGTGGAAGGGAGGTGTGTGAAGCTGCCATGCCAGAGGCACAGATGCCCATGACGGGGCTACAAGGAAGCAGATGGAATGTCACGGGTGAGGTGAAATGGGAGGCCTATAGACTAGGAGGCCTTTGGAATAAAGACCTTGGAGGATAAATACACTCCTGTAGACAGAAGTAGGAAATACCAGGGAGTTTGGAAAACCATGAACCAAAGCAGGGAGCAGGACAGTGCCAGAATCATTGAGAAATAGCTGGAGGCTGGATTGGTTAAACACAGGGTAAGTCCATGGCAGAGAGAAAGAGGAGATGATCTTGGACACAGACTGCAAATGGCCTGGAATGGTCAGCTAAGCTTGGCCTCTGCTGATCAATAGGAGGAGAGGCTATCATTTGGGGTGAGGCAGGGCAGACCCCCGGGTACTCCAGGGAATGGTCCAGAGCACCAGCCCCTAAACAGGCAGACGAGGGTGTGGGTGGCAGGAGATCACATGAGAGGCCGTTAGCCAGGAAGGCAGCGGAACCTCTCAGCACCCCTGCATTTCCTTCTGTGTGGCCAAGCAGGGAGGGGTGGCGTGAGGAGCTCCTATCAGGAAGATTGGGCAAAGGGTACTATGGACCATCTTCCCCCATAGACGTCCACCCAGCCCTCAGTAATCTCAGTTCTTTGTTTCTGATATATTCCCGTGTATTGTTGTTGTTTAAGCTAAGTCGTATTTGACTCTTTTGCAACACCATGGCCTGTAGCCAGCTAGACTCCTCTGTCCGTGGGATTTCCCAGGCAAGAATACTGGATTGGGTTGCCATTTCCTTTTCCAGGGGATCTTCCTGACCAAGGGATCGAACCCATGTCTTCTGCTTTGGCAGGTGGATTCTTTACCACTGAGCACCCCATTCCAGAGTATCTCTGCTGAGCAAAAATAGGGCAGTCTTAGTTTGTTTTTATCCTGTCGTCTCTGTCTTAGTCACTTAAATTCATTTGAGCTGGCCACATTCACAGCAAGGTTGAGGAAAGTCTATTTCATCTTCTAAGCCGGTCTCTGAGCACATGGTCAGATCCAAGGCTCATCCCATATCCAGCCTGCCCACCATGCCGTCTGTGCGGTCTCCCTCCAGCCGAGAAGGGCACATCTAGCCTGGGCAGACCCAGCTGCAGCTCCACCACAGGGAACCCTCTGCTCTTCACGCTCCACTGAGAGTTTTCAATTGACTGTAACTTCCTTTTCAGAAATCCTATTTGGCTTCAAAGTTACAGAAGATTGTTCTCCCTGGTGACTGCAGAGATGTTCAAAGTTTGCCTCCCAGAGATGGCCGGAATTTTGCTTGAAGTGTTTTTACAGAGGCATCATAATACCACCATTGTCCTTGATCCTCAAATGCAAAAATTAAAATCCTCAAACATCAAAAGATCTTGAAAATCTCTTGGAAATGTACTGTCTTTAGAGCTCAGGCCAAAAATTAAAATCCCTTCCTCAGGAGGGTATTGATCAGTTTAGAATGAGAGACACAGAAGGCATAGATTGTAAGAGATTACCCAGGTAGCGAGACAATTCCAGACCCCTCAACCCAAAACTTTAAGACCTCACAAACTTAAATATGGAAGAAGATGGGAAACACGTAAATGAATAAAATCTGTATTGCAATGTCAAGTGGAGAGGAATATGAGAAGGAATGGAGTGACAAGATTGAGGGCTTGCTATTGCAGGAGGGATCAGGCAGAACCCTCTGAGAAGGTGCCATCAGAAAAGAAATCAGCCATTCATTCTTTGAATAAATAGTGTTAAAAAGTGAAGGAAGAGGCTTCCAGGAAGAAGGGTGGAATGTGCAATGGTCCTGAAGTGGGAGGGGCCTGGACAGTTTGGGAAATAACAGGCAGTCCAGCATGGCTGAAGGGAGTGAGCCACAGGGAGTGAGAAGAGACCAGACTGGGGGTCGGGGGAGGCAGAGTCCCGGTCTTTAACAATAGGAACCAACAAGCTGTCTCTGTAGGGGAGCAGTTAGGTATTTAAGTTTTGCGGCCATACAATCTCTGTCATATCTACTCAGCTTTGCTGCTGTTTCATGAAAGCAGCCGCAGGAGATATGTAAATGAATGGGTGTGGCTGTGTACCAATAAAACTTTATTGACAGAGACAGGCAGTGGACTGGATTTGATCAGAGGATTGTAGCTTGCTGACCCTTGTTATGGAGCCTTGTAGGCCAGGGCGAGAACTTTGATTTTCACTGTCAATGGCGTGGAAGCTATCTAGGACTCTAAGCCTGAGAGGAAAGTGATCTGATCTATGTTTTAGATCATTCTATCTCTACATGAAGAAAGACTTGGAGGGCAAGGGCAGAAACAGGGGGCTGGTTTGAGGTTGTTAAAGTTCTCTGTGTAAGAGAGAGTGCAGACTGGATCTCCAGTGGCTGCAGCAATGATGTTGCCGCTCGCCTGGGTCTCTGGGGCTCCCCTGGGTCTGTGATAGAACAGCATCCGCCAGTCCTGTGAAAGTAGGCGCGGACACATGATTCGCTTCAACCAAAAAATGTGAGAAGATACTTCTAAGAGCTTGCACACACCTTGCCCTCTCTTTGCCATACCTTCTGAATTCTAGAAATTCTGTCAACCTGGCTCCTTGAGTAAGGATAATATGGAGCAGAGCCCTATCAACCAGCAATGCCTGTAGAACAAGAGCAAGAAAACTTCTGTTATTTTAAGCCACCAAGAATTAGGATCTACTTGTTACTGAGGCATAACCTAGCTCTTTCTGACTGATGCAGTGGCAGGTGGGGGGATAAGGCTAACTGGTCACGTTGAAGAGAAATTTTCAAGGTAAAATTTATGAGACTTGCTGATAAATTAGTTATAGAATATTTGCAAATAAAAGGACTAAAGGCTGACTCCTAGAAGATTTGGCTTCAGCAGCTAGGTGAAGGATAGCACCCTTTAACAAGAAAAGGAAGACTAGGAGAGGGGCGTAGGTTCTAGCCTAAGATTGGCCAGGTTTAAATAACGGTTCACCACTTACTGGCTATGTAACTTGAAGAACTTACCCAGCCTACTCATGGTAAGTTTTCTCTTACAAAGGATAAAAATAGTGTCTACCTTAGAGGTTTATGAAGAAGATTGGTAGAGATAGTTTATGCAAACTACTTAGCCTAGACCTTGGCACAAAGAAGTTCCAAAGTACATGCTAGCTATGTCATCATCATCACTACCACCATTATTGTAATTATCATCAATATCTTAATAGCTTGTTTATTTTCAGTTAATTCCTTGTGCTCAGACAGTTCCAGGTACCCTGAGAAGTTAGATTTCTGTATCTGTATCACTAACAAAAAGAACCCTGCCTGGCATGGCCTTCCCTGGGCCTTCTTCCAGATAGACCAAATGCAGACACTAGCCAGCCCTCTGTCTGGCTCCCACTCTCTGGCTAAGCGTCAGTTGGCTGTTGCTTGCTGTCTACAAGGGAACTGGCCTTGCCTCCGTCTGCTTTTTCCAACTCCAGATGCCCTGAACAGACCAGCATGGGGGATTCTTATTCCCATAGTGAATCCAGAGTGAGAACAATCCCACTGGCATGACGCTGCCACTGTCTTCCCTTTATCCTGGATTGCCCCTGTTGGGGGCAGGTAGAATTACAACAGAAGTTCTAGAAAGTAGTGGCATCTTCTTGGTCATTAAGAGGAGGGAAAACATGAGCACAGCCTTTGTATATTGGTCCTCAAGCTGAATTAAATGGTTACTTTTCTAGGTCAAGGGCTAATTTGAAGGATTTTCTGGTAGAGGCTGTGATGCACTGAGAGCCCCCCACCCTTCACTACCAAGTCCCTGTTGGGGGGAAAATTAGTACCCCATTTAATCTGTGGCTACAATAGCTATTATTGTTGTATTACTGTTATTATTATATGTTTGTGTAAATAAATGAGCACACAGAAATGAATAGGTCAAGTAGATAAATTTGCTGAAGACCACAAATTGGTCATTGGGTAAGTTGACCTGCACTTTCTTTCCAAACATCTCATTATTGTAAAACATATCTGTGGTTTTTAAGTCAAGATGAATCAATGACCTTATGTAAGATAAAACTACTGAGCTCTTGGAAGAAAACATAGGCCTAACTCTTCAAGGCCTGTCATTTGCAAAGGAGTCTTGGATATGACACCAAAAGCATTCGCAACAAAAGAAAACAATTGATATTTTAGAATTCATTGAAATTTAAAACTTTGTGCTTCAAAGGATACCATCATTAAAGTGAAATACCAACACATAGAGTGGGAGAAACTTTCTACAAATCTTATATTTTATATGATACTTGCATCCAAAATAAACAAAGAACTATTACAACTGAATAATAAACTGAGAGATAACCCAATCAGAAAATGGGCAAAGGATCTGAATTGACATTTCTCCAAAGAAGACATACAAAAGGCCAATAAGCATGTGAAAAGAGAGTCAACATTAGCCATCAGGGATATGCACATCAAAACCATAATACATACCACTTCATACATATTCGGCTTGCTATGATCAAAAAGTCAGATAATAAGAAGTGTTGGCAAAGTTAGAACCCTCAAACATTGCTGATAAGATTGTAAAATCGTGCAACTGTTATGGAAAATAATCTGGCAGTTCTTCAAAATGTTAAAAATAGAGTTACTATATAACCAAACGGTTTCACCCCTGGGTATATACTCAAGAGAAATGAAAACATATGTCCACATACAAATTTGCATATAAATTTATTAAAACATTATTCATGATAGACAAAAGGGGTGAAACCCAAATTTCCATCAAAAGATGAATGGGTAAAACAAGATTCAGTATATCCGTACAATGGATACTATCCAGCCGGAAAAGGGACGCAGTCCTGGCACATGCTGCAATGTGGGTGAATTTTAAAAGCATGATGGTAAGTGAAAGAAGCCAGTCACAAAAGTCTACGTACTGCACGTTTTCATTTATATGAAATGCCCAGGGTAGGCAAGTCTACCGAGACAGAAAGTAGCTCAGTACTTCGTTACAGCTTGCAGAATGGAGGAATTAGAGCTAAAAAATGAAGTATTTCTATTTGGGGTGATGAAAATGTCCTAAAATTGATTTGAAATTTCACAGCTTGTGAATATATCAAAATCATCAAACTGTACACTTCAAATGGGTGGATTGTGTGATATGTGAATTATAGCTCAGTAAAGGGAGTTTGAGTGAACTCCGGGAGTTGGTGATGGACAGGGAGGCCTGGCGTGCTGTGATTCATGGGGTCGCAAAGAGTCAGACATGACTGAGCGACTGAACTGAACTGAACTGAACTGAAAGATATCCATGGTTTTATTTGACAAGGTTACTTTTATGCCATCAATCCTGCTACAGATTTTATGTACTTGAGAGCCAACTAGACAAAATGCTCTAACTCCCCTCTTACCAACTTCCCTGGTGGCTAAAATGGTAAAGTGTCTGCATGCCGTGAGGGAGACCCAGGTTCGATCCCTGGGTCAGGAAGATCCCCTGGAGAAGGAAATGGCAACCCACTCCAGTATTTTTGCCTGAAAAATCCCCATGGACAGAGGAGTCTGGTCGGGCTACAGTCCATGGGATGGCAAAGAGTCAGACACAACTGAACGACTTCACTTTCTTTCTTCCCCTCATATTTCTCTGCTCCACTTAGTCTTCTATAGCACAAACGCTTTTGTATTTATTCTCTTTGCTTCCTGGAAACCAAACCAAGCCCACCCACCCCCTATGTTGGCAATGGCAAAATGTAACGGAGTGTGAGCATTTTAGAGGCAAGGGCTTGTCAGTTGCCCAAGAACATGTCTGACCCCAAGGTGTGAGGAGAGCCTGTCTGAGGCTCACTTTCCACTGCTCTGGCCCATGTGTTCTAGACTTCAAATATGTCATGCCCAAGGTCAGGTACTTGGGCCCTGGAGCTGGCAAACCCAGGATGGATTTGGATCCTACTACCCAGGCTATGGTTTTTCCTGTGGTCATGTATGGATGTGAGAGTTGGACTGTGAAGAAGGCTGAGCGCCAAAGAATTGATGCTTTTGAACTGTGGTGTTGGAGAAGACTCTTGAGAGTCCCTTGGACTGCAAGGAAATCCAACCAGTCCATTCTGAAGGAGATCAGCCCTGGGATTTCTTTGGAGAGAATGATGCTGAAGCTGAAACTCCAGTACTTTGGCCACCTCATGCGAAGAGTTGACTCATTGGAAAAGACTCTGATGCTGGGAGGGATTGGGAGCAGAAGGAGAAGGGGACGACAGAGGATGAGATGGCTGGATGGACTGACTCGATGGACGTGAATCTGAGTAAACTCCGGGAGATGGTGATGGACAGGGAGGCCTGGCGTGCTGCGATTCATGGGGTCACAAAGAGTCGGGCACGACTGAGCGACTGAACTGAACTGAACTGACCCAGATGATGTGTAATTCAAACCTCATGATTTAGGAAGAACCCAGAGGAACAGTGCCAATATCTCACTATAAAGATGCTCTGTCCTTACCAAGGAAGACCTCAAGTTCATTCTCGGTACTGAGGAGCCATGCCTCCCAGCCTGTAGATGCCACAGTGGCTTGCAGAGTGTGCAGAAAAACAAGTATTTACTAACTTCTGAGAAACCTGGATTTGAATCCAATCCTTCTCTCTGGATTGTCAGTGAAAGACTGGGTCTCCTCTCACAGGAGTGAGCCCTTGGCCTTTCCTTGCTCCGCCACAACTTTCTACCATAGATCAAAAGGTACCAAGTTGCTCCTTCATGGAGCCCAAGGAAGTCAGGCCAGAATCCGTTAGTGAGGAGGGCGCACCAGGAGCATTTTCCCAGCAATAGCTGAAGGCTGAAAGGGAGACACCTCAGCTGTGTAGGGGTCGGTTTGTAGGCCCTCAAATTCATGTCCTCCCTGGAATTTCTGAATGTGGCGTCATTGGGAAGTGTGCCCATTGCAGATACAGTTAGTTAAGTTAGGATGAGGTCATACTGGTGTCAAGTGAGCCCTTAATCCAATATGACTGGTCTCTTCACAAGAAGAGGAAGACATGCAAATAGACATGGGAGAAGAATGTCAGGGAACAATGGAGCCATGGCAAGGGCAGCCAACAACCTCAGAAACTGAGAAGCAAGGCAGGATCTAAAACCTTGAGAGGGAACACAGTCCTGATGACACCTTGATAGCAGACTTCTGGCCTCCAGAATTGGGAGAGAATAAGTTTCTCTTGTTTTAAGCCCCACAGTTGTGATGATTTGTTTCAGCACCCTAAGAAACGGACACATCATTCTTTATTCTTTAAGCAGCAAGATGAGCATAGACAACCAACTTTGATGGAACATCCAAGCATCAGCGTCTCGGTTGGACCTTGAGAAAAGTGATTAACAAAATGCATAGTGTTTCTCTTCTCCTGATACAGCTGTACGGGGAAGACAGACACCAAATAAATAATCATGAATAAATCTATACTTAACAGTTTTCCTAGGAACTAAGATTAACCTCCCAGGAGAGTGTAATAAATCTACACTTAACAGTTTTCCTAGGAACTAAGATTAACCTCCCAGGAGAGTGTAACTGGGTTATGGGAAGCAGGTAAGCCTCCTGAGGCAGCTCCATTGTGCTGAGATCTGAGGGAGCGGGCGCCTGGGCAGAGGGGAGACTCACTCAGCAGCACTTGTTTGTGTCCTGTTGGGGTTTTGACTGTTGCCCAGGCAGGAGATGGAAAACACAAAGCCAGATGTTCCCAGGTTAATGCCAGGGGAAAGCTCTGCAAGCACAGGGAGCTGTGTGCCTGTGTGTGTGTGAATGTCCTAAGCAAAGGACCAGGATGCAGGCAGGAACTGAAGTTTGAGAATCTGCTTAGAGGCCAATGACAGATAAGAGACTAAACTCACGGAGGCTACAGAGGTAAGTGGGGGGGAGGGTCTAATAGGACAAGCTCTCTCTATGTCTGTTTCCCCTTCGTCCCATAGTAATGCGCTCAGCACGGACACCGAACAGTCGGCAGGAAAGCTGGCCCTTCCCAGCCAACATGGCCACACCCAGCAAGTGTGCTACACGTAGGCACTGCAGGCACCCCTGCTCCCATTGTATCAAACGGAACCGTTTCTTTCAATCTAGCTCTCTGCTCTATTACTTGGTAAATACTGTTTGTTCCAATTCATAAAAGCTGAAAGTAGGGACACCCTTATCCTCGTTCAGTGCTCAGAGTGTAGTACAGCACAGGTCTTCCTCACCACATACCCTGGAACAGCAGCCCGATTTAACACAGTCATCTACGAGCATTTTATAGATGATATTTACATCTAGTGGTCCCCTTAGAAGTGTGACAGTGACTTATCACTCTATAGATCCAGACAGATAGCAGCTGAAACTTGTTTTCCACCTTAGCAGCCATAACATGTTTCCCCAGCTCCTAGAAATAGGTAAAGTGAGTCCCTCACCATCTAGGAAAACTTACACGTGCAGCTTTTGCTATGGCCTATTGACAGGCTTCTCATTAGAGGCAGACAGGATTTTGCCCGAGGTTATGTTATGGTTAAATTATCACCAGTGACAAATCCATATCTATTGAGACTATGGACAAAAGAAATGGATTTATAAAAAACCAGCAATCCTTCCCAAATCCCATATTAAAATGTCACACATCAATCTTCCCTCTAATCTTCCCCAGGCTTCCTGTCTGTGGACAGTAGCTCTCAGGAAAAAAAAAAACTATGTTTCTGCCCTTTTATTTTACATGGAAAATCAAAACCAAAGCAGCGCTGATTGCTCAGTCCTTTGAAGGAAAGAAACAATGGTTCACAATTTGAGCCTGCAGCTTTCTATGCAAAGGTGTGACAGTCTCTTCTCTTAAACTCCTCTTTCATTTCTACACCTAGGAAATGGACACTACAGCACGTGTCCGAAGTAGCCAGCGTTACTTCTATCTGGGTCTCCCTCCCTTCACCGGCCTTGAGGTGGCTTAATAGTGCCTGGCGTGTTTCTTGCGATGGTTGTCTTACTCAGAGTCTTCCTGCACATCTGAGGCATTTGCCCCAAATTAACCTTCCCTCACACACCAGCCTTTCCAAAAAGACATTCGGTGTGCTTGTAAGCCATAATGAGGGCATCCCCGGTGGCTCAGTGGTAAAAAAAATCTGCTTGCAATATAGGAGACTTGCAAGGGATGTGGGTCCCATCCCTGGGTCAGGCAGATCTCCTGGAGGAGGAAATAGCAACCCACTTCAGTATTCTTGCCTGGGAAATCCCATGGACAGAGGAGCCTGGTGGGCTGCAGTCATGGGGTTTCAGAAGAATTGGACATGACTGAGGGACTAAAGGACAAGAGCAATAAGCCATAATGAAGGGGAGGCAGCCTGCTGTGTGCTCAGAGCACTTATCACACCTTGTGTGAATGCTGATTGTTTGAAGCTTCTGAGGCAGGAGGCCCTGTAGTTCTCACTGGGATGAACAACTTTCTTTTCTCCCCCAGCCCTGGTTCACACTTCGGAGTTGATGCCAGTATCTGAGTCCAGGGGATCCCCATTCAGGTAACCAAACAGACTGTGCAGCACTAGCCATCTCTCAAAGGGGAAAATAAATATCTTCAAATCCCAAAGCAACAAACATCACTAGAATATATACTTACACATTCTTGCTGCTACTGCTTCTGATAATAACTCTGCACTGTCCCTGATTCTTAACATCACTGGCTCCCAGTTTAGGACGTCAGACAAGTGATTCTGGGCCATATAGCCTAGCAGCAGGGAAC
The DNA here is from genome assembly GCF_014754425.2 of Oryx dammah. Taxonomy (NCBI): domain Eukaryota; kingdom Metazoa; phylum Chordata; class Mammalia; order Artiodactyla; family Bovidae; genus Oryx; species Oryx dammah. The sequence goes on along the minus strand of NW_024070190.1, from coordinate 17,889,973 downwards.
CTGGAAAGGCAAATTTACAAAATGGTCAGCTTGTATGAGGGCTGATTCTGGGCTAAGGGAGCCAATAATGGTGCACAAATCTTACTAGGTATCAAGATATATTATAACGCTGTAGGAATCAGAACATAACAGCTTTAGCTGAGGAAAAAACAAATTAGTGAAAGGGAATAGAGTCCAAGAAAAAAGTAGCTCCTCTGTTCATGAAATTCTCCAGGCAAGAACACTAGAGTGGGTTGCCATTCCCTTCTCCAGGGGATCTTCTCGACCCAGGGATTGAACCTAGGTCTCCTGCGTTGAAGGCAGATTCTTTACCATCTGAGCCCCCAGGAAAGCCCATAAATGAAAAAAGAATAATGAAATAAATAGAACTAGCAGAAGTAGGTATCAACACCTGTGTAACAGATCAAAGATGGTTATAAAGTCCTTGATACTCTTCCCATTGAGAGGTGGCGTCTGCTTCCACTTGTGAATCTGGGGTGGATTTTAACTGCTTTAACCTCTAGAGGGCAGCAGGAGTGACACTAGGTCAGCTCTAGTCCTGGACTTTAAGAGACAGCTGATGCCGCTTCCTCTCTCCTGGAGCCCTGAGCTGTCCTGTGAGAAGTTTGATACCCTGAGGCAGACATGCTGTGAGGGAGTCCATGCTCACCACATGGACAGTCAGTGGGAAAGAGAGATGGAGGAAGATCCTGGGTCAGCCCCCAACCGTATGAGGCATCCTCGCTGAGTTCCCAGACATTATGGACCAAGAAGTCATTGCTGCTATGCCCTGTCCCAATTTCTAATCCCATAACCAGAAGATGTAATAGTAACAAATTATTTGTTTTGGCCACTAAGTTTGGAGATTAGCTTGCCATGCAATAATAGCTAAATGGAAGACTTTAGGGTAGGAGGATAAAGTTAGACCTCTAGTCTATAATGCACTCCAAAATAAGTTCCATAGGGAGTTAAATAACTTCAAAAATAAAAGATTAGAATAAAACTAAGACTGACAGTTTACACTACTAGTGAGGAAGTGGGAAAATGGCCAGTTTCATACATTGCTTGTGAGACTGTGAATTCCCATAATTATTTAGAAAGAAATATGCCACATCTACTAAATCTATCAATTCTGAAACTCCAGCCTATGGAAATCAAGGCCAGTAGGTAAGACTCTCTGTAAGAGGAAGTGCATAACAGCATCTCTGATGGTGGCAAAATAACCAAGACAGCCTGAATGGTGAATTCAATTGCGTGATATCCACTCTATGAGATGTGATAGAGCTGTGGAAACAAAAAGGCTCGATCTGAGTTTATGAGCCCCAAAGGGTCTCAAACAATATTTTTAAAAATAGTTTCACAGTCTGGAAAATGGAAAATGGCAAATTTTTATAAAACTAAACATGCATTACCATACGACCCTCATCTTTTCATTCCTGGGCATTTTTCCAGAGAAATCAAACTTGTGTTCACACGGAAACCTGTACTCAAAGATTCATAGTAACTTTATTCACAGTAGCCCAAAACTAAAATCCAAACCAGATGTCCTTTAACAGGTGAATGTTAAACAAACAGTGGTCTGTCCATACTATGGAATCCTACTCAGCAATAAACAGGAAGGAACCATTGAGAGACCCAATAGCCTGGATGATCCAAAGAATTACTCTGAGTGAATAAAGCAATCCAGAAAGCTATTACACTATAGATTTCATTTATATAACATTTTGAAATGACAAAATTATAGGAATAGAGGAGTTCAGTGTTGCCAGGGTTTAGGGACGGGAGGAAGGTGGATGAAGTGTTGCTGCAGGGAGCATGCAGGAGGGAAGTGGATGTGCTCATAAAAGGGAGACAGAAAAGGATGCTGCTGGTGATGAACTGTTCTGTGTCTTGACTGTGGTGGTGAATACACGAACCTGCCCCCATGATAATGCTGTGCACGCACACACACAGAGAGAAGTCCAAATAAAGCTGGGGGGAGGACCCCTGGTCATCACTGGAGCCACTATCCCAGCTGTGACACTGAGCAGTTTTGCAAGATGTTACAAGATATCTTACAGTTTTGCAAGATATTACCACTGGAGGAAAATGGATGAAACAGACGCAGTATTGTTTACAAGTACATGTAAATCTATAGCTATCTCCATTAAAATTTTTATTAAAAATGTTCTTAAAGTGCAACAGCAGAATCTATAGTAAATAAAGCTTTAAAATTAGTTTCAGAGATATTAAAGTGCCATCTTCCGATTTTGATAAAAACAAAGTAAAATTAAATCCCATAAATCTGAATATGCATTCGAATGAGCATAAGAGAAGGGGTGGAGAAGGAAATGGCAGCCCACCCCAGTATTCTTGCCTGAAGATTTCCATGGATAGAGCCTGGCAGGCTACAGTCCATAGGGTTGCAACAAGATTCGGACATGACTGCAGCATCTTAGCACTCAGAAGAAGGGTGTAAATGACCTCAAACTGCTAAGGCTGGTAACCTGAAGAAGTTGGCCTGGAAGTAAAAAGGGAAGGATTGTGAACTTATCCTGTGACACATCTCTGTGTTGACTATTGGGCTACATTAGGATGCATTCTTTGACATGAAAAATAAATATTTTAAAAGGCTAAATAAAAAAGCCATGAAAGCTTTAGGGAGAGAATTATTTATACAACTTTAGGGTGGGGGTTCCTTTCCACAGAAAGGAAGATTCAACACCCAGAATCCATAAAGGAAACAACTGATTAATCTCACAAAAATTAAAACACATCATAAAGAAAGTTTAAAAAAAAAAACAACAAGCATTTGGAATTTTCTAACAAGCACAGGATTCATAGCCAAAAATAACTCTTACAAATCACACAAAGAAAACAGTCTGATGGAAAAATGGGTAAAGGGTTGGAAGAGACCATTAAGATGAAGGCAGTGGTGCTGGCTGCTCCAGTGGGGCTCTCATTCTTGGTTTGTTCCGACTCCAAAGGTCAAGCACAGTACAGTGGATGCCAACTACCCCCCAGGGCCTAAAGGCTGGGTTCAGAGCCTGATGAAAGTATTTTCTAATCTCTCATCTTCCACCCATCTGCGAGGCAGAGGGAGACAGGGAATTGGTCCTGGGCTGGTAGGGGCAGGGCAGGGTGAGATGGGAGGAGTCTCCAGAAGAGAGTAAGCAAAGAAAGATCCCTGGGCTCCCCAGGGTGTTAACCCAGTCTCTCCTGGAAGTTTACTAAATGACAGTGAAGGAGGGAAAATAAGGTGAGGACAAAGAAATGGAGAGGGAGGAACGGCGACAAGAGCTTGGAGCCTGGAAAGCAGCTGCCTGAGTGCCCGTGATGGAGCAGATGTGAGAAGCCGGAAGTCTACCCGGGTGACAGGGGGAGCCTGGAAGCAAAGCAGAGTCCGCCAGAAAACGGTCAAGATCGCGAGCGGCAAGTACTTCAGGTGGTAATGTGAATGCAGCTGAAAACAAAGGTCTAGTTAAAAATCAGTCTGAGAGTGTTTCGGCCCATGGTCCCTTGCCCTGATTCGTACAGGTCAGGAACTACTTCCCCGTCATCGGGCAGAAGATGGGGCTCTGCTCTCTAGCAAGAGGGTACTGGGGGCTCTGGATTCGGGAACCATGGGCACAGATGCATGTGAGGGTACCAGGCTGGCCACGGAGATAAAGTGAACATGTTGAATGCTGAAACTCACACCCTACACCTCTTTCTCCGTGAGAACTAAGAACTCAGTGGGATTTATCCCCAGTTTTCTCTTGGGGATACTGGGCCAGCCCAGTAGAATCTATTCAGAACTGGCAGTTCAATCCCTCACCCCCACCCAGTAAAATGGCCCAGACTAGTCTTTCTCCAACAAAGCCCCACCCAGACACACAGAGCTTCCCATGTGTTTGTTACAGCCTTACTATTACATCAAGTCAGAGGAGAAAAATAACTTAGAGGAAACAGAGACACCTCAAAGAGTGGGGGAGAAAAAAAATGATTAATATATGTAAATTACAAGTGCTATATCCAGGAAATAAGAAGATAATTCATGTATCCGTGAAATGAGTGAGCAGGATGCTTACAAAATAAAGACAGTTTTAAAAAGAATCGTTCAGAATTTTTAAAGTGTTTTTGGAAATTAGCATGGCAGATATGTAAAACAAATTAGCATACAGTAAGCTTCAACAGAAAGGTTAAGACATCTTTCAAAAGACAAAACACAACCAAAGAGATGAAACACAGGAGAGAAAAACTGCAAACTCTAGAGAATCGGCTCAGGAGGTCCATGACTATAAAGCAGAACGGGTTAGAAATGGGAACCAGGGAGAAAAGCTTGGGAGGATGAGCCGGAGGGGTGGAAAATAATAAAAGAATACTGACCAGATTGTGAGTGGCAATCATGAGACTCAAGTTTGAAAACCCCCATGTGAAATGGTACCCCACACCCGAGCAACCCCAGAATAAAATGTCTGAAAGGTTTCAGAGAAGAAACTGGCCTGAATCGGACTTCTCAATAGCAGCTCTGTGAGCCGGAAGGCAGTGGGCGACGGCTTCAAAGCCTGAGGGTCAAGCATCTCACCCAAGCTGCCAATAAAATGTGAGGGTAGACTGGCTAAGTTTTGCCTGTACAAACTCTCAAAACACGGTATTAACGTAAAACATTTCTCAGGAACCTCTTGGAGGAGGCAGTTCATCAAAACAGGAGAAAACCAAAAGACTCAACTCGGGGAAGTCAAAGGGGTGCCCAGGACCCCAAGACCACGAGGTGGAGGGGATCAGTACAGGGAGTGGCCAGCCCACACTGGAGAGCTTGTGAGTCTGTGCTAAGGGCAAGGAGAGCCTCCTTGAGCCCAGAGCCTACGAATGACTAGTAATCAAACACTAAACAAAGGGAAAACTTGGCAACTCTTTATTCCAAGCAAAACAAAATGCTGTACAAGATAGGAAATGTGCTCTACATGGTTTAGCTGTGAATAATATGAACATAGTCATAACTACGTAAAACCGAATATTGATTTGGCCAAAAATCACACTATAACTACCATGACGGGAGGATGAAGAGAGTGTGTATTTGCATGGGGGGACGGGGGGAGCGTGGCTTTAGAGTGCTAAGTCCTCCTCTTCCATAGTCAGAATTCATCAAATAACGTTTAAACTGGAAAATCAAGAAATGCAAGTCTAAGCATGTTATTTTAAAATTAGAAGGAAAGCACCAGAAGGATTCAAAGTGATGGCCTCTGGGGAGGAGGGTCGGCGGGGGGGAGGGAAATGCTGGTTTTCATTATAAGTCATGCAGAACACTTTAACTTTTAAAACTATGTACATGTATGACTTTGATAAACAAATTTTAAAAAAAAATCTGCCAAAGAAGCAACAAGGAAATGATTAAATGGGTGAAGTCAGCACATTTCGAACTTTTTATCCAAAGAATCTCTAGTGAATAAAGAAGTCATTTGGGGCATTTGGGGCACAGACAGAAAGAAGCAGCAATCCAGAAAATTCTTTGAAGTCTTGTTTATAATCGTTAAAATTCATGCACAAGTTTCATTCTCCCTCATGATACATCCCTGCTTGTTTTTATACTATGCGGAAGATCTTTTTTTTTTTCTTTTCTTCTTTCTCCTCTTCCTCTGAGTCAGGAACACACCGGTCTAGGATGACAGAGACAGACACTTGCTTAGCATAATAAGGTCCAGGGGCTGGCGTAGGGGAGCTCCGGGCGCCTGGAGGATTGCTCGCCAGGGAGAGTGAGATGTCTGAGCATCCTTCCACTGCTCTTGGCTGAGTGTGACTGCTCTGCTGGCCCATGTAGTCTCTCAGGCGGGCTGCTCCTCGATGTGACCATGTGATGGGGAGGATGCTGGCAGGTGCAGGGAGGTGAGCGCCCATGGGGACTGCAGAGCCAAGCCCGCTGTCCATCAGCAGGGCCGCAAGGATGCCGCCGTGCATCCATTTCTCAGCTGATCTGGCCCCAGTGTCTCATTTCTCAGTTGGATGTGAGCAGAGGAGGAGAGTAATGGGGTGTTATTTATGAGTCCCTTAAAACCTCAACAGCCATGTGTCAGGCGCGGAGCCTGGTGCTTTATAAATGCAGCATGTCGTTGGATCTCCGCGACTCTCAGGGGTCAGGATTAGTACCCCATGAATTAGAGCCTCGGCCTCTGGGATTCCCAGCCCTGCTCTCTCTCCCCTGCATTGCGAAGCCCCTCTGTGGGTACAAGCACGATTGCCTCTAAGGGTCTGGTGAGGAATAACGGGAACATGGTTTGATGTGAGGCCTTTGTCACCTGGAGAGCATAGAGCAAATGTAGGCTCCAGCTTTGGTTGCCGAAGAACTGATGATGTCCTGACAGAAGATGGAGGCGGCCATGGGGGCCCTGTTCCCTGCTCGTCTCAGCCCACACGTTCCCCTTAGATGATTTCATCCGCCGCATGGCTCCAATTACTGTCTATCTGCTCAGAGTTATGTCTCCAGCCCAGACTGCGTGCGGGGGTCTGGCTGCAAGCAGCCCATCGCACTCGGCAGACCCACAGTGACCGCCTCGTCCTCATCCCCAGGTCTCCTCCACTCCAGCGTCCTCTATCTCAGGATATAACCCCATATCTCTCTGATGCTGTCCCCTGTCTCCAGGCTAAGAAGCTCTCCTGGCTCTGTCCATTTCTCTCCCACCACACTGGCCAACATGCTTTCCTGCCTCGGTCACCGCGGTGTCTCTTAACTAGTCTTCCATATCCACTCTTTCCCCTACCTGACCCATTCTGGGCATTAGCCAGGATAACATTTTCGAAACACAGTCCAATCCTGTCCACCCCTCACTAAAGCCTTCTGAATATTTCTGACCCATTTGGAGAGAAAGCAGAGCCCTGGTGCAGGGCCCCTGGCACAGCAGGGCTGGCCCTGCCCCCTCTGCAGAGCCCTGTGCACAAACACCCGCTCTGGACAGTCACCCCCTTGCAACTTGAGCTGCAGCCAGACTCCTCTCTGTGCCTCAGCACCGCGGCCCCTTCCTGCTCAGGGCCTCCTCCAGCTCTGTTTATTCCCCTGGCCTCTTGCTGCCACTCTCTTGACCTGAGTGACTCCAGACACCCTTCAGGCCAGATGTCACTTCCTTGGGAAAAATGCCCTCGTCCCGTAGACTATTTCGTGTCCCCCACCCCCATCCCCACCTCGCTCATTATTTCTGTGAAATACAGATGACTGAAGAAAACACTTACGGCTATTATTATTATTTCGGTTATTTTCATTCCCGGATGACGGTCTTTCTGCAGAATTATATTGTGACCCCAGGAATCTCTTCAGCCTGTTTCTTGACTATGTCCCTTGGGCCTCAGAGATCGATTAATAAAGATGGATTGAATGAATTACTTAGAAGTGGCGATTAAAGTATAAACTCATAGAATATATTATTTTTAACAGCTGTGTATTTTTTAGAGAGGTAGGTTCACAGCAAAATTGAGCCGAGAGTAATACAGAGACCGACCATGTGTCCTTGTGCTCATGCGCATACCGTCCCCGTTATCAATACCCACCCCAGCAGAGTGGTACCTTCATTACAATCGATGAACCTGTACTTACATATCTACCACGCAAAGTCCACAGTTTACATCAGGGTTCACGCTTGTGCGATACATCCTATGAGTTTGGGCAAATGGACACAGGTGTATCCTGCTCTACTGTGTTTCTCAGATACTGTGTTTCCCACAAAAGGAAGGTTTATGGCAACTCTGCAGTGAGCTCATCTATTGGTGCCATTCTGTTTCCAACAACATTTGCTCACTACTTGTCTGACACATTTTGATAATTCTTGAAATACCTCAAACTTCATTATGTTTGTTGTGGTGATCTGACACCAGTGATCTTTGGTGTTACCACTCTGACTCACTGAAGTCTCAGATAATAGTTAACATTTTTTAGCAATAAAGCATTTTTAATTAAGGTGCTTTTGAACTGTGGTGTTGGAGAAGACTCTTGAGAGTCCTTTGGACTGCAAGGAGATCCAACCAGTCCATTCTGAAGGAGATCAGCCCTGGGATTTCTTTGGAAGGAATGATGCTAAAGCTGAAGCTCCAGTACTTTGACCACCTCATGCGAAGAGCTGACTCATTGGAAAAGACCCTGATGCTGGGAGGGATTGGGGGCAGGAGGAGAAGGGGACGACAGAGGATGAGATGGCTGGGTGGCATCACCGACTCGATGGACGTGAGTCTGAGTGAACTCTGGGAGTTGGTGATGGACAGGGAGGCCTGGCGTGCTGTGATTCATGGGGTCACAAGGAGTCAGACACGACTGGGCGACTGAACTGAACTGAGCATTGTTTTTTATACATAATGCTATTGTATACATAATAGACCACAGTAGAATGTAAGCATAATTTTTATATGTGCTGGGAAGCCAAAAGATTTGTGACTTGCTTTTTGCAAAATTCACCTCACTGCAGTGGTCTGGGACCGAACACACAGCGTCTCCAGGGTCTGCCTGCAATGACCTCCATCCACTATTGCAATGTTATAGGATCTTCTCTGCTCTAAAAATCCTCTGTGCTTCATTCACCCCTCTGTCCTCAGAAGGCCCTGACAATTATTGATCTTTTTTTTACTATCCCCTTTTCTACAATATCACTTTCCCTTTTCTAGGGTATCACTTGGTTAGAATCACACGGTATGTATAAATTTTTGCCCATTTTCACTTGAGTTGTTCACTTTCTTACTGTAAACTTTTAAGAGGTCTCTGTGTATTTGACATAGTCCTTTATCTGATGTGTCTTTTGAAAACATTTTCTCCTAGTCAGCGGCATGCATTTTCTTACTGTTGAGTTGTGAGAGTTCCTTGTAGAGTCTACATAAGTCTTTTATTAGATATGCCTTCCAGTCAAAGGCTTGTCTTTTCTTTTTCTTGAATTATATTGATTTTTAAAGACAAAAATAACCTGAGGCTATTTTAAGGAATTTATAAGAGAGACAGATCCATAAAATATATCCAGGCCTTCTTCCTAGCTCTTGAACCCAAGCACAAACACAGATTGGTAGGTATTCCTCAAATGAGAGAGCAGGTCTGTCAGGAGTTACAGAAATGTCTTCTTAGCTCCCCTGGTGAAGCTGAGTAATGAACTTGGTCAAGTCCATCTCACCTGGGCTGCTAAGCCACTGTCATCAACTCAGGCTAAGGCTTTGGAAAGACTGCAAGTCCTTTGAATAGAGATTCCAAAGTGCAGAGGGATGGCAATCCAAGATTGATGCCACGGGTAGACTTACCTTCAAGCTAATGACACTTATAAGCCAGGCTCTGAGTTTGCAGGGGCCTCTTTTAAAGCCCTGTGTTAGTCACTCCATTGTGTGTGCTCTGTGACCCTATAGACTACAGCCTGACAGGCTCCTTTGTCTATGGAATTCCCCAGGCAAGAATACTGGAGTGGTTAGCCATTCCCTTCTCCAGGGGATCTTCCCAATCTAGAGATCAGACCCAGGTCTCCTATACTGCAGGAAGATATTTTTACCATCTGAGCCCCCAGGGAAGCCCAATACAAAAAGTAAGATTGCTTTCTCTTTGCACTGGGGATACCGCTTTGTCATGTATATCCCCACGCCCGTAATGTGGCACTGGTGGGACTCCAGGCATTTTCGTATCCAGCTAAGGAGAGATTCATTTGGGAAGATATTGTTTAAATTATAATTTAAGAAGTCATCTTAAAATGTGGCAATAAAACAAATAAGTTATTTGTACAAATAAATTTTTGTACTTAAGTTTTTAATTAAGAAACTTAAAAATGAAACATACTCACAATATAGAAATCAAACCAGTAGTTACCAGTGGGAAGAAGAACTCAAGGAGGGGCAATGCAGGGGTAGGAGAGTAAGAGGCACAAACCACTAAATATAAAATAAGCTACAAGGATGCATTTATCAGACAGCATGGGGAATATAGCCAATATTTGACAATAACTATAAATGGAGTATAACCTTTAAAATTGTGAATCACTATATTGTATATCTGTAATATATAAAATTGTACAGCAACTAGAGTTCAATTAAAAAAAAGAAACAGAAAAATATCACATTAAAAAATCAGTGGAATATGACAAGTTTTAAAGATGTACAATGGAATCAAAAAATATTGTTAATCAAATTAAAATTTTAAATGTTCAGATTTTACCATGAAAAGGAAGAGCTAATTCTCTAATGACAATAATAAAAAGGGTCTTGGAATGTTGAAAGGAGTGAATTAAAAGCAGTGACTCCCAGGAAGATAATGGGAAGATATTTAAATTTCTTGCTGAATTCACTAAAACTGACAATGAAAAAAACACAAAATATAGAAATGCCACTATAACATGGACAAAGTGGTGAATATCATCATTCAAAGACTATTTAAGGATAAAAACCATACAAAAGCTTGAAATGCCCTAAAATTTTAGTCCTCAGATACAAACAGAAACATAAAGCAAATATTCCCAAAATTTAATTTAAAAAACAATTTACCTGTCATTCCCAGTGAGTTATGAAATTGAAAGCAATTTTTCTAAACTACTCAAACACTTTTGCTATTTTTGATCAGCCATGCTCTGAAGAAAGACTAAATTATCTTTTTATTATGACTGTAGAAAATCATTGTCACATGAAGAGAACAAAGAATACTCAGCCAAATGTAAGGAAAGTGTTATAGAAGTATGGCTAGAAGTGAGTCAAAATTATGTGTTTGAAGGGTTTAATGATGCTTATGTTACTTATCGCCTTTTTAAAATGTCTGATTTATTGTGATTCTGGCCACATTGGAAATGTTCATTTTTTGGATCTAATTTTGTGTTTATACTTCTGTATTTTTTTCTTAAAGAAGTTTCCCAAGTTGAAGAAAAACCACTAGAACCTAGGTCTACCAGGACTAACAGGCATGGAATGGGGCTCACTTGCCACCAGACTCACCATTGCCTCAGTCTTTTGTGGGAAGTTGCCTGGTAGCCAAAGGCACACAGAGCCAACCTAAGAACCTGCAGAAGTGTAGGCTTTTCTACAGGAAGCCAGCTCTCTGTCCCTGACACTTGAGCAGAAGGACCCCTGCCAGGCAGCTGTGTCACGAGAGGATTGCATTGGCATCCGCTCACTAGATAGCCAGGCACAGGTTCTCTTCTGAGTCATCTCCAGCCCTGATCCTTTCTTAAAGACTGGTGGTGGGTGCTATCACACTCCTGGAGACAAAATAAAGTGACTCACACTTTCTGGAAGACAAATGGGCAAGATATAGTCAACATGTTCACACCCTTCAGCCCTGTGATGGCCCTTCCAGGAATCTATGAATAGAAATGATTAGAAATGCAGGCAAATATGGCAGCAAAATGAAGCTCCCACGGCATTACGTGGCACACTGATGATATGATAGCAACAGTGTTTAAAAAAGTTCCTCGCCTGTGTGCAGTTGGGTGTCTAGAACTAGAAGAAATTTGCCAGAATATTGCTAAGATGCTTCTGAGTGCTGCCATTTGTGATTGTTGTTTTCTTCTTTATTTTTTATCCGTTTGTGTATGTGTGTGTGTGTGTGCGTGTGTGATGAGCATAGGTAACTCTGACAATCAGAAGAACATGCTTTATTAAATGAACCAGTCATAGAAGGAAATCAGACACCTACTCTAAGTGACTTACACACCTGCTCCCACAGGAATGTCCGTCATCAGTCCTTCTTAAAAATAAATTTCTTTAGTCATCAAAAAAAAAGATGGCTAAACCCACCTTGTTTCTTCAGGATACCTGAAGCCTTTGCCCAGACACTTTGATTCAGCAGCTCAGGTAAGTTAGGAGCCACTCTTTGCAAGATTCCTCGCATTCTAATGTGGGTTTTCCCCACTGTAGGTAGGCTATTGAATGCAGCCCCCCAGGCAGTACCCTTGGTCATCACTGTCCCAAGAGTTATGGACATACCTGGATGGGAACATCTAAGAGAATAGAATCTGAAAATGTCCTTCAGCTGTGGGGTCCGTTGGACCTTACAGAGACCAGGAAGCAGAAAAAGAACAAGAGCTCACGTGATGGAAGTCCTTCCCCTCTCTGTAAAGTGAGGCACTGAGTTACTTCTGGGAACCTGATTCCACCCCTTTGGGTACTGCTATCACAGTGGTGCATCACGGCAACTGCAGAGCAAGGCCATAGACTCCACCCTGCCCAGCGGGATTGTCATGGCTCCATTTTAGGTTGGGTGGTTCAATATTATTCATCCCAAACTCAAACTAGCTTCTCTAGGTTGCTCAAGTCTTTAGAAATAAGGCTGGGATTATGGAAATATATAAATTAAGCATGCTGTACAGTTATAAGCTTTTAAACAGAAATAAGCAAGGGGAAAGGAGGCAAAAATACTATGTGCCTTTGTGTGCCTGGTCCATGCACGGCACCTGTGCACGCGTGAGACAAGCCTGTGAGCTGGGTCATCGCCTCTGAAGCCAGGGAGGAGATGGGCAAACACGGTGGTCAGACCAGGGGCAGAGTTAGTGCCACTGGCCGCTCCTGCCATGGGCGCCTTTGTGCAAGGGCCACCCATGAGGAGATTATTCATGGGACTCAGGGCCACAGGAAGTCTTCATGGATCAGGGGAGTCCTGGGGCCCAATCCCAGGAAGAAGGGGCTCCAGAGGGAAAAGGGGGGCCCAGAGAGAGGTCAAGCTAGATGCACAGCTCTGTGCCAGGCACAGAGAAAAGCCAGGAAATCCCAAGGGCAGAGTGGGCTCAGGGCACCTTGAGGCCACCAGCCAGGTGCAGCTGGGGAGGAAAGCCCCCTGAAGCGGGTACCTGAACATGGCGTGGCCCGCAGATCCTGTCCTGCCAGAGGCTCTGCACCCACACCCTCTGATCTCCCTTATCCTGGTATTCATACAAAAGGAGTTTCTATATGTCTATCCAGCCACAGAAATGAGGTGAAGCAGAGCCCTTCCAATGCCTGTAGGTTCTTTGATGCTTTACTCGGTGTTACTCAGGCCAGTTCATGACACAGGGAAGCATCCAGTGCAGAGGCTCTACCTCCAGGAAGCCTTGGGTGCCTCCTTCGAGCCTGCTTGGAAGAATGTCCGCATCACAGAAGGTTGGCCGATGTCTTGGAGAAGCTGGGGAAACTGAGATCCACGGGGGAAAGCCTACCACACAATCCCAGCTAGCCAAGGCAGACTTGGAATCAGCTGGAAACCACACTGTGAGTAACCATGGTCTGTTTTGGCCACAGCTTCCCAGAGGGCATTCCCCCCGCCCCAACATGGCCTGCTCGTGGGCTTCCAAGCCATCCACTTGGAAGCGCCCCACCACCAGCATCTAATGAAACGCACTCAGCCTTCCCGAGCACGGCCCCACCTTTACCGACTGGAGCAGCCCCTGGTCCAGGCCACACGCAGCTGGGGGCGTGCCACTCCGGCTGGTGTGCTGTGAGATGCCGGGAAACGGTCTGCAAAGCTCTGATATTTATTACTTTCCAAATTTATCACAGCTCAGTCTTCCCACACAGAAAAATATGGTTTTAATTTTGTCATCAGTGCCTCCCAAAACCTCTGTCCGTGGGTCCTCAACAACAGGCCCCTCTCAGTGGGCAGGGCCTGAGGCCCAAGGCTGGGCTTAGACAGGTTGCCGAGCCTTCCTGCCTGGCCCGGCTGCTGCTGGGGACAGCACTGGCCTCGCCCGATCTTACTGGGCATCGGCAGAACCCACGCAGCCCCCGCGGTGCTTTCCCAGAGGTCTGCAGGCTGGCTGACGCTTCCCTGGTGTGCTTTCCCTGGAGGGCAGGGATCCAGCAGGAGACAGCTGCGATAAGGAGAGTTCTTGGACACGTGGCGCGCCAGCATCACTGGTACAGGACAGGCCCTGACGCGGGCCACGAGCCAGGCCTTGCAGGGGAGGCGAGAGGACCAGCTGTTCTCAGGTCTCAGTGCAGAGGGGTGGGCCCCCCACGGGTCCCAAGTCAGGTCGAACCGACAGGTCCCAAGAGGCTCATCCAACTTCCTTTCCTTTCTTGTTCTACGTCTGTGTCTCTCTGTCTCCATCTCTCACCCGGGTCTGTCTCTGTTTCTCTCTCTCCCTCTCCCTTCTCGCTCAGTCTCTCTGCTGTCTCCTCCCCACCCCCTCATCTTCAGGTTCATCTCGGTGCCCAGGGTCACCTGGGGGCCTGCCATGGCGGGTCCTGCTGCATTGCTCAGCCCAGGCTGACCCAGCGCTTGCCCCTGGTCCTGACACCAGGCAGCTCTTCTTGTGCCTCCCAGGCATGCCTGCCCCGGGAAACTGCGGAGGCTCTTCTCCACATTCCTGCCTCCCCCTCAGCTTGGGGTTAAGAACAGTTGCTCCCCTGTCTGCTGTCTGTCCTGGAAGCTTGTGGTCTATCTGGAAGCTTCTGGAAAGTTGAGGAGCCTCTTTTTGTTCTTTCTCTTCACCTCCCCAGAGCGAGTGGAGCTTTCCTCCCTATCACTGTGACTGCGGTCACTCAGCTCCAGCCTTCTCTCTGCCAGAATGAGAGAATCAGAGGTTGAGCCACTCACAGGGTCCTGGGGTGGTTCCTGCCATCAGGCTTCCAGCCCAAACCCAAATCATCAGTTCTGAGGTGGGGAAGCCCTCCCTCACTGCTCCCCCATTTACGCCCTACTCCACTCTGGACTGCTGAGACCTTGGGCATCTCTCACCACCCCCATACTCCTCTCCCGAGCAACTAGGATCATAGATTGAGGGTCCTGGGGAGGGGCCAAGGGCTGGAGGAGGGTATCCCCATCCACAGTGTGGGCTGCTAACAGAGTGGTCCAGCGGGGACGTATAAGCAGTGAAGAGGGGCAGTACAGAGGGTAGTGGGGTCTGCGGTAGCCCTTTCCCCAACAGCATAGGCTGTCTCTTCTCTCACAGTGTGGCTGCTGCTGCTGCTGCTGCTGCTGCTGCTGCTAAGTCGCTCAGTCGTGGCCGACTCTTCGCGACCCCATGGACTGCAGCCTACCAGGCTCCTCCATCCATGGGATTTTCCAGGCAAGAGTACTGGAGTGGGGTGCCATCGCCTTCTCCAACAGTGTGGTTAGATCCTCCATTTTTTCAAGAGAAACTTCAAACCTGGATTTTTTTATAGCAAAATGCTGGGTGGGACATAATCAGAAATTTTTTGAGAAGTACTCTGTAAGTGAAATCAAATGCCTTGACTGGACAAACTTGACCTGCACACCACACTTATGACCTACCTCTGTTTGGTATCCCCTAACACCCGTCCTCTAACCTCTAGACCACCCTGAGGATTGGCAGGAAGGCTGCTCACATATCCCACACTCTTCCTTTGCCCCGACCTGGGCCACATGCCCTGTGCCCCAGAGCCATCGAGGTACTCAGATGCTCCCCACGCAGGCAGGGACCAGCGCAGCCTGCAGCCTCCAGGCTGCTCGACCTGCCCTGGGCCTGCAGACCCCTGGGCTGCTCTTGCTGCCTCTCACCCAGCATGGCCGATCACAAACTAATCCCAGGGAGCAGGATGGTCCAGGCCACAGGGGGCGTCCCTGGAGGGCCAGGCTGCCGATGGCACACGTGCTTGGGTTTCTTTCCCCTTCTTTGCTGCCACCAAAGAGCATGTTTAAACACACAGCTACTTTCTGTGTCCACTCAGGCAACCAGGTCTGAGAGCCTGCCAGGGGCTGAGTCCCACAGCACCCAAAGATGGTCCTGCCGTGCACGGCTGGCCCCAGAGAGGCCTACCCCTCAGGTGGTGAGAGGCGATGTGTCTGGGTCAGTTACCAGCTTTGCTGAGCTAAGGCTGAGTGGCCAGGGCAAGTGACTAAGCTCAACTGACCTTCATCTTCATCCATAAAACTCATGCTAGATAAAAAGACACAAAATTAGATACCTACTTAAATTCATCCCAACTTCCTAACTTGCAGAAACCCTGGAATAATAATAATGGTTAGCATTTGTTGATCCCTACTGTGTGTGATGATGGTGCTGATGAGTGACTATGAATGTCTCATCTAACCCTCACAACTGCCCTATCAGGCTTTATCATCACCACTCCCTACCCCCATTTCCCTTTTACAGTTGGAATTCCCAGCTCCAGAGAAGCTGGCTATTTGTCCCTGGAAAGGCTCACATCTGAAAGTTTAGTTTGTCTTAATGTTGACTCTAAAAATACCCAGGTAGGATTCGGGACCACCCCTCCTGGCTTCAGTATCAACCTCCATCCCTTCCAGACCCTTTGTCCTAGGAGTGAGCCCCTCCCTGAGAGTCTACCGGGGTCCAACCTGTGTGAGTTCAGCTGCCTGAGCTCCCCATTGGGGTGGTTGGCTTCAGCTCTTGGAGCGGACCTGTGACCTTCTACCACCTGCCCCCAACCACCCGGCTGATACTTTCTGCTTGTACAACATAGGCCTTGACAGTGGAACACTGCCCAGCCAACTCTTATTCATCCTCCAGAACACAGTTCAGACAAACCTTCCACGAAGCTGTGCCCGGCAGCTCCCCCAACCCCCAGCCGAAGTGAACCCCTCCTCTGGGCCCTCTGGCACCCACCCTTGCCTTGTTGGGGCATTCTCCCTGCTGCATGAGTTCCCAATACAGTGAGGACAAAATTAGCAGAGGCCGAGCGGCCCCTCCAGGTGCGACCTGGGGGTCCCAGGAGTGTTCCCAGGGGCCCCGTTCTTGCTGTTTGCCACTGCCGAGAAAACCACACCCTGCCAGGCGGTCTTGAGGCCCCCAAACCTGGGAGGACAGAGGCCTGGGTGTGCTGCTCCAGAGAAGCCCCTGGCCTTCAGGCTCCCTGTTGCTCCTCCTGTGTGGACCGGGCACCTTCCCTTTCTCTGACTTTATTTCATACATGCTCCAGATGCCTTTTAACAGAGACTGTCTGTCCCTTCTTCAGGGCTGAGAAGGGCTGAGCGGACCAGGAACCCCAGGCTGCCCCGGGTGTGACATCCTATGGTATTATTAGCACAGGAGGCAATGAGGTGTGGACAGCTTGCCAGCTAGGACCGGGGTTAGATTACCATCGAAGCAATGCCAGAGATGGGCACCCACTCAAAAATGTAAAAATATGTATTTCGGCTGTTGGAAGTGTTTCCAGGAAAGCGGGCGTGGGGGGAGGGGCCACTCAGTGGCATAGCTCCCCCTGCTGGTCATGATGAAGATGATGCTCCAACTTCGCCGCGGAGAGACAAGAGTGTTGCAGGCATACACCACTCACTCACTCTGTCACACACACTGATGCCCCTCTTGAGCACCCTTGTGCCCACTGGCACCACAAACCAACCAGTCACATAGCCAACAAGTCTATAAGCACCTCCTGCATGCAGACACCGCCCCAGACGCACCATGTCTTCAGTTTGCTGTGGAGTCCCCGGGCCTCCTCCAACGACCCCGCCCCACAGAACTGGCCCTCAGCCTCTTCCTTCAGGCCATCATGCCCTTGCAGAAGGAGGGCCTGGGGCCCAACTGGTCACCCTGCCTCTGCATGCTTCTGCACTGCCCCCCACACTCCACAGGCGTCCGTGCTTCCTCCCAAGCCTGGAGGGCTCCCCTGTGGCAACTAAAGCCTTGGGTCCTGAGACCAGCCTGCTTACCGGCTTCCTACTCCCTCACTCAGCCACCCTCCACTCAAACCGCAGCCCTGCTTCCTGAGAGCACCTCCTACCCACAACCTCACAGACACCCCTCGCCTGCCAGGCATGCCTACTTTATGCGCCCCACACAGCCCCCAGCCCTCTTGCCCGCAGACAGGCTTACACCGCTTCTCTTCCCTACTCTGTGCCCTGCGCGTCCCCCTTCCTGTCACCTTTCTGCATAAGACCCCCGCTCCCAGAAGCCCTTTTCCCTGACACCCTCTCTCATGCCCAGTCTCTTCCCTGAGCTCAGCACTCTGTGGAGAAAGGAGGAACATGGGCAGCATGAAGGTCCCAGGCCCCAGTGCCCAGTTTCCCAGGAGGAGACTTTCAAAGGCATTGCATTCAGAGGGCAGTGGTTGGCCGCCGGGGCCCCGCGTCCTGGTGTGAGCCGGGCAGCCAGCAGGACCATTGTTCAGGCCTCGGCTGCTGGAGCCCCTTTCCCATTTGTAGAGGCAGTGGGAAAACGAGACCTTGAACCCAGAGGCCCAGGGGCCCGTTTGAGCAGCTCTCCTCAAGCAGAAGTTTCCCACATCGCTTTCCAGCTGGGGCGTTGCACCAAGCCCTCCTGCCTCCCCAGCAACGCCTGCCTCCAGCCTGCTTGGCCTCGGCACTGGGTCCATCAGAGCAGGGAGGGCTTGGGAGAGGCAGGTAGGTAGGAAGGTCTAGCGGCCTGGCCGGGCTCCTGGATGGAGGTGGTCCTTTCTGTGAAGATCCTTCTGGCCTCCAGACCACCTCTTCCCGCCATCAAGAGGACTCAGCCTGCATGGGGCTCGAGGGGTGCACAGAGCCAAAGTCCACACTACTGGGTCCCTTCCAAGCCACTGTGTGACCCCAGTCAAGCGAGGGGACCTTTCCTGCTCTGTCTCCTCACGCTCTCCCCACTAAAGCAAGCTGCAGGGCCCACGTGGAGATTCAGAGAGAAGTCTCGTGTACAGGCCCCAGAGCAGCATCTGGCACCAGCGAGCGCCCCTTCTCAGATATTTGCTTGCCCAAATCTGAGCATCCTCAGCACTCAGAGACCCCCACACCCAGATGGAATGGGCTGCTCTCTCGCTTTCCCCTCTGGGGGCTCTGTTCCGGCTACACTGGGCAGGCTGTGTCCTCAGCCCTTGCAATGCCCACTGCCCTTGGCCTGCAAGACTAGACGCTGGACCTCTGTGTCCCCACTCTGAGCCCACCTCTTTGCTCCAGTCCCCCCACCCCACTTGGCCACCCGGGACTTCCAGCCCTCGCTGTTCCTCTGACAAGTTTGCTTCCAGCCCCAGGGTCTCACCTCTACACACCCAGCCCCTCAGCAGGGCCAGGTTGCCTCAGCAACAGCTTGGCAGAGGGCAAGGTGGGGGCCTTTAACACACAGATGCCTAAGGAGAGAGGACCCAGAAAGTACTAGCAACTCAGCCTTCTTGTCCCCTGGCCCTTTTGGAGAAGTGCTTCCTCCCTGCTGTCTTGGGACCCATCTCCCATGGCTGTTTCCCATTCAAGCTGTAGCCTAGCCATCCCACTGGGTCCTTGGGCCCCCTGAGTCCTTGATTACATGGAGGCCTGGCTGCTGTGGTTCTTGGAGGCTCAGGATCCAGATGCCAAGAGCTCAGGGCCACCTGCTGAAGTTCTCTCTGAAATGGTTCCTCCCATCAGGCCTGCCACATGGGTGGCTGTTCATAAGAGCATAGCCAGGCTATTCCTGCCTGGCTGGTCCCAGGACCTCTGAGCCCACCCCACCTAGCCAGAATCGGGAGGTCCTGCGAGAGGCTAGAAAACTGTACTCCTCCTGGGTCACCTGTCACCCTGGGAAGTACCACCTGTGAGTGTCTGGTGCACAGTGGTGCTCATCAAATGCTGGGAAGTATCCACCGACTTGAGGTCAAGTGGAGGAGTGCAACCTCCCTTGCTGGCTCGAGTCCCATCTGTGCCACGCCCACACGTGCGTCTGCCTCATCTAAAGCTGAGGAGGGAATTGCGTCCGGACAACGGGAAGGTTTCTCCCCTCTCCACGGCCAAGTGGACCGATGCCAGAGCTGCGATCCAGGGCGTCCCTGCCAAGTTTCCAGGCTCTTGTCACGCTCCCCTCCTCCCCAGGAGGAAAACCCCTGCACGTTCTCACTTCTTTCGAGACAGATCAATTTGAAGAGAGTTGGCTTGTATCGAAGATAAGGCCTATTTTTTTCTCACCTCTTTTGGAAGAGGGAACAAATTATTTTCCTTATTTTCAATGGGTTGCTTAGGATGGGCTCTGGGGCACACGTTCCAAGGCACCTGTCGCTAAATCCCAGGGCTGGGAGGGGATAGAGAAACTGCCAACTGCCATGGGCTTTGGGATTAAAGAGAGAAGGAACCACTCAGGTTCTCTGTAGTCCAGCAGCAGCATCTTTCAGGAGATATGGCAGGGGTGCCCTGAACGTGCACGCTGCAATGATGAGGCTGAAGGGCAGGTCTCCACTCAGCCAGGAGACCCTCTCTTGGGCCCATAAGAAATGCGCCATAGGTCAAAACCACAGTGGGTAGAAGCAGAAGTGAGGTTTGAACCTAAGATTATCTGGTTTCAAAAATGAACTTATGAGCCACTTTGGTGCACCGCCAGATGGTGCTCCCCCGGGCATCCGTCTGGCAGGCATGGGTACGGAGGCTGTGCTGGGCCGGCATGTTCTCATCCTGGCCACCTACAATGGACCGTTGATGTTCATGTCACAGCTCTGAAATATTATCACTGGAGGCCATGAGATTTCAGAAAGAACTTCCTTTCCAGAGCCACGTTGCTGTCTATAATTAGCACAAGTTTCCATAAGCATCAAGAAGAGGTGGGAACAGCTGCCCCACGAGCTAGGTTTGTTAATGTAAGGCATTCCTGGGGCTTCTGTGCAGTCCAGGCTGTGCTCTTCCATCCCTCCCTGCTTCCCTGGCCCCTGCCCTCAGCAGCCACTAGGCCCTCATTAAGGGATTAGCAACATCAGCTGTGCAATGCCTTGGCCGTGGACGCGAGAAATGCTGGGCTTTCTGCTTTGGCCCTCCTGCCCCTTATCAGCAGTCCCTGAGCCATGTTTGTGCTGGAGAAATCCTAGCAGGGCTTGGGCGGAAATTATGGACAATTGGTGTCACACACTAATTAAGGACTCCAGGGTCAAGCATCATGGAGGGGACCAGACTTCAACCTCAGTCCCTCTGCTAATGGGATGTTGAAAAACACAGCTGGGGCTTCAGACTAAGAAAGCCCACTTCGCCAAGTGAGAGAGATAAAAAGGTGATGCTGCCTGCTGTGTCTCAGGAAAGATGACAGGTCTTCCTTAACCAACTCCAGAAGCCGGGTTCTCCTACCTGGACCCCATGCCTGGGTCACAAAGGGTACCGCTGCCAGAGCCTAGCCACACGCTACGAACACCACCACCATCAGCGGCCCTCTGCTTTCAGTGCGGGGAGACTGGAGCGGCCCTGAGGGATATTCTCATGTCGATCACAACACATTTATGACCTAATAGGATCCTTGGCAGAGAAGGCAATGGCAACCCACTCCAGCGTCCTTGCCTGGAGAATCCCAGGGATGGAGGAGCCTGGTGGGCTGCTGTCTATGGGGTTGCACAGAGTCGGACACGACTGAAGCGACTTAGCAGCAGCAGCAGCAGCAGCAGGATACTTGGGATAATTCTGAGGGTCTATATCGCTGTCATTAAAAACAAAACAGACTAAAATTCAAGGACAATTCTGAATAATGGGAACTAGCCAAACATACAGGGGGAAAAATAAAAATGTAATCCTAAATGGCTTCTTTTTTTGTTTATTTCCCAGACTCTCTGGTGGCTCAGAGGTTAAAGCGTCTGCCTGGAATGCAGGAGACCCGGGTTCGATCCCTGGGTTGGGAAGATCCCCTGGAGAAGGAAATGGCAACCCACTCCAGTACTCTTTCCTGGAGAATCCCATGGAGGGAGGAGCCTGGTAGGCTACAGTCCATGGGGTCGCAAAGAGTTGGACACGACTGACGGACTTCACTTTCACTTTCAGCCCCCTAGACCATGAGCAACTCCAGCAATATGATCTTCCTCTGTTCCTACAGCCAAGAAGGGCAGGTGAAAGGTGAAAGCCTGGGGCCAAGCCAGTTGCTGAGCACATATCCTTGCACGAGGGGTGAATAATACACCCAGCTATCAGTCATATCTCCTTCTGCCTCCCAAACTCACTCAGTCCTTCTTGTGACCGGGGGCCCTTGCTCGAGCCTCCTCCTAGCTCCCAGCCCTTGCTCTCATCTTGCTCTTATCTTGCTCCAGATCCCAGCTGAGGACAAATGGACAGAAGACTCCTTTGCTGATTGCAAAACAAAGGCTATAAATATGAGACCACTAAAGTTAAGACGTGGCAATATCAGCCTAGATGAGAGAGCTGGCATGAGCTCCTGCACAGAAAATATTCATATGTTCAGGAACTAGCTCTAAAGCATCCCATGGACCCAGAAAATGTCCACAAGAGCACAAGCAAGGATGAGCAAAGATGCTCACTTCCAGGACAAGGTAGCACGGGTAAGGGTCCAGCTCGGAGCCCCTGCCCCACCCACTGTCCTCCGGTCAGGACCCCCAGTGGGGGCACTTCCATTTTGGAGGATGGTCAGCCCTGGCCCAAGACTATCCCCGCTCTATGCAGCCATGTGGCCAGCCTGCATCTACTGGCCCAGGATATTCTCCAGCCTCTTTCTAGACCCCTGTAGGAGAGAGTGTTCAAGTTAGGCCTGCCTGTGGCTGGTGTTGCTTATGTGTCAGGGCAGATGTGCTATGGTACAATCCAGTCATTCTTGAGGAAACCTCCTAAGCCCCTTTCTCTTCCTCCTGCCTGTTCTCAAGCCCCACTTTTGTTGAACATGTTATTCAACTTCTTTATTATCCAATTCAGCTTCCTCTGATAGAAGGGACCTCACTTTTATTGAACACCTACTATTTTCAGCCAGCTAAGGCCTGCAGGTTGAATTCAACCCACTGTCTGTTTGTCAATAAAGTTTTATTGGAACACAACCAGGTCCATGTTTTGTCTTTGGGCTCTTTCAGGCTACAACGTCAGATTTAAGTATTTGCGACAGAGACCGTATGGCCTGCAAAGCCCAAAATATTTACTATCTGACTCTTACAGAGAGATTTTGCCAATCACCCTGAACACTAGACCCTGATTTCTATTTGGAGAGAAGCCTCTGAAGCCTGGCAAAGTCAAGTAAAACCCACAGTTAGTAAGGAGGGGACACAAGCCTCAATCCACCACACTCTTGGCACTTGGCTTTATTTTGTGTCTTTGGTAGAACGAGCTGAGGGTGAACAGTTGCCTTGATCTTGTTTGGGCAGCTAGAACTATGGCTCTCAAACCAGCAAGATGTCTGGTAGCAGACTCCAGCTTTTCTCGGAAATCCTAATTAAAAGAAAAAGATAAATGACCTCCTAATTATCTCCCCAGATGCCCACATTAATCACCCAGATGACTAAGCCCCTCCTTTTACCCTTGGGTTTGTGACATAAAAGTCAATCAATCAATGAGCCCCTTTCATTTTCCCTCTGATCCAGGTATTAGGCATTTGGACCCCAAACCAATTGAGTAAGGGTAGGCCACACGCCCCTCAAAATCTTCTCCGGGAAAATCAGAGGATTCCCCACGGGCCGTGAGACTCAGCCTGAGGAAGCTGATGGAGAAAGGGCCTTAAGGGCATCCAGAACCTTTCAGACCTTCTCTAATCACCAGGGTTCCCCAGAAAACATGTGAGCTGGCACTAGGCTGCCTCTCACTCTCTCTGTTGGCTGCCAAGCCTCGGAATGCCCTTTCATGCTTGGAGAACCGGCCTTGGCCTGAGGCTCGGGGGACACAGGGTACAACCACTGCTGTCGAAGCTGAGCTGTGCACGCACAGCCCTTCAGTCTTTCTTCTCCTGTGCCCAGCAGGCCATGCCCTGTACTCCTCCAGCCAGCACTGGGAAGGGGCGGAGGCGGCAGCAGGGCAGTGGGGCCAGCGTGGCGGCAGCAGCAGCCTGGGCCCACACCCTCCCCACTAACCTCGGCAGCCACACCTGCCTTGATTCCTACCTGTTCTCCGAGCCCATGCACCAGGCTTCTTTGGCCCTGGCCTGATCCCTTCCAATAAATTCAACTTCTGCTAAAGCTGACTCAGGTCGGCAAAGAAACAGCTGGAAGAGATTAGACGTCCCTCCAAAGCGACACCAATAGTAACAGGTGGATCTGGGACTCAATCCCCCAGCTTCTCTGGACTGAATAGATCATGCCTTTCCTCTAGCTCACACTGCCTCACAAGGGGTCACACCACTTATTATAGAACCGTAGGAACTGGCCACCACCCAGGTAAGGCTGGGACTGTCTCATGTCCCTCCTCGCTCAGCTCCCAGCCAAGGCCTCCCTAACAAGGCTTTTCAGGTCCAGGGCAGCCTCTTGACCTAACTCCCGACTTCTTAGGAAACACAGTCAAATTTCTGGACTACCAGGTAGCTTCCAGAAATGAGAATGGAATTTTTAATCATGTTTGGAATGACGAAAGGAGGGATGGGCTTGGAAAGTACCAGTTAGCTTCAAGATGGGCAGCCTCACCCCCGGGCAACAGTCACGGAGGAGATGAGTGGGGGATCGGGTTCCTGGAGGGCCTGAGACCAGGACAAAGCATGGAGCACGCGAGCCTGTGGCGGCTTGTTGTCCTCCTAGAGCAGCATGAACAGGGCTTGGCCACGGGGTGGGTGGTGCAGGTCAGGAGCTGAGAGCGACCTGGGCAGAGGCCACAGTGGCTGCATGAGACAGTGCCTCTTGCTGGCACCCCAGCAGGGCCCCTGTGCATCAGGAGTCCTGGGACTGCAGAGTTTTTTTTAAGCCCTCTGAGCCTGAGTTGTGTGGACTGGACAGGTCTGGACCTTATATCATTCCTCTTGCTCTTGTCCAGACACTGTGGTCGGGGGAAGGGAGGCATTCTGGCTTCTAAGTTTGGGAACCCACGGCACTGATTTTGCGGTCCAAGGCCAGGCATCTGGGTCTATTGGATTTGACTACGTTCACTTGGGGTGCTCCCTCGAAAGATGAGCGTGACAGCTTCACGCTGAATACTTCACATAGTTACGTGATGGATTAGACATATATTGGCTGGTCTTCTAACCGTCTCATTTTTATATCACAAAAGTGAAAACAAATAGGCTTTTAAAAACAAATTCCTTTAACTTATCTTTGCAGAGAAACTTAAGAAATGATCACACTTCCTCAGGCCTCCAAGTTGCCTTCAAATTTCTGTTGGAAACTTGAAAGGGGGACTCGTGACGTCCTTGTCAGCCTGACCTGATTAACTCAACATTTTATTTAAATTGCAGTTAGCACCTGCCTCCAATTACTCGACTCTGGGCAGAGAGCAGAGTTCTGAATAAATGCTCGGCTGGGTTTTTGCACACATTACCCCAGGTGAAGGCTCGGCAGAGGAGGCGTCATCTGTCTTCATCAAGCCTGTGCTCCCGTGCTCTGACAGCGGCTGCTCAGGCGGTGATGAGGACGATTAGCACTGGGCGGCCGAGACGCTAACGACAGCCTCCGAGGTGGCCAGGGAGTGATTTGTCGTCATTACTGCTCCCCCAGTCACTGTCCCTAGGTTTACGTAGAGAACAAGGCTGCAAAGGCAAGGATGGGGGGAGGTTAATGGCAGCAATGATGCTGATGACGGGGATGAGGAGAGGAGGTGGCGGCCACCGACATGATGCCGATGAGCGCTGTCCCTTCAGGGGCATCTGCCGTGACCTGATTACCGCGGCCATCGTGTGGTCCAGATCCTCCCGGGCCACACCCACACCAACCCGGTGGGACTAGCTTCTTGGGTTCTCCTTCCATTTTCTAGCCAAGGAAATGAAGATGGGTGCACGATCACTTCCCCAGACAAATCCAGCCGTGTGTCTCGGCTTGGAAGCCCAACTGAAACGGCTTCAAAGCCTTGAGCGCTTGACCCTGCCCCTCATCTTCTGCCAGAAAGTGGCCCCTGGGCCAGTGCGGCT
Organism: Oryx dammah; assembly: GCF_014754425.2. Taxonomy (NCBI): domain Eukaryota; kingdom Metazoa; phylum Chordata; class Mammalia; order Artiodactyla; family Bovidae; genus Oryx; species Oryx dammah. The sequence continues at coordinate 17,864,474 of NW_024070190.1, read as the reverse complement.
GGCTTTCTGCCGTCACAGAGAAGCAGGGGTGCTCGGTGACTCTGCTCACAAGCTGTCCCCTCAACCAACCGTTAGTTTCTTGATTCAAACAAAGCTAATTGTTTAGTGTACTCAGTGTAGTAGGGTGTGTGTGTGTGTGTGGGTGGGTGAGTGTGTGCATGTGTGTGTGCGCACACGCGTGTGTGTGTGCACGTGTGTGTGCACGTGTGTGTGGGTGTGGGTGTGTGCGAGCGTGTGTGCATGTGTGTGGGTGTGTGCGTGTGCGTGTGTGCACGTGTGTGGGGTGTGTGTGCATGCGTGTGTGTGCATGCGTGTGTGTGCATGTGCGTGTGTGCGCGTGCCTGTGTGCATGTGTGTGCGTGTGCGTGTGTGTGTGCGCGTGTGTGGGGTGTGTGTGCGTGCGTGCGTGTGTGTGCATGCGTGTGTGTGCATGTGCGTGTGTGTGTGTGCGCGTGTGTGTGTGTGCGTGTAGGGGGGTGTGGGTGTGGGGGGTGTGTGTGGGGGGAGTGTGGGGTTGTGTGTGTGGGGGGTGTGTGTGTGTGTGTGAGGGTGTGTGGGTGTGGGTGTAGGGGTGTGTGTGTATGTGTGTGTGTCTCTGCATTTAGAGCTGGAACACTGGGAAGACTGTGGAATGAGTGAAAAATGTCATGATTCCTGGGAACAACAGAGGTTGGAGGCAGAGCTTTGCTTTCAACACTGTGACCTTGGGCAACTCACCCCCTGACTAACACCTGCCTCAGAGCCATGCCCAGGAACGAAGCCCCAGGGCTCAACTCTACCACTAAGGACGTGAAGAGCTTTCTCTAATCTTCCAGGCATGAGGAGCTAAGCTTCCCATCAGCTTCAGAGCACCGCTGGCCCCACCTCCTATCTCTGCCCACCCTCTCTTCTCCTAAGCCATTTCCACTGACCTAGTTGTACCTTCCTTACACTTTATCTAGACCACTGCTCCTGAAGCAGTCTTGCTGAAATGCAGGCTGTGTCATTTCCCTGCAGAAAGTCGCTTAAGAGCTCTTGTCTCCAACCGAGCAGAGCGAAGCCTCTCAGGGCATGGGGCAAGGCACCTTACCTCTGCCCTTACTTAGCCCCTGGCCTCCTTTTGCTACTTCAGTCGCACTGAACCACTGGAAACTCCACAAACCTGCCTGAGGGCTCCACCACCTGCACGCCTCAACACCAACTACTCCCTGGCTTGGAAGGATCTTACTGCTTTTATTTATCCATCAATTATCAGCCGATATCTAGGTGCTCTGTGCCCACCTCAACCCATCCGCCTAATACCAACCCTAATACCATGCTTTCTGCCTGCCGCTTCCCGCATCCATGTGTCTCTCAGCACCCCCAGTCCAGAGGGGCCCAATATAGGCACTGTGGCGCACGCACGCCTCACGTCTGCCCGGCGCGTGCCTTCTCAGGGCTCCCGGCTCCCGACTCGCCCTGGGGCACCCTTGCATCACGTGCTGCCACGTGTTCGCTAGCACGTTCTCCTCAACACTGTGTGAATGGCTTTGGAATTGCCTGTGCCCCCTTCTTCATCCTCAAAATAGTCACGGGATGCTTACCTCCCAGCTTCTGATTTCCTTTTAATAAAAAGACCCCCTCTGGAGAACCAGAACCGTAACAAAGAAGCAAATGAATGAAAAGATAATAGAATCAAGTCTGAAACCCTTACCACGCTTCACTCAGGGAGAGATGTCCCAGGGTGTCCTCTCAGCCAAGTGACATCCAGTAAGCTGTCCATGACCACCATGACCAAGGCCATGACCTTGATCACCTTGCCAACTGATACTCGGTATACAGTTTCCTGGGAATGAGCCACAGAACCACCCCCTTCTCAGTGCAGAGGTAATTTCCAAGATCCATCAGAACCAGTTCCTGTAAGAAGGGCCACTTCTGTATTATCCCCTATATGGAGTCCAGCTTCTCAAGACATCCCTGGGGGACGGGGTCCTGGGAGGGACTACAACTCCAAAGTCAGAAGGCTCTTTCAAAGTCTTGGCAGCCCTCTCCTCTGGCTGCCTCACTCCAGGAGGTACAGAGCCACCCAGATGAAGTGCCCCCAGGAAACAGATGCATCGGCTCCCTCCCTTTACCCCTGCTGTGTGGGCAGAATCATCCACTCAACCACTACACTGGATGGGTTCCGGGCCCTTCTCTTTTTCTCTCAGGCTCTTCTAGGGACACCACCTCTGTGGGGCCTGAGCAACCCTGAAGAGGCCCCATGCTCTCATTCGAGCAGTTCCACCTCTATGGATACAGCGAGCATAAGGAGCGGGCTTCTAGCAGCCTTGATTCACACTGAACCTTGTCTTCATCCCCTGGCCCCACCCAATCGGAGTAGCAGAGCCTTGCCCCCCAGACCATTTCACATCCTTGAACTCAAGCCACAGTAGATTTGGTGATATGCAATGGTCTCGGGAGGGGAAGGCAATGGCACCCCACTCCAGTACTCCTGCCTGGAAAATCCCATGGACGGAGGAGCTTGGTGGGCTGCAGTCCATGGGGTCTCGGAGGGTCGGACACGACTGAGCAACTTCACTTTGACTTTTCACTTTCACTTTTCACTTTCATGCATTGGAGAAGGAAATGGCAACCCACTCCAGTGTTCTTGCCTGGAGAATCCCAGGGACGGGGGAGCCTGGTGAGCTGCTGTCTATGGGGTCGCACAGAGTCAGACACGACTGAAATGACTTAGCAATGGTCTCAGGGGCTGTGCTTATAGAAGGCCCAGCCAGGGACCCCTGCTCAGCTTGTCCCTGACACTCCCCAGGGGGCCCTTCCCACCTCCCTCTACATCTCTAGCCCCATCTCCTCTGGCACCAGACCTGCATTTCAATCCAGAAGTTCCAAGGGCAGTTCAAACTCACCATGTCCCAAACTGAACTCATTACTGGGTCTTCCAAACTCACTCGTGTTCCTTGCTCCAAAGAATGACATCACCACCACCCAGTCCCTTTGCCAGAAACCTGGGACTCATTTGAGATGTCTACTCTTCCAGTGAGTTCACATTTACCTAATTTTTCTCAGATCCAGCCACCCACTGACCTTCCCACTGCACTTTCCCTAACTCAGACTCTCATCATCTTTGGTCTGGATTATTCATGCACCAGCCTTCTAACTGGTTGAATTCTAATCTGGATCCCTTCCAATTCACCCTCGACACAGTACAAGAAGCTGTTCCTAAACGTCCAACATGAACGTCAGTGGTTTCCCATACATTTCAAGGAAAGTAAACTTGCTAACCTGGCTTTGCACCTGCTTCCCTAACTTGGTGCCTTTCTTCGCTTTCCTGCGCTCTTAACTCTCTTTTTATTTCCCTGTGACCCACTTTGTCCTCCACCCCCACCGCTGAGCATGCTATAGGAAAATGACTGTCAAACTTAAGGGTGCATCAAAAGCATCTGTAAGGACCTGCTGAAGCACAATGCTGGGGTCGCTCCCGTTCACGGTTTTTGATGAGTGAGTCTGGATAGTATCTGAAAATTTGCATTTCCAACTTTAAATCTTCTTAGTGATGATGCTGGCGGCCACATTTATAGAAGCACTGCCCCAGGGCTTCAGCGAACACTCAGAAAGGACTCAGTTCAGTTCAGTTCAGTTCAGTCGCTCAGTCGTGTCCGACTCTTTGCGACCCCATGAATCGCAGCACGCCAGGCTTCCCTGTCGTTCACCAACTCCCGGAGTTCACTCAGACTCACGTCCATCGAGTCAGTGATGCCATCCAGCCATCTCATCCTCTGTCGTCCCCTTCTCCTCCTGCCCCCAATCCCTCCCAGCATCAGTCTTTTCCAATGAGTCAACTCTTCGCATGAGGTGGTCAAAGTACTGGAGTTTCAGCTTTAGCATCATTCCTTCCAAAGAAATCCCAGGGCTGATCTCCTTCAGAATGGACTGGTTGGATCTCCTTGTAGTCCAATGGACTCTCAAGAGTCTTCTCCAACACCACAATTCAAAAGCATCAATTCTTCAGCACTCAGCCTTCTTCACAGTCCAACTCTCACATCCATACATGACCACAGGAAAAACCATAACCTTGACTAGATGGACCTTAGTTGGCAAAGTAATGTCTCTGCTTTTGAATATACTATCTAGGTTGGTCATAACTTTTCTTCCAAGGAGTAAGCGTCTTTTAATTTCATGGCTGCAATCACCATCTGCAGTGATTTAGCAAATGTCAATTGAGCGAATGGGTTGCATACATGCTAACCGACTAAAGTTTTTCAGCCTATCTATCACGAGGACTCTATTGATCAGGTCTTACATGTATAAGTGATCTCGGGTGGAATTTCTGAATAAGTTAAAAGAGACAAACTACATCCTGCCCTCTCCACACTCTGGAGGAGCCATCTGAGTTTCTACGATTGGAGCCTCACTGTGTGCCTGGAGGAGTCAATATCTTTCCCAGGCACAGGGATGGGAACTGGAGGGTCTAGGCCTGGGATCTGTCACTGCATTCCTGTTACACTATTTGGAATTCTTTATAGACTGGAGAGCTTACAACAGCATCATCAAAACACGCTTTTGTGATTTTCCAATAGCCCTGATTCCTGCTACTATGTCCTGTTCCCATTTCCAGTCTACTGCCAAGCTTGGAGGACAAAAGCCAGCAAGCCTCAGAGCTCTCAAATGCTCACAGCAGTCCCTTCTCATGGAGGGAGTTTGGAGAATGGAAAACAGGATGTGAAAGACCCAGAAAATGCTCGACAAGATTCTTTAGTGAGCCAGCCTGTAACCAGACAAGCAGGAATTGTGCAGACACCATGCCTGCCAGAGTCATGATCAGTTTAAACAAGACCTCAATGTCCAGAACAGCCATGCCAGCCACCAAGGTCCCCCTGCTTCACTCATCAGATGCCCTGAGCCCCAAGCTGGTCCACTCTGACTGTGAGGCAGTAAACCTAACCGGAGGAACATCTGTTATCTCATGCCTCAGTTTAGCTTCACTCCAGGTGCTGCCAACCACCCTGGGACTTCACAGAGGATGTGCAGGTGTGGCTGCTGTATCCATGGCAGCATGCCCCCTGGGTGCCACACAGCAGTCACTGTGGGAACCCTTTCCCTGGCCTGAGATTTGGTGCTGAACTCTGGGCAAAGGGCGCTTCCCAGGTGGGGCAGTGGTAAGAAATCTGCCTGCCAGAGCAGAAGATACAAGAGACGCAGGTTCAGTCCTTGTGTCGGGAGGATCCCCTGGAGTAGGAAAGGGTAATACCTTCCGGTATTCTTGCTTGGAGAATCCCCGTGGACAGAGGAGCCTGGGGGGGCTACAAAGAGGGGGTCACAAAGAGTCAGACATGACTGAGTGACTGAGAACCTGAGACAGCACTTGGGCAAGGGAAGCCCTCCCCAGGGGACTGTTTCAGCCCACTCTCCCTCCTCCAGGTAACCCCCGATGACTTCACCACAGAAGGAGGCATCGCCCCTGTGCTCCCTGCTTTCTCTTTCCTAATGCTTGGGAGTTCGCTGTGCCTCAGGATGGCACCCGGATCACACACCAGTGTGTCTGGAACACCGCCATGGAGGGGATGAATGTAGGAGGTGAGGTTGGTGAAGAAGGCTGCAGGCTTGCACCGTTCCAGCACCAGCTCTCCACATCGATGGGGTGCCTACAACTCTATTTATTTCTGATGCCAACTGCCTGATGTCAGAGCAGACCCCACACGATAAGGACTTGGTCCCCCAGGACTTCCTCTGCTGTCGATGCCAGCCCCAAGTTGGCAGGCGTCCCTAGGCTACCCGCACTTCTGCTCAGCAGGCCACACACTGGGGATTCTCGTGAGCCACTCCCCAGGTTTGATACTTTGCTAGAACAACACAGAGACCTTGGGAAAATCCTGTGGTGACTAATACAGTTTTCAGAGGCCGCAAATAGACAACCAGCAGAAGAGTTCAGGACAAGATCGGGTGGGGGCGCAGGGCTGCCAGGGGTCCCTCCCAACACACCCACATGTTCACCAGCCCACAGACTCTTCAGGCTGCCTTGGTTCAGGATCTCTTCTTCGGGTTTCATCACATAGAGAGATTGAGCAGATCACTGCTCAGCCCCCCATGCCCAACCTCCAGGGGTCAGAACTGGTAGGACTGAAAGTTCTCAACTTCTAATCTCTTGCTTGGTCTTTCTGATGGCCATCCACACACCCCGCCCCATCACCACAGTTTCAGGAAACTGTCTTGAGGGCCCACCAGGGTGCCATGTGTCTCTGAGACATAATGTCAGGTACGGTCAAGATGCTCTTTACAAATAACCAAAGACACTCCTATGCTCAGGAAATTCCAAAGGTTTTAGAGCTGTGTACCAGGAACTGGGGGCAAAGTCCAAATGAATGTCTAAATTTATCTTACCTCAAGGCCCCAAAGACAAATGTAGTGGGGTTCCTTCCCTTGCAAGGTGGCCTCCCGGGTTCCACCCACAGCCTGCACATTCCTACTCCTTGATCCCCTGGCAAGGCCCATCCAAAGCAGAGGCAGGAGCCCCACTGTGGCTCACGGCTCAGACGCAGACCGCCCAGGCTGCTGGGATGCTGGGGTGGGGCGCAGGCTGCAGAGGCAGGCAGGGGCCAGAGGGCCTGGGCCTTCAGGGCCCGGAGAGACGCGCTAAGGCGCCCCCACTTTAGATTCTAAGTGGCAAGCAGCCCCGGGAGCAGAGGTGCTGCGAGTGCAGAAAGGCCTCTTTCCTGCTGCGTGGGGACCATTCCTGGTGGGACACAGGGCATGGCTTCAGGGCAGGCTCCCACTGACGCTCTCGTGCGTGGAACTGGGCAGCTGAAGCCTGAGAGATGTGATCCTGGAGCTGGGACACCGACTAGGGAAACGTCCCCCTGTTCAGGCAGAGCGGTGGGGAGCAGAGGGAAGGGATTCCAGTGTTTCAGTCAGAAAGCCAGGCTCAGCTGGACAAACACTGTCGACTCCAGGTATCCAGCATGGGGCTCTGTGACAGGCCCTGGGGGCACAGAAGTGGGAAAGGAAGGGTGGCAGCGGCAGCTTCCTTGCAGACAGGCTGAGGACGAGGAAAAGGGATGCTGAGCCTGGGTGGACAGGGCCAGGGGAACAGAGACCCTCACACGGAGGCCTGAGCCGGGCTCCCGCCCTCCCCCAGGGCAGCACGTGGTCTTCTGTTGGCCGAGTGAGCCTGGGCGGCCCCCTCCCTGCCCTTCCTATGCTGTCCCTTCCTGGGGTAAGGTGGCTCCGTCATCAGGCCTCGCGCAGGAGTTAGCCAGGCAGCCTGCCCTGCACACCTGGCTCAGAGGTGGGTGCAGATCAGGTGTCCCCCCCACCCCAGCGGCGCTTGCTCAGGCCGGGGCTGGGTCCTGGTCACCCTCCCGTCCAGCCACCTTTGCTCATCTCAGGCAACTCAGGGGAAGCCTGGATTCCCTGACTAGGGGACTCCAGAGTCTTGAGAAACGCAGAGGAATCAGCCTGCCTCTCCCCCTCCCCCAGCCCTCACCCCCAAACTCCCCAAGAGCTCCTTCCCAGCTCCATCGCCTCTGAGCCCAGTCTGCCTGTGTGTGTCCCACTGGAAAGGGTCCTGCCTTGCTAGACTCAGGACTTCAGAACTGTGTCAGGGGCTCAAAGGGCAGCTCACATGGCAGAAACTAGCAGCTGTGGGAACAAGCTGGGCAACCCTAGGGCATGCCCATGGCTTCTTCCCCTTCAAGAAAGAGGCCATTACCGTCCACTCATTCTGCTCTGGGCTCCCAAGCCCTACAGTCACCCCCACCCCAGCAGACAGAGGAAGAGCAAAGCCCTGATTACACAAGCCCCTCCGCCATCTGGCCTCAGTCTTCTCTTGGTCCACAACCCCTGATACACCCACAACTTCCCTGCCCTGCCCCCAGCACAACCCCCTCCACTGAGCCCGGGGCAGGACCAAGGTGGGCCCATAGCAAGGAATGAAGGCACTCCAGGTTTCCTTCGCCTCCCGGCTGTGTGGCCCTCGGCAGTTGCTGAACCTCTAAACCTCAGTGTCCTCACTGGACAGGTTATTTGTGAAGATCCAAGTCAGTATTGCATGAAAAGTGCTTTCACAGTGCAAATGAAGGCTTCCTTCCTCCCAGAAATTAACAAGTGCAGCGCTGGGAAGTGGAATATTAAGCCCATCCTCAAATAGAATTCGGGTGGGTCTGATGGCAGCAATTTCCGGATGAGGCTCATTTGTTGGACACAGACTTCTGCCTGGGAGCACAGCTGGGAGCGCAGACCTGACCCGCAGCAAAGACTCCCCCGGCTCTGGCGCTGACCTGCGGCTGCACAGGCAAGCAGCGCCACCTACTGGATGTAGTTGCCACCACGAGTCAGTACGCAGTTTTACGGGGTGGGTGTCGTGTGGCACCCTCCTATCCCACCTCTCTCACGCGTGACAGGCACACATACACCACAGCGAACACTTACCACAGCCCTTAGCCACACCTGCACCCACACACGGATGTTTCCCAGTCTCCACCTTGCTGGGTCTCGCCTTGGGGCCGGCCATCAGCAGCTAGAAAACAATGCTTCCTTTTTCTATCCAGAAACTGATTCTGGGACTTGTGGGGACAGCCAAACTGTCTGAAAGGGAAATGGGGTGAGGTCACACTCGCTACGGGCCTGGCGCTGCCAGGCCTCAGGCCGTGACGTAGGTGTCACCATCACTCAGAAAGGACGACCTGCCCAAGCCCGCCTGGCCAGGGAGGGGCTCCAAACCCCGGGCCCTGAGCGGATGCCGCTGCTCCTCTGAGCTCCACACACTACTGCATTTTCTAAAATGTTGCTACGGAGCCTGCAACTTCCTTCTGGAACTAATATTTTTATTTGTGCTTGGCCCAGCATTCTATTTTTGGTCCCAAGATGATTTTCTAAGTGACAACAGAACCCCAGTTCTCAATGCCCATTGCTAACCCTACCTTGTGCTCAGCCTCCTCCTGACAATGGGGTGTGAATGTGAACGTGTACATGTACATGTATGTGGTTTGGTAAGAGTGTGTGTGTGTGTGTGTGTGTGTGTGGTTTGTGTACCTCTGAATGTGTGTACATATGTGTACATGCAGTATTGTGATACGTGTGTGGTATGAGTGTGTGGAGGGTGGGGTGGGGTTCGTGGCACAACGGCTGCAGTCAGAGGCGGGTGGGGTCATTGGCTCTGGGTATCCTGGGTATCCCATCTGCTTTGTGTAATTCCTCTCCTTGAACAGAAGGTGCCCCTAGTCACTTGCTTCTAATGAAGAGAATATGGGAAAATGATGTGATGTCACTTCCAAAATTGTTACAAAAAAGACTCTGGGTCCCATCCTGAGTGCCCACTCTTGCTTTCTCGCTTACTTGTTCTGAAGGAAACCAGCTGCCAGGCCCTGAGCTACCTTATGGAGAGGCCTATGTGACAAGGAACCTCTCAAGAAGGGCTTCAGCCAGCAAACAGGGGGTAAGTGAAGGGTGCCAGCATCACTGGGCAAGCTTGGAGGCAGGCCCGCCCCAGTCGAGCCTGAGATGATACCACAGCCCCTGGCAACACCTGACTGAAGCCTGTGAGAGACCTCAGCCAGGGGCCAGCCAAGTGACACTTGGATTCCTGCCCCACACAACTGTGAGGTGATAAATGTTGTTTAAATCACCAAATTTGGAGTCATTTGCTGTGCAGCCTTAGATAACTAACACCTGGACCTTTCCTTTGCCTTTCTGGGTGCCAGTTTCCCTGCTATAAAATAGGCATTGGATCAGAGGACATGTTTAGCACAGTGCCTGGCACGAAGCAGAGACTCAACAAAAGTTTCCTTTTTCCTTTCCACACCGCAGCCTGGCTTGGTGTATCATTCCCCCAAACAGCTTGAAGTGATGGAAAACCCTAAGTCAGACCCTGTTTGCAGGCTGGAGGCTGACGGAGAGCCCACCCCTTCCCAGCTGGCGACCGGAGAGCAGATTGCCATCTCTGGAGAATCAGGACCTGGCAGCCCAGCCACGCGGAGAGCAGATCTGATGGGGTCAGCATGGGCCTCCCTCCGCTGAGTGGGGCTGTGGGTCGCCTCCAGCCACAGACGCCCTGACCTCTGCCCTTACTGCAGGGAGCAGGACCCTCTCCAGGCTGAGGAGAGGGCCGGGGCTCCAGCACTCTGATGGCTGCTGGGAGTCCTCTGGACCAGGTGCTAACAGCCCCAATAGCGGGCTGACTGCCTTTCTCCCAGGGAGCCCAGGGACGCACTCAGTCACCACCCACAGCTGTGGGAGGTGCGCTTGTCCAGCTGCTGCTGCCCCAGCTGCACTCAGGCACCTCCAAGCCCTCCGTCTGTCCCCCTGGCTAGAGTGGGAGAGGGGGAGGAAGCCTCCCAGCTTCCACCTCTGCTGCTCTAAAGCAGCCCACTGGCACGCTGACTGCTGCCTCTCTGCGGGCATCCCGGGATCTGGCTCTCCAAAACAGGCCCTGGGAGCCGTGTTCAAGGTGGGCTGCTGGGCCTCCCCTTGTGTGAGCCTCGCCCAGCCCCTTCTCTCCTGGGGCCCCTTAGGTCAGATGCACTAGCGCCACGGCTCTGCAAAGTGCGAGTCCCAGGCTCCCAGCCTGGGCTTGTGCCAGCTTCATCCTTCCTCCTAACAAGAGGAGAAAGTGTCTGTCCTATTTTCTAGATGAGGTTCAGAGTCTTTGGCTAGGCCACATAGCATGGGTGGCCCTTCTTAAACATTCTTTGTTCCCCCAATTCTATGATACTGCTGGCACCTAGAGGCTGGGATTCTGCCCTCTCTCCTTGAATCTGGCCCTGGAATGGCTCGACCAAGAGAACAGGGCCGGAGCAATCCTGTGCCAGTTCTTCCGGTGGGCTGCAAGGAGCTGGTAGTCTCCACCTCTTGGAATGCTGCTCTTGGAACTCAGTCACCATGCTGTGAGGAAGGCTGAGTGGAAGTACAAGGAGGAACCAAGACCCCGGCCCTCAGCTGCAGCCCAGCCCTTGCCACCAGCCAGCGCCTGCTCATCAGCCACAAAGTGAGACTGCTTTGAAGCTGACCCTTAGTCCCAAGTCAAGCTGCCCCTGCTGACACCTCCATGCGGAGTCCTGTCCCAGCCCGCCCTGCAGTGTCCAAGCTAAATAAACATTGATCTTCAAGCCTGTAGGTTCAGGGTGACTTTAACTAACAGATACAGCAAGAAGTGGTGTGCAGAGCTCAGCTGACAGCAAGATCCAGGCTTCTGTAGATTCACAGCATGACAGGAATATCCCCAAAATCAAACTCCCCAGCTCACCAGGGGCCAGGAAACTCCTTTCTGGCCCAACCTGACTGCATTTCACCTCCAAGCCCTGTGGGAAGGGTAGAAGGCCGAGGTGAGCCTGAAGCCCCTTGCTCTGTACAACCTCCGTCCCTTGAGTGTGGGTAAGACTTGTGACTATGATGAAATATCCCTCCCTCAATGAAGTTATTTATATGGCAGAGGGACTTTACAGATGGCGTTGAGGCTGCTAATCGGGTGACCTTAATACAGGGAGACTTGGAGGGATCTCATCAAACCTAACATAATCGCCTGGGACCTCTAAAATGTGGTTTTCTCTGGTTGGTGGGAGACAAGGCGTTCGGAGGTCTGACATGTAAGGGGGCTTAGGCATGAAGGAGGGGCTCTGTTGCTGAGAGGGAGGAGCAGGGGGGCCAGAACCTGAGGATGGTTACTGCGAGCTTAAAGCAGAACCCAGATCATGGCCAGCAAGAACATAGGGACCTCAGATCGAAATTCACAAAGACCTAAATCCTTCCAACAACCTGAGGGAGCTGGGAAGCAGAATCCTCCAAGAGCCTCCAGATAAGATTCTGGCCCGCTGATTTCAGACTCGTAGGACTCTAGACAGGTGACCCAGCAGAGCCCACCTACACTTCTGACATACAAGAACTAAGATATGATAACTGGTTGTTCAGTTGCTAAATTTGTAGCTTGTTACACAGCATAGATAATATGACCTCATTCCTTTAGCTTCCAGATTCTTCCTTCCCTGGAAGTATCCTTTCTTTCTTCATTGAAAACAGAGTGTCATGTAGGCCTTCAAGCATTGGCTCGGGTGGGGATCTAGAGCCTGAACCAGGGCCCCCGAACCAGCTCTCAGTAGTAAGTGGTTCCACGTATCGGTGGGTTCAAGCGTGGGCCCAGGATGGAGCCCCTTAGTTTCCCAGGGCCAAGCCTCTGTGGCCTGGCAGAACCTCGGGGGATGGTAGCACCAAGTCCACTGGCCTCCAGCTATCAGGTTCCCAGACCTCCTGTTAGGGTGACTAAGCCCAGCCTTAATTAGCTGGGCTCTGATGACCTGGACACTCCCAATTCCCTCATTTCCAGGACAATAATAGCTCCCTGTTCAAACCAGACTTTCCTCCCAAAGGACCAATTTCAAACTCTTCGTATGGCTGATTTATTCTGCTTCCTGTCTAACTAATCCAGCCATGACTTGTCTTGTAAACCTTCTGTGAACCCAGTAGCATTCTGGTCTGAATCCACAAGAACATCTCACAGCCTCAGGACACTGGCATATGGGACTTAAGGGGCTCAAAGCCTGTTCCTTTCCTCCCCTCCCCTTGCCAGCCCGTACTCCCAGTTAGCAGACCACACCATGATTGCCACGCCCATTTTCCAGATGGGAATCCTGAGGCTCAGAGCACCAACCCTGAACATGGCACTTACATGCCGCCCGGAGGGGTTCCTGGTTACTTCATGTCAGCGCCATTATTTCTCAGCTTTTGAAGGACAGGGATTTTTGTCTTCTATTACCAAGAAAGCCATCTCCATCAGAAAGAAGTGCCAGCCTAGATGTCCACCAGATTTTTAAGAGAACTGCCCCAACAATGATTCCAAGGTGGTATATTTATTTATCAGATTATGCAAGGGGATAGTGTTTGGATTCTCTGTCTACTAACTAAATTTTCTTATCTGTTTATATAGAAGTGAATTAAAATCTTCCATTATGGTTATAGGTTTGCAATTTTTTATCATTCTGTTGGCTTTTGCCTTATGCATATTGATACAATATTGGTTTTGATACTCCAGGGCTATGCTATTCAAGAACATACAGCTCCGAATTGCAGATAATTCTTTTGAGGATAGTGAATTCCCATTACCCCCAAATGCCATTTGCCTTAAATTCTATTGTATCTGTGCTTAATATTGCTTCACCATCATTATTTAGGTTTGCACATGCCTGATATATGTATTTTTTCTATCCCTTAATTCTCTGCATAATTTTATTCAGTTCTGTCGCTTGTAACAGCATATGGATGGATTTAAAAAATTTTTAACCTGATGGTATCTATCTTTTAATAAGTAAGTTAATCTGTTTGCTTTTTTGTGATTACTGATGTAACTTGGACTTACTTCAGCTATCTTATTTTATAGCTTCTTTTTTCCATACCTTTCCGTTGCTTCTCTTTTTATTTATATTTTTCCTGCACAGGCAATTTTTGCTTTATTGATGGTTTTGAAATGATTACATTTTTCTGTTCTTGCAGTTGTTACCCCGATCTTTCCAATCTGTGTCCCTGACTTACCTTCTCCTTTGAGCTGAGAATAATCTGCATTGTTATCCATCATCTCAGTCCTTCCTCTCAAGTACGATAAGGATCTTGCCAGGCTCAGCCGCCCAGCCATGGAGCCCTTGTCTTCAATTTGTTATTTTTGTCTGAAGTCAGTTTTACCTCTTATCCTGAGATATAAAATATGACCTTTAATTTTTATAATCAAAAGTGCATTATAAACCCTGACATGCGTTATAGGTTCCATGCTGTATGACTGATGTGTTGTTTAAATTATTACCAGTTTCCCGGCCCAACAGATATTCTTAGTACTACGTGTTCACATTTTCCTAACCATTAACTCTTGAGCCTTTTGAGATTCAGGGGAGGCCTGAAGCAAAGGCTTTTACTTCAGGAGAGGGGGAATGCGGTTGGGGGGGAAGTATTCTTATACCCAAGAGTGTCACAAAGTGTCCTGTTCAATTTCAATGCTAACACATCTGAAAACTAAAAAAAAAAAAAAGGAAATCTTGAAAGCAGGGTAACAGACATTCATGCATATTAGACCAATGCAAAGTGAGGGCTGCATGCACTTTCATAGAGCAAAACTGGCCTGAGAGGGACCCTTGGGGTAGAGGAAACTGAAGGGAGCGTAGCGTCTTAAATACTAAGAATCGCTCCATCGCCGGTCCCTCTGGTGCAACCCTCATTGACCGCAGCCTGCTCCCAGTTCCATCTCTGCCCAGTCCTCCTTCATCTGCTCCTTGTCTCCCTAAAGACCACCCATTTTCTCATCCCACAAGTTCCTCTAGAAATCATTTTCAACTCTAAGCTCACATATGGTTCAGTCCCTGGCTCTCCTGGCATTTTGCCATTCCCACCTTGCCAGGCTCCAACACCGGAGGAACCGGCCCCTCGCTTCCCCTCTGCCCCTTGGTCCGAGCAGCGCAGAGAGGGAGGCTGTGGAACTGCACGCCTCAGCTCCTCAACAAGCCAGTCCTTGCAAACCTCCCCTGGCCCCTTGGGGCTGCTGCATAACCCAGTTTTTCATCCCTTGCTGGCCTCCAGCAGGTTCCTCCAGCAGCTGTTCCCAATCTTTCTCCTCTCTCCAAGCCCACACACCCACCCCCACTTCCTGAGGAATGAGCTTCGTAATTTATTGAGATTTCATCTGATAATGACGTTCTTACTTTCTCTCCCCTCTGCCTCAGAATGTCTCTATCTTCCCCCAGCGGGTCTTTATTGAAAAATAGTCTTCCTCTTTTCAAGACAAACTTTTCCTCCTGGACCCTGGATCCCTCACCTTCCTGATTCCTTCTTGACCTCTTTCCATGTTTCTGTCTTATAACTTCTTCTTTTTTTTTTTTTTTTAGCTTTACTGAGATATAATTTTTATACAAAAGCGTGTGTATATTTAATTTATACATCTTGATGAATCTGGACGTATGCACACTCCTATGACACCATCCCACAAGCACAGCACCAAGGCACTAAAATATATGTCACTTTCAAGAAAATTTCCTTGTGTTCTTTTTTTTTTCAGTAAGAATATAACATGAGATCAGTCTTCTTTACATATTTTGAAGAGTACAATACTATGAGGTTTCCCTGTTGGCTTAGTGGTAAAGAACTTGCCTGCAATGCAGGAGATGCGGGAGACCCAAGTTAGATCCCTGGGCGGGAAGATCCCTTGAAGGAGAACAGGGCAATCCACTCCAGCATTCTCGCCCGGAGAATCCCATGGACAGAGGAGCCTGGCAGGCTACAGTCCATAGGGTTGCAAAGACTTGAGCACAACTGAAGTGCCTTAGCAGCAGCAGCAGCACGCGCACACACACAATACTATATTGTTAACTAACAGATGTTGTATAACAAAATCTCTAGAACTTATTCGTCTTGTATAATAAATTCTATTCCCATTGAAAACAACTCCTCATCCCCTCCTACACCCCAGCCTCTGACAACAACCATTTTATTCTCTGCTTCTCTGAGGCTGGCTATTTTAGATGGCTCATATAAGTGGGACTGGCTTACTTCACTCGGCATAATGTTCTCTAGGTCATCCACGCAGTCACAAGTGGCAGGCTTTCCTTTTTTAAAGATTCAGTACACACGTGTGTGTGTATATATGTATATATATATGATACATACCATTTCTTTGTCCATTCATCTGTTGATAAACATTTGATTTGCTTCCATATCATGACTATTGTGTGTGATGCTGTAGTGGACGTGGGGATACAGATATCTTTTAGACTTCTTGATTTCAATTTTTTTGGATATACACCCAGACGTGAGATTGCCAGATCGTATGGTAGCTCTGTTTTTAATTTTTTGAGGAACCTCTGTGCTGTTTTCCACAGCAGCTGCACCATTCTACGTTCCCACCAACCCTGTATAAGCATTCCAATTTCTCCACATTCTTGCCAACATTTATCTTTTGCTTTTGCTAATTATCATCCTAATAGACATGAGGTAATATCCCACTGTGGTTTTGATCATTTCCTTGATGATTAGGGATATTGAACACCTTTCCATACACCTGGTGGCCATCTGTATGCCTTCTTTGGAAAAATGTATATACAAGCCCTTTGACCATTTTCTGATTGGATTATGGGGGGGGTTTGCTATTGAGTTGAAGGAGATATTTATGTTTGGGATAGTGTCCCCTTATTAGATGGATGGTTTGCATGTATTTTCTCTCATTCCATAGGATGCCATTTCACTGTTGTTTGCTGTTTCCTTTCCATTTTAGTTTGATATAGTCCCACTTGTCTATTTTTGGTTTTATTTCCTGTACTTTTGGTATCAAATCCAAGAAGTCACTGCCAAGACCAAGGTCAAGAAGTTACCCGCCCCCACCACCACCAATGGTTTCTTTGAGGAACTTTATAGTTTCAGATCTTATACTTACATATTTAATCCATTTTGCTTTGATTTTTATTTATGGTGTCAAATAGAAGTCCAATTTCATTCTTGTGCACGTGGATATGGAGTTTCCCCAGCACCATTTTTTTAAAAGAGACGATCCTTTCTCGCTGTTTTCTATCTGGTGACTTCTCTTCCTCTACAAAATTCAGGAAAACCGAGTTTATCCCCTTCAAATCAACCATGTCCTTAGGCTCGTTGCCTTTCAGATTCCTGCCCGTCTCCATCCCAGCTTCTCTTCGTGATTGTAAAGCTGGGCAGTGAGCTGTGCAGTCACCACTTCCCTCTGCCGTGCATCCACCCTCGGCCCACAGGTGCTGTGCCCCGCCCCCCACACACCCCCAGAGGAGCGGGTGCAGGGGCTCCTTCGTGGTTCTCACTTCCTTTGGCTTCTTCACGAACTGTTACTCTTGTGACTTTCCAAGTCTCAGTTTCTCTGATGTGACAAGTTCTCCCACTTCACATTAACCCTCATTTCCTTCCCACAAATCTCTAAGATTCTGCCCTGGACCCTCCTCTTTTGCTCCATATCACCTAGGATTCTCAACGAGGAGACATGGCCCTTTAAAACTTACCATCCAGAATGGGACACTTTGGAGAAGAAACTACGTAGAGCAATAGGTGTCAGGAAGGACTGTCCTGGTCAGACCACCCATAGAGCTGTGTAAGGCACTGGGGTTTGTTTTAATCAGGTATGATGAGACATGCATACTTGGAAATGATTGTCTTGAAAGACGTTGTTACATCCACGGGTCCCTAGAAACAGGAGACACAGCCTGCCATGTAGGGGCACCAGCGTCAGTCAGGAGGCAGAGGAAGGGGGAAATTGTGGGCAAATGCCTTTATTGTGGATTTCGTGGGAATGATTAGACAGGGCAGAATGAGGTTGCTTAGGACTGGCTAGTTTGAACAGTTTTAGTAGTTCTGGGGGCACGTTTCAAGTATGTGACCCTGGGTGATTAAGGCAGATGGATACTGGCCCAAAGTGTGAGAACCACTAAAGGAGGTGGTCGGGGTATGGGCCCTGGAATGGTTGGTTTGCAGTTGAAAAACATACTCTCAGGTGGGTTGTTTACTACCTTTAGGAACTGGCAGCAAGGTCCCAAGGTGTCCAAGCATCAGAATACAGAAGATAAAAGACAGGATCAATAACTTGACTCTGGGTTAAACAGTTACAGTTTTGCTGAACTACGGCACTTCTCACAGCTTTAGATTCCAAGGAGACTTTAATAAAGACAGTCCTCCCAAGGAGAGAAAAAGGGAGTTTGGAGGCTGTTTTTGGTTTTTGTTTGTTTGTAATTTACTAGGCCATTTTTCTCAGACTCATGGGATTGATGATTCTGAAAAGCACTCTAGTCTAAGAGCAATGCTCTTAGGAGGCTGTGCATAAGCAGGTGAGTCCTCCTGTATCCTGCAAGTCACATCAGCTGGACCAGTACCTATATCACGGGCATGCAGTCATCCCCAGCCTCCAATTAAGGTGACCTTTATCCTGAGAAGCTGATATGACCCATCTGTTCTTTCTCTTTAGTTACCCTTAGGGACAAAAACTAAGCCAGCCCTTCCCCCTCATCCTTGGCTCCAGTCAAGCTGATCAGCTTGCAGTTTCCAGAATGCAACACATTTCTCTCTTCTGCACCTTTTCTCATACTACTTGCTTCAACTAAAAAAAAAATTATACATATATATGAAGAGCATAATCCTAATACATATAAAATCTAATATATATAGTCATATGTTCATCTGTATAAAGAACCATATATATGAAGTTTGAGGTGCACATATATATGGAGATGTTCAGAAAAGGAAGAGAAAGTGGACTCCGCTATGGACCCACATTTCAGTATCCCAAAGTCCTGTACTTCACACCCACCACGTCTTTCTTACCAACTTGCTCTCCTGCTAAACTCTCCCACTGCGTACAGTCCCCCTCACTCCAAGTAGATGACACTGCCCCTACTTTCCAGGAGGAACCTACCAGGAGAAACTGGTACACAGTCCCCAGATGAGCCCCTGAGCCCAGCCACTACCCTCCCTCAGCTCTCACCCTCCACCCTCGCTTGACTAACTGAACTGGTCTCTCAATTCCCTGGACATAGCCCACTCCCCCTGCATAGGCCCACTGCAGGCAACTCTGTCTCTGCCATTTGGCACGTCTGGTGGGCCCTCAGCCAACTAACTCTTATTTGCCCTGCAGGTCTCAGTTCAGACGTCACTGCCCCCTTGTCACTAGCCCTGAACCCTAAGAACGGATCCCCTTCCTCTGGCATATTCTCCAGGCACCTGCTTCCTTTCATACCTTACATCTCCTCAAATAATCATCATGAGATGATATTTAAATCATAGGCATTATACTCTTCCTGAAGTGTTTGAAAGCACCATGGGAACAGGCACCTATCTGCTTCTGCTGCTTAGGTTGCCCCTGACACAAAATACTCAATAATATTTACGACCTGAAAGAAAAGGAAAAGCGAGTAAGTCAATGAATTAATAAATGAAAGTAAAGTCTGTAATACCCATGTTGGAGAATCTTGATCTGATAGGAAATAGAAGCTGTGGCTTGCCAGAGACTCCCTCCTTAACCAGACTGTAGCCAGGCACCTCCGAGCTCTCCTCTGGACTTGGCCTTGTCTTTGGCTGGCAGAATCTAGGGCCATGTGCCGACAGACTCTGAATGGGATGAGGAGACTCGGGAGCAAATTTTGGGACAAATTTATACTCGCTTACAGTAAACCCACCTGTCATGAACCCAAGATGGCCCTGGAGAGACAGCCCTGGCCTCTTTCTGCCCTAGGTCTGGCTGGCCCTGGCCAGGCAGCCAGCCTGCCAGTTCAGAAGGTGCCTGGGGGCCCGTGGAAACGGCCGTTCTCACGCTCTCCGGTAAGGCTGACTGGGAGTGGAGGTGTATCAGACTCCAAACCTCACCTTTCAAGCTTTCCTAGAACAGAGCCTCTCAGGCAAAAACACCTCCTGGCTGTTCTCATTCCCTAAACGGCTGTGTTTTATGATGTGTTAAGTTTGGGGGAAAAAAAGAAAATTCCTCCAGCTGTGCAGTTATCCCAGCCGAAGGCCTTGCAGGGCGGTGATTTATGATCTGCTGAGTGCCAGCAGCGTGCTCAGCTCCACGAGAGAGCCTGAGAGGGGAGGCCAGGCCAGGGTACTGCACCGCACCCCGCTCAGCAGGTACGACCTCCATGGAGACCCTTCAGCTTGAGGCCTCTGTGGGCTCAGGGCTCTCCACACACTGGGACTGTCTCCAAGCCTGGCCTTGGTTCATGGCGCTTCTTTGGCTTGAGCGACGGCCTCCTGAGCGGAAGGCCCCGTGGGCAGCTGTTCCTGGCCTGGGGCCCTTGCGGCTTGGCCCCCGTCTCAGTGCCTGGGCCCCGGGTAGGTAGGGCCTGTTTGTCCTGGAGGCTGACCTGGCGACCTCAGAGTAGACTGGGTTTGCCAGCTCCCCACTTCCAGACCAAGATGTGAGGGCTGCTGTCTGCCACTTTCCTTCCCCAGGAAGCAGAGGCTGTGCCAGTGGAGAAGGCTTCACAGTTGGCCTACCCAGCCGGTTTGGAGCTCTCTGGTTACATGGAGGGGAGTCAGGCCAGGCTTTGAGCAGAGTAATCTCATTAGAGGTAACAGACTCTCCTAGATGGGCACACACTATGACTGCTGGCAGGGGTGAGTGGGTGCCCCGTGGTGGGGGGATGACAAAGGTGGGCTGCCTTAGTGGCAGGAAGCCGTTTCGAGGTGGTTATAAAAGGTCCCGGCAAACACTGACCCAACAGCCTCCCACCCTCCTTCTTTGATAGAGCACATCCCACCCTCTCAAAGCTAACTGTAGGAACTGCCTCTCATTCCAGATCAGTCTTTACCAAGGAGCGGGCTGAGCAGCCTGGAGGAGTGAGAACTTGGGCTTCCGGTCCCACAGAAGCCACCTGAGTTCAAACAACAGGTGCCCTGGGCACTGTGGGCCCTGGGGGCCAGTGCTGCCGGTAAGTGGAAAATCAGCCCACACAGGAAGCCTCAGCATGGCTGTGTTTCTGTCCAAAGAGAGGCTCGTTGTCAGCTCCAAATCCAGGCAGCAAAGCAGGGGAACCCTGAGCCCCACTGAAGAGCTCAGGGAGAGGGATGGAGAACCGTGGGCGCCGGCTCTGGGTATAATTCCAAGTGACTTAGAGTCCGCCTCTCCAACAAAGACCAATTAACCTCTCTTTCGGGGGTTCCTGTGAGCTTCAGATGGAGTAACAGACCGAAGCAGCCACTGTGCTGAGATCTTGCTCAGCAAGAAGGCACCACCCTCACACCCCAGGGTGGCTGTAGCTGCTCTTCCCGACCCGACAAAAGAGACCAGGCATTCAACTGCATTTAAAGGTAGAATAAACTCACCTTGCTGCCTCTTCTGTCATTTATTTAACCACTCATTTAATTAATGCTTCGGGGCACAGAAAATACTTTAAGCACTAACAATACAGAGTGAATACAAGTTGGAAATGTGTTCAACCAAGGTTAATCCAGAGGTGAGGAGTAAAATTATCACTCCAACAATAAACTTTTAATATTGTGGTCTGGTTTTTTTTCTTTCCTCAGGTGGGATGGATTGTTTTGTAAGAGAAAAAAATCACATGGAAAATTAGAGCATAATAGTTCTGAGAGGAGCTGTGCCTGTTCTAAGCCTGACCCAGTGCTGACCTACCCTGTCTGAAGGGACCCTGAGTTAGAAAGAAGTTGGGATACAACCAAGAAAGAGATAAATGACCGCTGATCCCAGCAACTGGGGCCTGCCGATTCTGGTACCCACCCTTCCTCTTCAGCAGCCTGGAATACAGTGATGGCTTGTTCTCAGTGTGGATCTCTCGAGCCAGGAAAAGTCAGTACAAGGAACAGGCCTCAGGGTCTCACTACTGTCTGTGGAAAGATGAACCACCACTTCCACTTAAAAGATGGTCGTGATCCTCCTCTCATAGCAGGAGGAACCCACATACAAACCACACCCATGTGAGAGGACGCCACGCACTGTGCCTGTGCAAGGCCAGATGCACCCAGCCGGGCCAGCATGGACAGAATGCCACAGCCGGCGGCAGGGTTCTGAAGGGGCCTGGTGAGCCCTGGTTCTGATTCAACGACTGTCACTTTCTCTCCTTGTTTTCCTTCTGATCATTCTCTGTGAGTGAGTCACATCTTCTTAGGTACCAGGGTGAAAAGGGCTCTGAATCAGAAGCTCCCCTTCTTACCCCTGTCTCTGGGACACACAGGGTTAGGCACTTTCAACATATCCAAGCACTATGCATGTGGAGAGAAGACTCTGGGGTTGACCAACACTCTGACTTATTTTTAGCCAACAACCTTTGCTTTACCTATTACCAACAGAAAAAGCTAAGCAAAAGGAAATCCCCAAGTCCAGAAGGATTCGCTTAACAGTGATTCTCAAAATGCCTTATACAAACAGCAACAGCAATCAAGATGGTGATTCACTGTTACCAGACTGCCTCTCTTGAGAGATGGTCTGGGAGAGAATGTCAACTTAACAGTTCTAGTCTTCAGCACTGCAGCATGAGAAGGCAGTCTCTTTTCGCTTCATGAAGAAGAACTCCTGAGGGCCCTCTGTGACAGCACTAAGCTGCTTATTCACTTGGTTTCTCTAACAGTAAACGAGTGTTTGTGGTGACTGGCTTCACCAAAGCATTGGGAAAATGCACCCGAAAAGCAAGGTATGGATATCCACGCAGTCATTCAAATATCCGAACTACTTGGGGCAGGGACATACGCAGAAGTCAGCGCTGATGAGGGCAAGTTGAGAGGCAGCAGAGGGAAGTCCAAGCTTCCAGCCCTGACAATACCCACACCACCCTTGAGAGTTCACTGTAGACAGAAGGGTTTCCTGTCCGAGTGGAAAGGAGCAACCACGGGAACTATTCAAACACCAGAGGAGAGGAAACAGACAACCAGCAGCTGAAGAATACTCGACAGATGAAAATTACGGATCCACAAAGCAGGAATTAAAGGAGAGAGAAGCCCTCAAAGAGACGGAGGAGGAGAAGGAAAAGGTCATGGGAGAACAACAGAGGTGTAAACCTGAGTACATGGTGCTTGGGGAAACATTTCTTGTTTCTTAAACCCAGCCAGCCCTTTTGTCTTCCTGCTGGTCTGGCCATTAACAAGTTAAATGGAACAATGAAATATGTTACCTGTCTGTTTGCATGAGAATTATGTTTTCAACACAACAGCTTCCTCCATAACAGCATTCAATGCTATGAGGTTAAGTGAATATCTACAAAATGTCTACAAATATCTACAATATCTACAGAACCCTCCAGATAAGAAAAGAAAGACATGTGGATTTTATACAGAGCCTAACAAACCTCATACTACATGAGAAAGACATTTTCAAATATTCCAGACATGGGATATAGAACTCATGAGCTCCTTTTGGAAAAGCTATTGGAGGATAAACACTAATAAATGCGATAGAATTCCTATATAACCACTAAAGAGACAAAGGCAAGTTTTCTATTACAATCCAATATTGAATTCATTCATCCCTCTCCCTGTAATCATAATTTCATACCAAAGATCAAGAGAGATGGCATTTTCTGTGTGCAAGTCCTTCTCCTGGTCTGATGCTAGTATGCTAATCTGTACTATGGAGCTCCCACAGAATGAAGTTAGTCCCTCAGTCATGTTCGACTCTTTGCGACCGCATGGATTGCAGCGCCCCAGACTTCTCTGCCCATGGAATTCTCCAGGCAAGAATACTGGTGTGGGTAGCCATTCCCTTCTCCAGGGGATCTTGCCAATCCAGGGATCGAATCCAGGTCTCCTGTGTTGTACACAGATTCGTTACCCTCTGAGCCATCAGGAAGCCTGTGGGATGCAGTATGTCCCAAGAACTCTTCTCTTATTGGCCCTCGTGGGACTGGTTTCTGTGGAACATGCCTAAGCATGTCTGGATAGTATGCTCACGTTGTAAACCAATGCCTATGATATGAACATTGCTCCAAAATATTGACATTCCATGACAGGTGTACAATGACAGCTCTTCTGTTCATCCAGTCTCCATTCGTCTAGCTTTTACTGAGAACTTAATCTATTTAGGCATCGCACTTGGTAATAATGACTCAAAGCAGAGGAAATCACAGTTGAGCCTATGACGGCTCCTAAGAAAGTCACCCATCAATAGTTATGATGTTGTTTGCTGTAGTAGTGACGCAATCAATCACTCTAACAGTCTGGGGGTGAGAGTGAAAAGAGTGTATCATGCTTCAGAAGTCTGCACCTGTTTCAAGGAGAGGGCTCTAAGTGGAATATGACACTGTCCCTTCCTGCTCTGCTCAGAAGAAAGGTGGGTGGAGGGGAAAGCAGAGAAGTAGCAGGTCACACCTGCATGGCTATCCGTGTATCTGGGTGTGGACGACTAGGGGACTTGGGAGTGAGAGCAGACAGAGAGGGCACGAGTAGCGTACATCTGTGATTCCCAGGGTGCCCCCTGCCCACAGATCTGTGGAGGCTCTCGCTGTTGCCCAGCATTGCCACTCAGGTTGCTGCACTTCCCCAGCACTCCTTCCGGGTGGGACACCGTCCTGGCCACAGGCACAGATCTAGTCCTGGCCTCATTATTACAGTGATGCACAGAGGCCTCTTTTCTTCTCACTTAATGAATCCCAACAAAGGTGTATTCCCAGATTATCTGTTATTATTGCACTGCTTTCTATGACTTGCTTCTATAGCTTATCTTTCCATCAACATACCTCCCCTGAAGCTCAATAGCCAGAGGAGATGTGAGTGGCCCTGCTCAACACCAGGCCTCCCTTACAAATGCCTCACTCAGGCCCCTTGGCTCCGGCAGGAGCCTGGCAGTCTCTCTGGCCCCTCTACCCGCACAGGACTTGATCAGAGGACCTAGGGCTGGCCATTGTGGCCAAATGCCATCACTCAGCTCTGAGGGTAGCAGTTAGTGCCAGTGGGCAGAGACATTGTCTCCCCTTAGAGGTCATTAGAACCCTCATTACAAATAAGCTGCTCACATAAGTATGCCAGCTCAGGCATCCCGGGCAGGCCACAACAGACCCCGATGCCCAATGGCAAGCCGCTTGGAGAGTCACTCAGGGACTCACGCACCCTTTTGTTCTGTAGGGCCGGAACCGCTCAGACTCTGGACTGCTGTGTCTTTTGATCTGCCTCTTTGTTGCAAACAGCTTTAACGTTCTGCTTTTTCTGCTTCGTACAGGCAGAATTCCCTGTAAACAAGCACTTTAACACTAGAGTACTGAGCTCTTCAGATGTGTTTTTTGAGAGCATAAAAATACTAACAGGCATTTCTGTGAAGTAAGTTTTCTACGTCGGATTTGTGAGAAGATTGGTTCTGGATTGCTGACATCCCAAGTGCTGATACTGAGCAGAAAGGATACTGTTGGAGAATGCTGAAGGCGTTCTACGGTGTAAAATTAACCAAAGCCCTCAACATCTAGAAACAGCTTAGGAATCATCAGCGGTAAGGAAGGCATGAGCTCTTACCTGAAGGGACACTTGGTCATTTCCTTGGAGCTACTATCCAAGCTTGACTGTGTAGCGGACTCAGTTTCCCCAGTTCCACAGCTACCCAACGTTTCAGAAGACAAGTCCAAAACAGCCCTTGACTTGTCGGAGGGCTACCATGTCTTACTATTAAATGAACACTTCCTGTAAGTTTGCTGCATCTGTTTGCTAGCAGATTAAAGCAATTCTCTTTGGTTCCTAGTTTGCTAAGAACTTTCTTTTTAAAAATCAAAAGTGGGTATAAAATTTCATCAAATTTTTTTCCTGCATTTATTGAGCTGTGTGTAAGGATTTTTCCCTTTTAATTCATTTATGTGATGAATCACATTCATTGATTTTACATTGTTAAACCAATTTGGCATTTCTAGAATAAGCCACATTTGATAACGACAGCTGATTCTTTTTATATTGCCATGGAAATTCGTGAAAGGCTTTGAAGTGGACCAAAAGGATTACTTGGTGTTCTCAATGGAGGTTATAATCCGTTTATATTAATAGTTATTGTAAAATATTGGCTATGTACCCTGTACTATAAATTTATTCTTATAGCTTATATTTTACTTAATTATGAATGATTTTTTAATGTTTCTGAGAACTAGGTTAGGGGTTCCCTCATTAATTGATAAGAGAAACACAAATTTTTGCTTGTGTATATTTTGTGTATAAAAGTTGGTGAAGAAGTTGTACTGGTTATACCTTCATTTCCTGTTACTCAGTCGGGACAGTGTGAAATGCCACACGCTTGTAAGTTTTGAGATTTTTTTTTTCTGAAAAGGATACCAAATTGCTATGATTTATTCAGTAATCCTGGATAAATACTTTGGTATTATGTAGGAACTTGGATGATCCTTTCAGTTTTATTCAGTACTGTTATTTTTTAGAGATCATGTACATTTCAGATCAGCAGCAGTAATGTAGCAGATAGGTGAATTTCTGTTTTAGACAGGATTACCAGGTATCATACTCTCACAGGTTCTTAGGAAATTTTGTGGAATGTTTAAGAGTTACTGAAATTCATTTATGGAATATTTTCATGGAGAAGGAAATGGCAACCCACTCCAGTGGAGCCTGGAGAAGCCCAGGGACGGGGGAGCCTGGTGGGCTGCCGTCTGTGGGGTCGCAGAGTCGGACACGACTGAAGTGACTTAGCTTAGCTTAAAGTAATAATTATGCTGTCTTTAAAACCGTCTTCTAACAGTTTTTTCCTGGGCTGTTTGCTGCCACTCTGTTTTGGATATGTCCACACACGTTCATGCGTCAGACTGACCTGGTGTGCTCTCATAGTTCCTCTCTGGGTTTTGCTAGCAACGTTATGCTAATCTTTTTTTCTATCGGAGAACTTGATAAGATTGGAGAAATTTCTAATTATTTTTTTAGAACTTTCCAGTGAAGCTACCTACCTGAAGTTTTTACTGAGGAATGGTTCTAATTAGGAATCCGTTTCTATGACATTTTAAACCTACTTACTATGAATTTCTATTTTGATTATTAGTTTTAGTATTTTTCTAGGAATCTGTCCATTTCAAGTGTATTGACACAAACTTATTGATATGCTTTCATTTTCTTTTTTCAACATTTTTATTGAGGGATAATTGACATATAACATTATATAAATTTTCAGGTAGACAACATAATGGTTCTATATTTGTATACACTGCAAAATGATCACCAGAATAATTCTTTAGTTAACATCCTTTACAATACAAGTTTACATTTTTTTTTCTTGCGATGAGCACTTTAAATATCTACTCTCTTAGCAGTTTTCAGATATTATATTGGTAACCATATTATTATCACTGGTCACCAAACTGTATATTATATCCCCATGACTTATTTTCTAACTGGAAACGTGTACCTTTGACCCCGTTCACTCATTTCGTCCACCCCCCAGCTATGGCTTCTAGTAGACACCAGTCTGTGTTCTATATCCATGAGCTTGGTTTTTGTTTTGCTTCATTTTTCAGATTTCACATTTAAGTGAGGTCAGGTAGTATTTGTCTTTCTCTGATCTATTTCACTTAGCATAGTGTCCTCAAGGTCCACGCATGTTGTTGCAAATAGCGAGCTTTCCTTCTTTTCTGTTGCTGAATAGTATCCCACTGTGTGTATGTGGGTCTGTGTGTGTGTGTGTGTGTCCCACATCTATATCCACTCATCCACCTATGGATGGACACTTTGCTTGTTTCCACATCTTGGCTAGAGTAAATAATACTGCTGTGGACACGAGGGTATGTATATTTTTCCAAGTTCCTGTTTAATTTTCTTTGGATGAAAACCTAGACGTGGAATTGCTGGACCATAGAGTAGCTCTATTTTTAACCCCTTAAGGTCTTCCCTGTGGCTCCGCTGGTAAAGAATCCACCTGTAATGCAGGAGATCTGGGTTCGGTCCCTGGGTTGGAAAGATCCCCAGAGAAGGGAAAGGCTACCCACTCCAGTATTCTGGCCTGGAGAAGGCTATGGACGGTAGAGTCCATGGAGCGGCACGGCGGCTGGAGCTGGAGCTGCGTGGTGCTTGAGTGGCAGCTGGGTGGCGCTGGAGTGACTTGAAGGAGATACCCCATGTCCAGGGGCAAAGGAGAAGCCCCAGCAAGATGGTAGGAGGGACGAGATCGCATTTAGAATCAAACTCCATACCCGCCAGAGATGCTCAGAGGGCTCAAACAAACCTTGTGCAAACCAAGACCCAGAGACCCCACAGAGACTGAGACAGAACTGTGTGTGGGTGTCTCCTGTGGGGTCCGGGTCAGCAGTGGACTGCTGCGGGGGCAGGGGCTCTGGGTGCAGCAGGCTGGGTGTGGCATAAGCCCTCTTGGAGGAGGTCACCATTAACCCACCATAGAGCCACCAGAACTTACACAGAACTGGGGAAACAGATTCTGGGAGAGTACAAACAGAACCTTGTGCGCACCAGGACCCAGGAGAAACGAGCAGTGACCCCTCGAGAGACTGACCCAGACTTGCCCGTGAGTGTCCGGCAGTCTCTGGTGGAGGTGTGGGTCAGCGGTGGCCTGCTGCAGGGCTGGGGGCACTGAGTGCAGCAGTGCCTGCTTGGGACCCTTTGAAGAAGGTCACCATCATCTTCACTGCCTCCACCATAGTTTGTCTTCAGGTCAAATAACAGGGAGGGAACACAGCCCTGCCCTTTAACAGAAAATCAGATAAAAGATTTACTGAGCGTGGCCCCGCCCATCAGAACAAGACCCAGTTTCCCCCGCAGTCAGTTTCTCCCATCAGGAAGATTCCATCAGCCTCTCACCTTCTCCGTCAGAGGACAGACAGACTGAAAACCAGTCACAGAAAACTAACCAATCTGATCACACGGACGACAGCCTGGTCTAAATGAAACTATGAGCCACGCCGTGTAGGGCCACCCAAGACGGACGGGTCTGGGTGATGGAGAGTTCTGACAAAAAATGGTTCTCTGGTGAAGGGAATAGCAAACCACTTCAGTATTCTTACCTTAAGAATCCCATGAATAGTATGAAAATGCAAAAAGATAGGACACTGAAAGATGAACTCCCCAGGTCAGTAGGTGCCCGATATGCTACTGGAGATCAGTGGAGAAATAACTCCACAAAGAATGAAGGGATGGAACCAAAGCAAAAACAACACCCAGTTGTGGGTGTGACTGGTGATGGAAGTAAGTCCAATGCTGTAAAGAGTAATATTGCATAGGAACCTGGAATGTTAGGTCCATGAATCAGGCAAACTGGAAATGGTCAAACAGGAGATGGCAAGAGTGAAGGTCGACATTTTAGGAATCAGCGAACTAAGATGGACTGGAATGGGTGAATTTAACTCAGATGACCATTATATCTACTACTGTGGGCAAGAATCCCTTAGATGAAATGGAGTAGCCATCATAGTCAACAAAACAGTCCGAAATGCAGTACTTGGATGCAATGTCAAAAACAACAGAATGATCTCTGTTCGTTTCCAAAGCAAACCATTGAATATCACAGTAATCCAAGTCTATGCCCTGACCAGTAACGCTGAAGAAGTTAAATGGTTCTATGAAGACCTATAAGACCTTCTAGAACTAACACCCCCAAAACATGTCCTTTTCATTACAGGGGACTGGAATGCAAAAGTAGGAAGTTAAGAAAACAGCTGGAGTAACAGGCAAATTTGGCCTTGGAGTACAGAATGAAGCAGGGGAAAGTCTAATAGAGTTTTGCCAAGAGTATTATGTCCGAAGTCCGAGTCCCCAAAACTGAGAGAAATAAGACGTCCACGGCAATGTAAAAGCATAAAGGGGTTTATTGCTAGCTCGAGCTAGGGCTCCCACTGGCACCAACGCAGCGGCTATAGGGAGGGAGCCCCGAGTCTTGGGCTGCACTGCTTTTATAGAGAATTTAATCAGGTAAAAGGGTACAAAAGGGGGTGTTCAAGCAGGAGGACAACTGATTGGCCACTTTAGGGGGTGTTTAAGTTGACAGATAACTGGTTGGTTACTTCCATCCATAGGATTTGTGTGTAGATTCTTGATTGTTTTTTACTTCCAAGGTAAATCACAAGCTCCTGAACGTAAAGTCAGAAGGTTTAGCCTAGTGGCCGATTGGCTCGTGTACAGTGGGGCTAGGTTAGGTAATCTGAGGGTTGATTGGCTATGGGTAGTGGGCTTAGGTTGGGTAACATCCAAAGTTCTTTTGCCCGGGACCTTGCAGGATGGAATTCTTTTACAACATGGAGTAGCTCAGGCCCTTCATCCTAGGGTGAGTGGGACCCTCCTAGGGGGTAGTCTCCTGGAATCATGACCCAGGTTTACAAGAATTCAAAACCTAGGCCTAGTGCAACCTGTCAAGCCTGCCATGGCTCCGGTCTGGTTCCCCAACAAAGAGAACGCACTGTTCATAGCAAACACCCTCTTCCAACAACACAAGAGAAGACTCTACACATGGACACCACCAGATGGTCAACACCAAAACCAGATTGATTATCTTCTTTGTAGCCAAAGGTGGAGAAGCTCTATACAGTCAGAAAAAAACAAGACCAGGAGCTGACTGTGACGCTAAATTCAGACTTAAATTGAAGAAAGCAGGGAAAACCACTGGACCATTCAGGTATGACCTAAATGAAATCGCTTATGACTATACAGTGGAAGTGAGAAATAGATTTAAGGGACAAGATCTGATAGAGTTCCTGAAGAACTATGGACAGAGGTTCATGACATTGTACAGGAGACAGTGATCAAGACCATCCCCAAGAAAAAGAAATGCAAAAAGGCAAAATGGTTGTCTGAGGAGGGCTTACAAACAGTTGAGAAAAGAGCGAAAAGCAAAGGAGAAAAGGAAAGATATACCCATTTGAATGCAGAGTTCCAAAGAATAGGAAGGAGAGATAAGAAAGCCTTCTTCAGCGATCAGTGCAAAGAAATAGAGGAAAACAATGGAATGGGAAAGACTAAAGATCTCTTCAAGGAAATTAGAGATACCAAAGGAATATTTCATGCAAAGATGGACACAATAAAGGACAGAAATGGTATGGACCTAACAGAAGCAGAAGATATTAAGAGGTTGCAACAATACACAGAAGAACTATACAAAAAAGATCTTCATGGCCCAGATAATCACGATCGTGTGATCACTCACCGAGAGCCAGGATTTGTGTAAGGTGAAGTCAAGTGGGCCTTAGGAAGCATCACTACGAACAAAGCTAGTGGAGGTGATGGAATTCCAGTTGAGCTATTTCAAATCCTGAAAGATGATGCTGTGAAAGTGCTGCACTCAATATGCCAGCAAATTTGGAAAAGTCAGCAGTGGCCACAGGACTGGAAAAGGTCATTTTTCATTCCAATCCCAAAGAAAGGCAATGCCAAAGAACGCTCAAACTACCACACAATTGCACTCATCTCACACACTATCAAAGTAATGCTCAAAATTCTCCAAGCCAGGCTTCAGCAATACGTGAACCATGAACTTCCAGATGCTCAAGCTGGATTTAGAAAAGGCAGAGGAATCAGAGTTCAAATTGCCAATATCTATTGGATCATAGAAAAAGCAAGAGAGTTTCAGAAAAACCATCTACTTCTGCTTTATTGACTATGCCAAAGCCTTTGACTGTGTGGATCACAATCAACTGTGGAAAATTCTGAAAGAGATGGGAATACCAGAACACCTGACCTGCCTCCTGAGAAATCTGTATGCAGGTCAAGAAGCAACAGTTAGAACTGGACATGGAACAACAGACTGGTTCCAAATAGGAAAAGGAGTACGTCAAGGCTGTATATTATCACCCTGCTTATTTAACTTATATACAGAGTACATCATGAGAAATGCTGGAATGGAAAGCTGGAATCAAGATTGCCGGGAGAAATATCAATAACCTCAGATATGCAGATGACACCACCCTTAAGCAGAAAATGAAGAACTAAAGAGCCTCTTGATGAAAGTGAAAGAGGAGAATGAAAAAGTTGGCTTAAAACTCAACATTCAGAAAACTAAGATCATGGCATCGGGTCCCATCACTTCATGGAAAATAGATGGGGAAACGGTGGAAACAGTGAGAGACTTTTATTTTCTTAGGCTCCAAAGTCACTGCAGATGGTGTCTGCAGCCATGAAATTAAAAGACACTTGCTCCTTTGAAGAAAAGCTATGACCAACCTAGACAACTTATAAAAAGCAGAGACATTACTTTGCCAACAAAGGTCCATCTAGTTAAGGCTATGGTTTTTCCAGTGGTCATGTATGGATGTGACAGTTGGACTATAAAGAAAGATGAGTGCCAAGAACTGATGCTTTTGAACTGTGGTGTTGGAGAAGACCCTTGAGAGTCCCTTACACAGCAAGGAAATCCAACCGGTCCATCCCCAAAGAAGTCAGTCCTGAATATTCATTGGAAGGACTGATGCTGAAGCTGAAACTCCAATACTTTGGCTACCTGATGTGAAGAGCTGACTCATTTGAAAAGACCCTGACGCTGAAAGATTGAAGGCAGGAGGAGAAGGGGACGACAGAGAAAGAGAATGTTGGATGGCATCACTGACTCAATGGACATGAGTCTGAGTAAACTCCAAGAGTTGGTGATGGTCAGGGAGGCCTCGCGTGTTGCAGTCCATGGGGTCGCAGAGTCAGACATGACTGAGCGACTTTCACTTTCACTTTACGGAGGCTCCATGGTGTATTCTGTGATGGCTGCACCAGTTTACATCCCATCAATATTTTACACAGGTTCCCCTTTGTCCATATGCCAAAACTTATCTTTTTGATAAAAGCCAATCTATCAGGTGTGAGGTGTTTCATTGTGGTTTTGATATGCACTTCCCTGATGATTAGTGATGCTGAGAATATTTTCTTGTACCAGTAGGACATCCTCTTTGGAAAAAATGTCTATTCAGATCATCTGCTCATTTTAAAAAAATCAGCTTCCTTGTTTGTTGTTACTGTTGTTATTGAGCTGTATGAGTTCTTTATAAATTTTGGACATTAACTCATTTTCAGGCATGATTTAGAAATATTTTATCTCATCCTATAGGTTGCCTTTTTCATTTTGTTAACAGTTTGCTGTGCAGTAGCTTTTTAGTTTGATACATTATCACTTTTGTTTTTGCTTTTGTTGCCCTTGCTTGGAGCCTGCATTTTCTTTTTATAAAGTCTCCAGATTCTATAATAATCTTTTTCCATCCGTGCTCTTCATTATTTGTGCCTTCTCTCAGCTTTCTAGATGTCTTACTATTAATAGGATCAATGTTGATCAAGCTATATTGATTCCCCTTATTATATATTTGTTGTCATCCGTTTCTAGTCTTAACTTCCTCCAATGTTACTTTGGCTAATTTTGCTGCCCTTTAACTTCTTGAGATTAATGCTTGTTTATCTTACTAACTTTGCCTTTTCTTTCCTAACATATGTATTTAAGGCCACAAATTCCCCTCTAAATATTGCTCTAGCTCTCTCAAAAAAGTTTTTCAAGTTTCCCCCTAAACTTTCTCACTGCATCTTACAAGCTGATATTGTTTTGTTTTCATTCATTTCAAAATATTTTCTAATTTCTCTTTTTTGTTTGACTCATAAGTTATTTAGAAGTACCTTGTTAAATTTCCAAATACCTTGGAATTTTCAAAATACTTTTATATTACTGACCTCCATTTAATTCCATAAACATATAGTTCTTTTCCTTTTAATTACATTGAGATTATTTTGAACCCCAAATATAATCTGTTGGTGAATATTCCACATGCACTTTAAAAAGTGTGCATTCTGCTATAGTTTGGTGCAGTACTCTACAAATGTCAGTTAGGTCAAGCAGGTTGATATTGCTCCACAACTCTTTTACATCCTTACTGATATTCTGTCTACTTATTCCTATAAACTATTAAGAGGTAAAACCTTTAACTATACTTGAAGATTTTTCTGTCTTTCCAGTTTTGTCAGTTCTATCAGTTTTTGGCTTCATATATTTTGAAGCTCTGGATTTGAAATGCCATTTTCCACATACAACATGTATTGAATGGGTTTCTCAGATGGTGCTAGTGGCAGAGAACCTGCTTACCAATGCAGGAGACTTAAGAGATGGAGGTTCAATCCCTGGGTCAGGAAGATCCTCTGGAGAAGGGCATAGCAACCCACTCCAGTATTCTTGCCAGGAGATCCCCATGGACAGAGGAGCCTGGCGGGGACTATGATCAATAGGGTTGCAAAGACTCAGACATGACTGAAGCAACTTAGCATGCACACACATGTATTCAGTTCAGTTCAGTCCAGTTCAGTCGCTCAGTCATGTCCGACTCTTTGCGACCCCATGAACCGCAGCATGCCAGGCCTCCCTGTCCATCACCATCTCCCGGAGTTCACTCAAACTCACATCCATCGAGTCGGTGATGCCATCCAGCCATCCCATCCTCGGTCGTCCCCTTCTCCTCCTGCCCCCAATCCCTCCCAGCATCAGAGTCTTTTCCAATGAGTCAACTCTTCGCATGAGGTGGCCAAAGTACTGGAGTTTCAGCTTTAGCGTCATTCCTTCCAAAGAACACCCAGGGCTGATCTCCTGCAGAATGGGCTGGTTGGATCTCCTTGCAGTCCAAGGGATTTTCAAGAGTCTTCTCCAACGCCACAGCTTAAAAGTATTAATTCTTCTGCGCTCAGCTTTCTTCACAGTCCAACTCTCACATCCATACATGACCACAGGAAAAACTATAGCCTTGACTAGATGGACCTTTGTTGGCAAAGTAATGTCTCTGCTTTTCAATATGCTATCTACGTTGGTCATAACTTTCCTTCCAACGAGTAAGCGTCTTTTAATTTCATGGCTGCAATCACCATCTGCAGTGATTTTGGAGCCCCAAAATATAAAGTCTGACACTGTTTCCACTGTTTCCCCATCTATTTCCCATGAAGTGATGGGACCAGATGCCATGATCTTCCTTTTCTGACTGTTGAGCTTTAAGCCAACTTTTTCACTCTCCTCTTTCACTTTCATCAAGAGGCTTTTTAGTTCCCCCTTCACTTTCTGCCATAAGAGTGGTGTCATCTGCCTATCTGAGGTTGATATTTCTCCCGACAATCTTGATTCCAGCTTGTGCTTCTTCCAGCCCAGAGTTTCTCAGGATGTAGTCTGCATATAAGTTAAATAAGCAGAGTGACAATATACAGCCTTGACGTACTCCTTTTCCTATTTGGAACCAGTCTGTTGTTCCATGTCCAGTTCTAACTGTTGCTTCCTGACCTGCATACAGATTTCTCAAGAGAGATGGTCAGGTGTTCTGGTATTTCCATCTCTTTCAGAATTTTCCACAGTTGATTGTGATCCACACAGTCAAAGGCTTTGGCATAGTCAATAAAGCAGAAATAGATGTTTTTCTGAACTCTCTTGCTTCTTCCATGATACAGCAGATATTGGCAATTTGATCTCTGGTTCCACTGCCTTTTCTAAAACCAGCTTGAACATCTGGAAGGTCACGGTTCACATATTGCCAAAGCCTGGCTTGGAGAATTTTGAGCATTACTTTACTAGCGTGTGAGATGAGTACAATTGTGCGGTAGTTTGAGCATTCTTTGGCATTGCCTTTCTTTGGGATTGGAATGAAAACTGACCTTTTCCAGTCCTGTGGCCACTGCTGACTTTTCCAAATTTGTTGGCATATTGAGTGCAGCACTTTCACAGCATCATCTTTCAGGATTTGAGATAGCTCAACTGGAATTCCATCACCTCCACTAGCTTTGTTTGTAGTGATGCCTTTTATGAGTCTATGGAGTGTATTTTTTGACTATTTTGTTCCACTGAACCATTTATGTATCCCTATACCAGTATCACATTGTTTTAATTACTGTGACTTTGGACAACACCTTGATTATTGCTAAGGCAAACCCTCTCCCTTCCTCACAATTTATTTTTCTTTACAAAATATCATGGTTCATGCATTTACTATTCATTCAGAATATCAGCATCAGTTGGTCAAGTTCCCGGTAAGTTTGATCTTCAGTATTTTATAGATTTTATAAAATATATACGTTACATATCCCTTCATGGGAAATAGATGGGGAAACAGTGGAAACAGTGTCAGACTTTATTTTGGGGGCTCCAAAATCACTGCAGATGGAGACTGCAGCCATGAAATTAAAAGACGCTTACTTGTTGGAAGAAAAGTTATGACCAACCTAGACAGCGTATTCAAAAGCAGAGACGTTACTTTGCCGACTAAGGTCCGTCTAGTCAAGGTTATGGTTTTTCCAGCAGTCATGTATGAATGTGAGAGTTGAACTGTGAAGAAGGCTGAGTGCTGAAGAATTGATGCTTTTGAACTGTGGTGTTGGAGAAGACTCTTGAGAGTCCCTTGGACTGCAAGGAGATCCAACCAGTCCATTCTGAAGGAGATCAGCCCTGGGATTTCTTTGGAAGGAATGATGCTGAAGCTGAAACTCCAGTACTTTGGCCACCTCAGGCAAAGAGTTTACTCATTGGAAAAGACTCTGATGCTGGGAGGGATTGGGGGCAGGAGGAAAAGGGGACGACCGAGGATGAGATGGCTGGGTGGCATCACTGACTCAACAGACGTGAGTCTGAATGAACTCCGGGAGTTGGTGATGGACAGGGAGGTCTGGCGTGCTGCAGTTCATGGGGTCGCAAAGAGTCGGACATCACTGAGCGACTGAACTGAACTGATCCCTATTGCTCAGAGATACTTTTCCCATTAGAGATATATATCTGAGGTTAGCTAACTTCTTCTTTAAAGGGTCAGATGATAAATATTTCAGACTTTATGGGCCATATGATCTCTACCACCTTGCCACTGCCATTGCAGCACAAAAGCAGCTACAGACAATATACAAAGAAATGGTCATAGAACTCTATTTACAAAAATAGGCAATAGGTCAGATTTGGCCTGCAGGCTAGTTTGCTGACCCTTGATATGCCACTGCTGCTGCTAAGTCACTTCAGTCGTGTCCGACTCTGTGCGACCCCACAGACGGCAGCCCACCAGGCTCCGCCATCTCTGGGATTGTCCAGGCAAGAACACTGGAGTGGGTTGCCATTTCCTTCTCCAATGCATGAAAGTGAAAAGTGAAAGTGAAGTCATTCAGTCTTGTCCGACTCTTGGCAACCCCATGGGCTGCAGCCCACCAGGCTTCTCCGTCCATGGGATTTTCCAGGCAAGAGGACTGGAGTGGGGTGCCATTGCCTTCTCCAGACCCTTGATATAGAGAAAGATTAATTTTTGGTGCATAGATATCTTTTTATCCATACTTCATAGTGAGTTTTCTAATACTATACTTGAGTTCACTATTTCTAGGTGGGCAAAATATCCAAACAAAAGATTATATGTTCCAGTTTTCTAACATTTATGCCAATTATACCATTCTGTGATCCTGTTGCATTGGCTGGGTAACTGTAGAGCAGTGCTCACCTACAGTGCTAACAGGAGGTTCTGTTTTATTAATCAGAAGACTCTATTTTTTCCTCTCCAAATATGATGCTGCTTGCTAGTAGTCTTTAAAATATATTGAGGTTTCAGATATGATGGTTCCTTCAGATATCTTTTAAAATTCCTTCTAATTCAAATTGTTTCATTATGAGGTCATTAGTTATTACTTTTTCATTGTGGCAGTGGACAAACTGAGTGCTCCTGACCTATGGAATGAATACTTTCCAATCTTCTGGTTTAGTTACTTGAAGTTCAAGATAACATTGAAGAAAATTAATGTTTTCTGGAGATTAAGAAAAAAATAAGTAGAAAATGAAACTCATTTGTTTTAAAGTTATTTAAGGTGTTTTCCTTGAAATTTTTCCGTGTAAATAAATCACTGAAATGATCTTTGAGTAACAATTGTAAACTTAATTGAAAATTCAATAGTCCTTTAGACAAATTGGGGGTGAAAGGTCCAAAGGAAAAATAAATTGGTAAGGCTTACATGAAGCTTACATAAAGCATACAATCTACATTTATTTCTGAAAAGGTTGGGTCCAATATATAAATTCACCAAGAGCATATGATTTAAACTATGTATTTAAAGTTGAAAGCTAATATGTACATATATGCTTATATTTAAATGTTGTAAAAGTTCCTCTAAATAAGCATTTATATACTCATATAGATGTTAGTGGGAGTTTCACATTCATATCCTAGGCAAAAATTGATTTATTATTGGTATAAAACTTAGTATTTCAATTAGTCAAAAATTTTCAATTTGGGATTCACTTCCCCAAAATGAAATAAAAACAAATGCAATTAGTATTTTCATATTTACTTATTTCCCTGAAAAACTAAAAATTAGTCCAGCTATAAAAATATGAGGTGCACATTAAAGAAGAGACATGTTTACCATCAAGAATTGTGGAAATTTTCTTTATAAGAACATGTCAAGGTCCAAATAATAAAAATACTTCAGGCAATACATAGTAAATCTTTCAATTTAAATAATAGTATAGACTCCTTTTCAGAAATATTATTGTACATTATATTTATTATTTTACTATGACAGAAAAGAAAATTAGTAATATAAATATTAAAAGCCAATCAAAATTAATGTTTAGCACAGATTATTATTTACAAAAGTAATGTAAATAGGTAAAATCAATTCATTTAATATAAATTACATTTCCAGCATTTAATTATTTTTAAAATGAGAAGTATCAATTTTAATTCAACCTATTCAAGTGTTAATTCAGCTAAGGGAACAAAATAAGCTCTTAAAAATTCAAGACTTATGGATTAATATTAGAAACTTTCTCAGTACAATGCAAAGACTACTCTGATCTCAACTGAATCACATCATACAAAGAACATGTATCACTTGCTTTATAGTTTAGAATCAAGTATAACTGGTCACTAAAATTCCTTGACAAAAATATCACTGTAACTGTATGAGGCAAAGTCCTATAATAAGATGAATTTAATAATGGCCACATCTTTTCAAAAACAGAATATGGAAGTTTTCATTTTCACAACTATAAATTTGGTTCTCCAAAATCTAGTTCCCAAAGCCAACTTCTAAATGTCACGGCAGAGGTGGGGCAGTAATGGAAATAAATGATTTAATGGAACGCTGAAGAAAAAAATAATAATCATAGATTTTAGTTTGAAAAATATATCTGGCGTGACAGATACCTAGAAGTACGTAATAAAGCTTATATCAAAGTTTATTGCCCTCTAAAGCTAAAGGGCAGAGATTAAGAGGCAAGTAAAATGTAATGTTTGCTTTTAACAAAGCAGACTAATATGTTAAGTGTTAGGGTGGGATAGGAAAGAACTCAAGAACGGGCAAAAGTTTCCTCTTGGACTTTCTACATAAACATCTATTTTAGTTTTGGACTGTTCACCAGTGTGCTCAAGTGATGGAGAGGAGGAACTCTGCCCACCCATGAAAATTCCCAGACCTTGTCCAGCTGCTCTAGAAAGGCAGCTTGTCCCTTGCGGTCCCTGGGGCTCCACAGGAGTAGAGAAGTACAGGGAAGGGGATCCAATTTGCATAGAAAGCGGACCCTTCCTAACTGGGTTCTTTAGTGACCCAAGCTATTCAAATACCACCTAAAAGTACAGACTCTAGCTGGAAAACATGGATACATATCTGTCTTGAAAATGCTTGCAAAAAATCATGATATAATCTCGTGATCTTGTGATCCTGAAAATTCTCAGCTCCCTCCAGCTGTCTTTCCAAATAAAATCTTAAATAATACAGTTTAAATCCCTTACTGGGTTCTGTAATCTCATCAACCAAATAGACGGAAGTTGTTTTACATAACTTTCATTTCATGGGAAAATATGGGAAGGTATTTGATATTACCTAAGTCAGATGAGTGGGTAAACACCGTTTACCCCAAACCAAATGGTACTGCCTTCAGGGAATTGTCAGAAAGTCAAATGATATACCAAGAAAGCACATTTGTATAAGCAAAGCCCTTCAAGCACAGCTTGAACATGTTCTTTAAGAGGAGGCTCCGAGCCACTTGCTAATAATTTCAAGTGTGAGGCAACAGAAGTCTTTCTTACTTTAAAGTCCAAAGCTTCTGAAGAACTTCAAGCACAATTTTATAACAAAACATATACTGCTCCTAAACACACACATATATGAAAAACAATGGAATGTTAATTGAATACCAATATCCACTTTCAGAAAAGACATTTGTACTTTTAAACCACAAAGTGCCTAAAAAGAGTGCCTTAACCTAAAAAGAACTGCCTAAAAAAGGTTAACATTTAACCAAAAACTTCTTTAAAGCATCAGGAAGATAAACGATACTAATATAGTCTTTGGTCTAGAATTGGTTAACTGAACACAGGGGAATCTGACTCAATATCAGTCTCTTTATATCTTCATTGGATGAATCAAATTTAAACTTTTTTAAGATGTAGCCTCAGATCTCTTAGGCAACCCTAGTTCAAAGGAAATACTTCATATCATTGAACATTGCCTTAAAAAAAACATAAAAAAGATTTAGGGGTACCTGTTTGTTTTCATTATCCATATTCTCTTGACCCTTCAATGATTAGTATAACTAATATCTGTAATATTTATGCTATCTTTTTTTTGACATGCCAATGACTGATACTTTAGTTGCAAATAAGTGTCCTAAAATTGCCATTCATAAATTTATGGAAAATAACTTTAGATATGTTACTTAAAGAACATGGCATTATGGACTAAGCATGTGTTTGGGCATTAGGAGACTTCAGTTTCAGATTTGGCTCTTACACTTGCTCTCTGATAAAACGAACTTCATTGCTCTGAACTTGAGGTAGTCATCAGTAATGTCAGAGCATAACTTATGTTTACCTCAAACAGTGAGAATTCAATGAAATTGTATAGGTAAAAGAGCTTTACAAATTGCAATGTGCTATACTATGTATGTTACAATGTAATACTCATCTTTATATCATTATTGTTCTTATGAGAATTTATGTGGTGTGACTTACCTTTGTTTGGATCATTCCATGACGTTGTTCTCTCATTTGGCCCACTATATTCATGATGTCGAACTGTAACAGGATGACAGTAATTTTGTATTATCCAGAGAGGGGGAAAACACAAAACCCCCAGATGCCTAAGGAGTACGCCATACTTCTTTCCAATAAAAGATATCTCAAGATTTAACTGGCAAGTTCTCGTTTTCAGTCATAAGAACATGTACTATGTTTAACCTAGTCTAGAGGATAAGGAAGACTTGTTCAAATGGGTTTCCAGGAAAAAGCAGGAAGCAATCATTTATAATAAGAAATGTTCTCCAAAAGAAATAACAACAAATTTGCCCTTGTGTGTACTTTTCTGTTCTCCAAAGGGAGAACTTAAAGCAGCATTGTGATTCTGCAAGAGTCTGAAGCATAGAAACCTTTTCTGGCCACAACAGTAACACAGCTGTTTCTCATATAAA
Source organism: Oryx dammah (assembly GCF_014754425.2). NCBI lineage: Eukaryota > Metazoa > Chordata > Mammalia > Artiodactyla > Bovidae > Oryx > Oryx dammah. Next base: position 17,823,775 of record NW_024070190.1, on the reverse strand, counting down.
GAGCCCTCTCAACTCAAATGGAGACCCTGAGCAGCAGTTGGCCCAACCCCAGACTCTGCACCTGCGCATGGAGAACGCCACTACCCAGTGTGGTCGCTGAGCTGCTGCAGGTCTGCAAAAGGCTGTTGCTAGACCAAAGTGAGCTAAGTCCAGAAACTGGTAATAAGTGTTTAGAAAATCTTAATGGCAATCTGACAGTGGTGCAGCGCCAAGCAGCCTCATCAGTGGGACAGGATATAAACCAACTCAGGTGCTGTTCAACTTGCTTGAAAAGTCACATGTGGTGCAAGCTGAGGACCAGTTATATGCAGTAAGACCACATGAAATTTAAGGCTTGTCAACTGTCAACTATCATCCAAAAGTACATAAAAATCAGAGAAATATTAAGTATTCCTTTATTTTTACAACTTTTTGTTACTATAACTTAAAATTTTAATTAATCCTTAAAATATTTTTATATTGAAATAACTATAGATACATAGTAAGTTGCAAAAAATGTTCAGGGATACTGTGTATCTTTTCACCTAGTATTATACCACCCTATACAACTAGAGTATAATATTGAAACCAGGAAATTGACATTGGTATAATTTACCAGCCTTTTCAGATTTTGCCAGTTTTACATGCAATCATTCGTCAGCATAGGCATACATGTATTATTGTATACAAAGTTATCACATGTGAAGATTCATGTAACTGCAACCACAACCAAGATACATAACTATACCACCATAAGCCTTCCTCCTGTTATCTATTAGAACTACCCACCCAATCCAATCCTTAACCCTTGGCGACCAGTAATCTGTTCTGAATCTCTACAGTTTTGTTATTTCAAGCAGATTACATAATCAGTTCAGTTCAGTTCAGTAGCTCAATCGTGTCCGACTCTTTGCGACCCCATGAATCGCAACACGCCAGGCCTCCCTGTCCATCACCAACTCCTGGAGTTCACCCAAACTCATGTCCATCGAGTCGGTGATGCCATCCAGCCATCTCATCCTCTGTCGTCCCCTTCTTCTCCTGTCCACAATCCCTCCCAGCATCAGAGTCTTTTCCAATGAGTCAACTCTTTGCATGAGGTGGCCAAAGTATTGGAGTTTCAGCTTTAGCATCAGTCCTTCCATAGAACACCCAGGACTGATCTCCTTTAGAAAGGACTGGTTGGATCTCCTTGCATCATGTAATATCCAACTTTCTGAGACTTTTTGTCATTGCTAATTGCTTTGAGATTCATGCAACTTGAGTATATCAATAGTTCAATCCTTTTTGTTACTAAATGGTATCCCACAGTATGGATGTGTTGAAGGACATTTAGGCTGTTTTCCAGTTTGGGGTGGTGATAAATAGATCTTCTATGAACACATACATACAGGGTTTTATGTGAACTGAAGTTTTCATTTCCATGGAATAAACACCCAAGAGTGTTATTGCTAGGATTATATGGTAAGATTAGTTTAGTTCTGCTTTTGTTTTGTTTTGTTTTGTTTTTAAGAAATTTAAGAACTATTTTCCAGCCTGGATACACCATTTCACGTTCACTCCTATACGCGACGCATGCTGCTGCTGCCCACTTGTGTCTGACTCTCTGAGACCCCATGGGCTGTAGGCCCCCAGGCTCCTCTGTCCGCGGGATTTTCCAGGCAGGAATACTGGAGTGGGTTGCCACTGCCCCTCCAGGGGATCTTCCTGCCCCAAGGATCAGTTTGGTAGGCAGGTTCTTTACCACTGAGCCACCTGGAAGCATAAGCAATGCATAACTAATCCAGCTTTTTTCAAATCTTCACCAGCATTTGGTGTTGTCATTATTTTTCATATTGGCCTTTCTAATCAATATCTAGTGATATTTCATCACAGTTTTAATTTCGTTCGGTTGTTGTTATTCAGTTGCCAAGTTGTGTCCGACTATTCTCAATCCCATGGATTGCAGCACGCCAGGCTTTCCTGTGCCTCAGCATTTCCTGGAGTTTGCTCAACTCATGTCCATTGAGTCAGTGATTCCATCCAACCATCTCATCCTCTGTCGCCCTCTTCTCCTTCTGCCTACAATCTTCTCCAGCAACAGGGTCTCTTCTAATGAGTCAGCTATTTGCATCAGGTGGCCAAAGCATTGAGCTTCAACATCAGTCCTTCCAAAGAGTATTCAGGGTTGACTTCCTTTAACATTGACTGGTTTGAAATCTCCTTGATTTCATTTACCTAAAGGCTAGTGAAGTTGAGCCTCTTTTTGTGTGATTGTCCTGATCCATCCTTATCATTGAAATTCCATGCCTTTTACCTATTTTCTAACTGAATTGCTTGCTTACTTATATGTTTTGAGGTCTTTACAAATTCTAGGTGTGAGACCTTTGTTGGACATGTGGTTGCAAAGAGTTTCTCCAAGTCTGTAGCTTGTCTTTTCATCTACTTCATAGGGTCTTTCACAGAACAAATGATCTTAATTTGCTTTCTCCCTAATATTAGTGACGGCAAGAATGTATGCTCTGACTACCTGTTTTCAATACAACGCTTGAAGTTCCAGGTAGTACAATAAGACCAGATAAAGAAATAAGAAACAAATGCATTGGGAAGGAAGAGATGTGTGTCCCTACTTGCAGCTGGAATGACCATCTATGTAGAAAATCTCAAGGAATCTAAAAACAGAACAAAACTGGGCAAAAAAAACCCTCTTAGAACCAATAAGTGAGTTCAACAAGATCACAGGATACAAGATCAACATGAAAAAATCAGCTGCATTTGTATATACATGTACATATAATGAACATGATAGTAAAAACACAATACCATTTACAGCTTGAAAGCAAATGAAATAAGATAAATCTAACAAAACACATACAGAAGCTGTATGATGAAAATAACAAAATGCTGATCAAAGAAATCAAAGAAGACCTAAATAAGTTGACATGCCAGATTCATATTGGAAGATCCAACATAGTAAAATTCATCCTGTCAAAATTCATCAAGAAAGCTAATTTTAAAATTTATATTGAAAGGCACAGACTTATAATAGCTAAAACAATTTTGAAAGTGAAAGAATCACTCTCCCTGTGTTAAGATTTCCTATACAGCTACAGGAATCCAAAGTGTGGTAATGGCAAAAGGATAGATATGTAGATCAGTGAAATGGAATATGGAACTAGAAATAGGCCCCAAACAAATATTCAAAATCATTTCTGACAAAGGTGCAAAAGCAATTCAGTGGAGGAAGAATAGCCTTTTCAACAAAGGAAACTTAACAGCTGGACAGCTTTAGGCAAAAAAAAAAAAAAAAAAGTGAACCTTGACTTAAACCTCGGCCCTTATAAAAACAATTAACTCAAAATGGACCACAGACTTAAAGATAAAGCATGAAACTACAGAACTTTAAGAAATGACACAGGGAAGTTTCTTTAGGACCTAGGCAAGGTGAAGAGCTCTTAAACTTGACACCAAAAGAATGATCCATAAAGGGGAATACGATAAAAATCCAACTTCATTGAATTTAGAATCCACTGTTTCGTGAAAGTCTGGTTTATAATTTATATTTTAAGATTAGGCAAATTGTGGAAATAACTTTGTATTATTCATTTTTACCCTTAATTTACTGACAGCAAAAGACGTGTTACTGGATCGTCCTCTCAAGAAAAGCGCAGCTTTCCTGCACATGGCTTCAGTGGTCAACCAAATAATAATAATGGAAGCGACTGCAAAGAAATGAAGACCAAAAGAGCTCATGTGAATTTTACCTAGAATTATGATTCCTCTTAAACTGAGTTTTAGAGCCATTATTGAGTGTGAATTGCTAAAACCACACTTGTATTAACTGCAAAGATGTACTGGCTAACATAGCAAAGTAACAAATAAAATTTACTTGTCACATACAGAACAAAAGAAATAGGCTCCAAGACCAAAGAATTATTTTAAAGAATACTAAATTAAAAAGCTCATGTTCAATATTTCACATGAAACATAAACACTTTGCAGACTTACAAAACAGCTTTGAACGGCTAAGATTAAAAACATACACGACAACCAGACATCGGTGACAGACGTCATACTGAAAGTGTTTTATTGAAAACTTGGGGTGAAGGTGTGGCAGAAAAAGATAAAGTCCCACTTTTCTAATGAAATCACAGTGTGACAAATTCCGAGACTGGCTAGTGACGCAGAGCAGCACCAACTCACGAAACAAAAGCAGCAAAGTATTTACCATCGCAAGGTACTGAATCAAAGGTACTGCTAACATAACCACTCAGTATATGTGTGAGTCGAACATGAAGTGATAAGAAGGAAGGATTTTTCCTTTTCTGTTTTATTACTGGCAATCACAACTAACTAATTTTATTTATTTTTTTTTAATTAATTTATTTATTTTTAATTTTTACTTTACAATTCTGTATTGGTTTTGGCATAGATTGACATGCATCCACCACAGGTGTACATGCGTTCCCAAACATGAGCCCCCCTCCCGCCCCCCTCCCCACAACATCTCTCTGAGTCATCCCCGCGTGTCAGCCCCAAGCGTGTCATATCCTGCATCAGACAGACTGGCATTTCGATTCTTACATGATATTATACATGTTTCAATGCCATTCTCCCAAATCATCACACCCTCTCCCTCTCCCTCTGAGTCCAAAAGTCCGCTATACACATCTGTGTCTTTTTTGCTGTCCTGCATACAGGGTCATCATTGCCATCTTCCTAAATTCCATATATATGTGTTAGTATACTGTATTGGTGTTTTTCTTTCTGGCTCACTTCACTCTGTATAATCGGCTCCAGTTTCATCCATCTCAGCAGAACTGATTCAAATGTATTCTTTTTAATGGCTGAGTAATACTCCATTGTGTATATGTACCACAGCTTTCTTATCCATTCATCTACTGATGGACATCTAGGTTGTTTCCATGTCCTGGCTATTATAAACAGTGCTGCAATGAACATTGGGGTACATGTGTCTCTTTCAATTCTGGTTTCCTCTGTGTGTATGCCCAACAGTGGGATTGCTGGGTCATAAGGCATTTCTATTTGCAATTTTTTAAGGAATCTCCACACTGTTCTCCATAGTGGCTGTACTAGTTTGCATTCCCACCAACAGTGTAGGAGGGTTCCCTTCTCTCCACATCCTCTCCAGCATTTATTGCTTGCAGATTTTTGGATCGCAGACATTCTGACTGGTGTGAAGTGGTACCTCATTGTGGTTTTGATTTGCATTTCTCTAATAATGAGTGATGTTGAGCATCTTTTCATGTGTTTGTTGGCCATCCGTATGTCTTCTTTGGAGAAATGTCTATTTAGTTCTTTGGCCCATTTTTTGATTGGGTCGTATATTTTTCTGGAATTGAGCTGCAGGAGTTGCTTGTATATTTTTGAGATTAGTTGTTTGTCAGTTGCTTCATTTGCTATTATTTTCTCCCATTCGGAAGGCTGTCTTTTCACTTTGCTTATGTTTTCCTTTGTTGTGCAGAAGCTTTTAATTTTAATTTGATCCCATTTGTTTATTTTTGCTTTTATTTCCAGAATTCTGGGAGGTGGATCATAGAGGATCCTGCTGTGGTTTATGTCGGAGAGTGTTTTGCCTATGTTCTCCTCTAAGAGTTTTATAGTTTCTGGTCTTCCATTTAGATCTTTAATCCATTTTGAGTTTATCTTTGTGTGCGGTGTTAGAAAGTGATCTAGTTTCATTCTTTTACAAGTGGTTGACCAGTTTTCCCAGCACCACTTGTTAAAGAGATTGTCTTTACTCCATTGTATATTCTTGCCTCCTTTGTCAAAGATAAGGTGTCCATATGTATGTGGATTTATCTCTGGGCTTTCTATTTTGTTCCATTGATCTATATGTCTGTCTTTGTGCCAATACCATACTGTCTTGATGACTGTGGCTTTGTAGTAGAGCCTGAAGTCAGGCAAATTGATTCCTCCAGTTCCATTCTTCTTTCTCAAGATTGCTTTGGCTATTCGTGGTTTTTTGTATTTCCATACAAATCTTGAAATTATTTGTTCTAGTTCTGTGAAAAATATCGCCGGTATCTTGATAGGGATTGCATTGAATTTGTAAAATTGCTTTGGGTAATATACTCATTTTCACTATATTGATTCTTCCGATCCATGAGCATGGTATATTTCTCCATCTATTAGTGTCCTCTTTGATTTCTTTCATCAGTGTTTTATAGTTTTCTGTATATAGGTCTTTAGTTTCTTTAGGTAGATATATTCCTAAATATTTTATTCTTTTTGTTGCAATGGTGAATGGAATTGTTTCCTTAATTTCTTCTTCTACTTTCTCATTATTAGTGTATAGGAATGCAAGGGATTTCTGTGTGTTGATTTTATATCCTGCAACTTTACTATATTCATTAATTAGCTCTAGTAATTTTCTGGTAGAGTCTTTAGTGTTTTCTATGTAGAGGATCATGTCATCTGCAAACAGTGAGAGTTTTACTTCTTCTTTTCCAATTTGGATCCCTTTTATTTCTTTTTCTGCTCTGATTGCTGTGGCTAAAACTTCCAGAACTATGTTGAATAGTAGTGGTGAAAGTGGGCACCCTTGTCTTGTTCCTGACTTAAGGGGAAATGCTTTCAATTTTTCACCATTGAGGATAATGTTTGCTGTAGGTTTGTCATATATAGCTTTTATTATATTGAGGTATGTTCCTTCTATTCCTGCTTTCTGGAGAGTTTTTATCATAAATGGATGTTGAATTTTGTCAAAGGCCTTCTCTGCATCTATTGAGATAATCATATGGTTTTTATTTTTCAATTTGTTAATGTGGTGAATTACATTGATTGATTTGCAGATGTTGAAGAATCCTTGCATCCCTGGGATAAAGCCCACTTGGTCATGGTGTACGATCTTTTTAATGTGTTGTTGGATTCTGATTGCTAGAATTTTGTTGAGGATTTTTGCATCTATGTTCATCAGTGATATTGGCCTGTAGTTTTCCTTTTTTGTAGTATCTTTGTCAGGTTTTGGTATTAGGGTGATGGTGGCCTCATAGAATGAGTTTGGAAGTTTCCCTTCCTCTGCAATTTTCTGGAAGAGTTTGAGTAGGATAGGTGTTAACTCTTCTCGAAATTTTTGGTAGAATTCAGCTGTGAAGCCGTCTGGACCTGGGCTTTTGTTTGCTGGAAGATTTCTGATTACAGTTTCAATTTCCGTGCTTGTGATGGGTCTGTTAAGATTGTCTATTTCTTCCTGGTTTAGTTTTGGAAAATTGTATTTTTGTAAGAATTTGTCCATTTCTTCCAGGTTGTCCATTTTACTAACTAATTTTAAACGGCACAAAATTGCTCACAAATATGGTTTTTCCAGTCATCGTGTATGCATGTCAAAGTTGGACTGAAAAGAAAGCTGAGCACCGAAGAACTGATGCTTTTGAACTGTCATGTTGAAGACGACTCTTGAGAGTCCCTTGGACTACAAGGAGATCAAATCAGTCAATCCTAAAGAAAATCAGTCCTGGACATTCATTGGAAGGACTGATGCTGAAGCTGAAATTCCAATACTTTGGCCACCTGATGCGATGAACTGACTCATTGCAAAAGACCCTGATGCTGGGAAAGACTGAAGGCAGGAGGAGAAGAGGACAGAGGATGAGATGGTTGGATGGCATCACTGACTCAATGGACATGAGTTTGACCAAGCTCAGGGGGTTGGTGATGGACAGGGAAGCCTGGCGTGCTGCAGTCCATGGGGTTGTAAAGAGTCAGACATGACTGAGCGACTGAACTGAACTAATTTTAAATGGCATGAAAGTGCAAAGTTCTACATTGTCATCAAATGTAATTTGGAGCTTGTTTTGTGTAGGATTATGTTCTGATTGTAGAACTGCAATGACAAGAAAACAGTCTGAGATAGTTACATAGATTAAAGAATTTACCCCAAATTTGAGTCAGTTCTAGTGAGGTGGATGAGCCTAGAGACTGGTACACAGAGTGAAGTAAGTCGGAAAGAGGAAAACAAATATCATATGTTAACGCATATACCTGGAATCCAGAAAAATGGTACTGATGAACCTATTTGCAAAGCAGGAACAGAGACACAGACATAGAGAACAGACTTATAGACACAGTGAAGGAAGGAGAGGTTGGGACAAGCTGAGACAGTAGCACTGAAACATATAAAGTACCATATGCAAAACAGATAGCTACATGGGAAGTTGCTGTATTACACAGGGAGCTCAACTTGGTACTCTGTGACAGCCTAGAGCGGTATGGGGTGGTGGGTGGGAGAGAGGTTCAGGAAGGAGGGTACGTATGTATACTTATGACTGATTCACGTTGTTGTATGTCAGAAACCAATACAACACTGTAAAGCAATTATCCTCCAATTAAAAAACAAATTTTTAAAACAGTCTTGCTACCAAAAACAAAACAAAACAAAAACCAAAGAACCCCTTCCAGATGAACCAGACAGTGTGTTTAGTGATATGGTAAGTATTTTTGGATTTTGTGAAGGTTAATGTGTTAAATTTTGGACTATTCACTTCATTACATAATATGGTAACTGATATTTAACTGTTGCTGTATGCTGAAGACGGTTAGAGGGGAAAGTTCTATCAAGAATGTTTCAACTACAGAACAATCTCAGTTTTTCGTCAAGAGAAGAGCCAGCTTATTCCCAGTGTTTTAAGGATTTTTAAGCTAGCTTACTTAAAAATAAAACTGACTATGAAATAACAGTAAAAAGAAAATAAATCATTATATTTTCTCAGATCTTCATACCCTTTAGAGTTATAACTGATACCCTAATCTTAAAGTGTCAGTCACATATGGCTGAGAAGCAGCATGCAGCATGGAAGACTCTCTGCGTGAGCTGCACACACACACACTGGTCTGCATCCTGCTTACCAAGACCAGCCCACTGCCATGCTCTTGGATGTCTCTGAAATATGTCAAACTGCTTTGAAAGTTTCTAAATGCTTACTCTCAGTTTCAGAAAACTTATCTCTCTGCAAATAACAAACATTCATAGACTGGTGCTGGTCCAAGACCATACTTTGAGTAGCTCTGGTGAACAAAATTTCTGAAAAGAGTAGAGATGGGCACCAGTAAGGATACTGGATGTCTCAAGCCTCTATGGAAAGCCAATAAGGCAACACTGGACACATTTCCTATCTCTGAACCACCAAATCTAAGCACCCTTAATTGTAAAATACATCACTATTTTACATACTGCTAAGAAAAACACTGTTATTTAAGCTGACAGATGACTTATTATAAAGCACATTTTGAGTTTATAAAAGGTATAACGACAGGGGGAAAAAGTGCTCCGTAGAAGCATAAAATACAATATTCATAGTTCTTACAATTTCTACAAGTTATATAAAATAAGAACAAATATAAACAAATTAATTATGATGAAGAATATATAAAATAAAAATTATGCTAATGTATTTTCTGTTAAAAGGATAAAACAACATTAATTACAGGAACAGGTAACATCAGATTCATGCTATTGAAATTTTCAGCATTTTTTAGTATTTTTGTCATTTTTTTGACCACTGAGCTTATATTTGTTGTTTGTAATAAAACTTTCAGCTTGCTTTGGGAAACCGTTACTTTTTTATTCCCAACCTTATAGCCTGGAGTAGTCCCGACTGACTTTCATGGACCAGCATCTCCCACAGTGGTTACTTTAAGGGAAGGGTTATAACTGAATCAGAAACAGGGAAATGCTGGGAGATACTGGCTCACGCTTCTGAGAGGAAGAGACCTCCTCTGTCCTTTAGAAAGTCCCTGGAAGAGGCCATTTTCCTATCCCCGACATAATGCGACCTTAGGGTGTAAACACGTAGAATTTATGCAGCCAATTTGTTGTCACAGGGGAGACCTGGTCAGTGTTGGAGTATAACTACGTATAGACTGAGAGAGCAGTGATTTAACATTTACGCTGATAATAAGATAACCGCAGAATTTGCCTGTCAGGGCAAAAGCCTCCCAGCCCTTGTTGCCTTATGACTGAGCTGTGGACTTTCCTATTCCTTGGAGACAGGGTAAGAGGCACCACCCTCCCCAACCCAAGTGCCTGCTAAGTAAACAAACGTCCTCACCTCCTCACTTCTGCAGCACAGGAAAGCAGTTCAGTAAAAGCAGGGCTTCTGCAGCACAAATCTAAAGTGATGTTCCCTAATTAATCAACCATAAAGGTAACAGTAAAACCGCTGCATGTCTAATTCTTGTGTTTATCTCTTAGCTGGTTCCAAATTTAGGAAGAAAGTAAAGAATTGTTAATGGTTGACTCAAACCCAGCAATATTATTATCCTTATTTTATGTAAGAGAAAACTAGATTTCAGAGAAAATGAGCAGTTTGTACAAAGTCACCAAAATCTAAAGTGTGTGGCAAACTAGCAGTCAGGCCCAGGCGCCTCTCATTAGCTCGGAGGCCTACTTTTCCCCCAATGTGCTCACATGCATGTATTTCTATTCATTAAAAACAGACACACTTTGGGCCTCCCCACTGATGCACTGGTTAAGAATCCATGTTTTCACTGCAAAGAGCACAGGTTTGACCCCTGGTCAGGGAAGTAAGATCCCGCACGCTGTGCAGTGCAACCAAAAAACAAGCAGGCACACGTCACTGACAGTCTTTACCAAGGCTCTAAAAACTGTACATGTGCGTGGAAGCAAGAAAAGAAAAACGAGCTTGTATTTACTGTGCACTTACTGCACTCCAGACATTGTCTGAAGCCGTTCATTCGCACTATCTGTTTAGTTTAATCCTCAGAACCACCTCCAAGAACCTGCAGCAGCTAAGTCAGAAGCAGGTATCCCAAGCTGACACGCTTCCTGTTGACTCAGTTGCTCTTGAAGGCCGAATATTAGTCTCCAGCTATGAGAAGGCTGTTAAAAATACAGTGTTTACTAACAGCATCAGTTTATCTGCTTAATTCACACACTTACTGAAAAGTTATTTTCAATGGCACAGAATACAACATCCACGCACAGGAACACCCCTGTCCGACCCACGCCTGCGCTGCAGTGAACAACGACGGGTCCTGTAAGGTGGCTCTTCCTCACGTAACGAACATACTTTATAAAGCCTTCTGCTGAAGTAGGAGTGCCATGGTCTGGCCAGTCGGTGAACTGCAAGTGCTTTACAAAGTGACTGGCTCCTGTCTGTGGGGGCGGGGGTGGGGAGGGAGACAGACAGGGGAGGCGAGAGAGAGAAGAGAGATTTATCAACTTCTCATGTTAGAGATCTTCTTTTAATTTCTAATATGCCGCAAGTAGTAATAATAATGGCTATATGGCAAAACAATAGTAAAAGTAAGACTACTAAAGGTAACATGAGTTTAGGACTTACTCTGTAGGAACGGTACTAAAGACTTCACACGCATTATCTCATTTAATCCTCCCTCACATCAGCCCTGGGGTGGCCGACACTGTGTTATCCTCATTTTACAGATGAAAAAGTAAGAATCTGAGTGACTGATAGACGTATGCTAGGTCAGGAGGCTCATACGTTTAGAGCTGGGCAATAATGTAGTCCTTCCAAATCTAACGCTACCATCTGTCTTCTGCACCGTGAGAATGCAGAAGAAACCAAACAAACCAGGAATCCAAAACAGAGTGGAAATGAGCTAACACGTTGGGAATAATATAGAAAAGCAATATATCTTGGTTTCAATATTATGATGTGCTGTGCTTAGTCGCTCAGTCGTGTCCAGCTCTTTGCGACTCCACAGACTGTAGCCCGCCAGGTTCCCTGGTCCACGGGGATTCTCCAGACAAGAATACTAGAGTGGATTGCCATGCCCTCCTCCAGGGGATCTTCCCAACCCAGGGATATAACCGAGGTCTCCCGCATTGCAGGTGGATTCTTTATAGTCTGCGCCAGCAGAGAAGCCCAAATAAGATACCAAGTTTAATCAAAACAGGTAGGTGCTGTCAAGTTGCTTAATCAGGGTTTGATGGGAAGCAACCTCCTCTGGCAACCAGGGCAGGGTGGTTAACGACCATGTGACTAGACTTTGGTCCTTATTCTTTCACTGAGCCCCCGAAAGTGGAGTTATGGAACTCTCCCTGGGGTTGACAGATAAGATGCTTTGAGTTTACCCATCATTCTTCCAGAGGGTTCACCCCTTCCCTAATGTGGAACCCTCATTTTACTTCACCGGGCACTCTTATGGAAAAATTCAGGAAGGATTTCTCACTCCTTCTCTACTTCTCCTTAACGCACCACTTTTTCCCTAAATTCATGGTGTTAGAAAATAGAAAGACTCAAGCTTGAATCATTGCTACACGAAACTGGATGAGGCAAGCGATGTTTAAACATCGTGTGAAGGAACCAAGTTGAGGATAGGCCTCACTCCATCACGTATTTCAGGAATTAAATCTTTCCTACACTGCTGACCACTGAGAGTCTGCACAAAGGTGGTCATCACTGCTTTCCTGACCCAGTACCATGAGGCAGACTCTTCAAACGTCAGCCCCATGGTTCTGAGGTCTGGGCACATCAGCCCAAAGGCCACCATTCTGGATCCCTTTGCCAACTCCACAGGTGGACCCGAGCATTTGAATCTTTTCAGACAGATCATTCCTCTGGGCCTCCCACCTGACCTTATTCTCCAAGCATGCTGTCCTTCTCCTGCCATAGCACATATCACATGCCATTTAGAACTGGTGTCTTCTGTCCCCACTAGACTGTGAGTACTCTGAGAGTTGAGACTGTGTCTGCTTTCTGTCTCCAGCATCTGACACAGTACTTGGTTCATGTCAGGGAATCAAGTGCTAGGAGAGTGAGGCATTAGGCAAATCCTTGGGTGTACAGAGCAAACACAGGCCCTCACACACAGCTAGCAAGCCCGACATCAGCGTCAAACATTATTATTATTCTTGGCCTCCCTGGTCACACCACTGTGTACTCTGATCCTCATACTCCTCACTTCTATCTTTCTGTCTCTCTCCCGACTTTATCTTTTCAACATCTCCCTTCTCACTCAGACCTCCAGTTCAGTTCAGTCGCTCAGTCGTGTCCGATTCTTTGCCACCCCATGGACTGCAGCACGCCAGGCTTCCCTGCCCATCACCAACTCCGTGAGCTTGCTCAAACTCATGTCCATCGAGTCAGTGATGCCATCCAACCATCTCATCCTCTGTCATCCCCTTCTCCTCCTGCCTTCAATCTTCCCCAGCAATGAGTCAGTTCTTCGCATCAGGTGGCCAAAGTATTGGAATTTCAGCTTCAGCATCAGTCCTCCCAATGAATATTCAGGACTGATTTCCTTTAGGATGGACTGCTGTGCTCTCCTCAGGCCCCCATGCTACAGTAAACTCTTGGAAGGCATCATCACTTCCCTAAATGCTTCTTCTACTTCCTTGCCTTGCCTCCATGGGTACTGCACTCTGCAGTTCTCTCTAATCCAGGCCACCTATTCTGTGCTCCAGGCACTACAGAGTCTAGAGATTAGCTACATACTCCTTGCTGCCCAACACAATTTCCAACTCATTAATTCTTCTCCTTGTACAAAAACTCCCCTTCAAGCTTCATACCTCTTAACTTCGTCTTCTCATCACTATCACCTTACCCCAGATTCTGACGGCAAATCTGGGATCTCAGCAGCCAGACAGACACTCTAGCCTCACGTTTTTATTTCTCTCTCACAGAGGAGACCAATCATGTCTTCTAGTCCTCACAATGTGATTACTCCTTGGACTCACCACCACCTATAATGGCCAGTATCAAAAAGCTCCCAGTTCTTAGATTCCAACATCATTTTCTGAGCAGAAACTCTTATGCTACCACCACTTTATCTGTGCTTCACTTCCAACAATGTGACTAGATGGAATTCTGCCCTTGACGTCCTCTATTTCCTCCTAGCTGCTGATTCCATTCATCTCCCTAAGTTTAGACTTTATGACTGATTATCTAAATCATTCTCTTACCAAAGTGTCAACTCCATTCACCCTTTGAATCTTGCCACATATCCTGAGTAACATCCCTCCCTGAATCAGTCCCATAATCTCTATTCAGGAATCCCGTGGTTAGGAAAAAAAAAAAATCACATATTTGCATATTTTATTGTTATTGCAAATTATGGGTTCCAACCTCAGCACCTTCTGCAACCTTTTCCTGATCACTGCCTATGCTCCAACCAACTTCTTTGGTGATGATTCCAAATCTCATCACTCTTCAAGTTTCCAATTTAACTCCCACCTCCTCCACTCCTATAGAACACATGTATTACCTACTTGCTAATCAAATCCACTTAAAGCAAGGTAACACCACTTTCTCCTATAAATCATTCCTTTGCTATTTTCCGAGTCTGTTAGAGCAAGAAATGAATTGTTCTATGGATTATCCTAGACCAATACTTCCCAATATTACTTTCTACAAGGATGCAAGTGCTCTGTATCTGTGCTGCCCGTATGGTCGTCACTAGTAACATGCGATTAAAACTAGAAGTATGGCTATTGCAAGTGAGGAACTAAATTTGATATTTTATAAGTTTAAATAATTTAAATCTAAAACAGTCAAATGTGGCTATCACATTGGACAGCATAATTTCTGAACACTCCTTATAAGTCACAAGTCATAAGTCATATAAAGTCTGCCAATTTTATCGGAAAAGCATCAAAGTCTTTGCTTTCTCTCAAATTGCTAGTTGCCCTAAGTTGATCGTATACCCTTCTTACTAAAATTCTTCAATGTCTCCTAATTATCTTCACAATAAAGTTTGTGCTCCTTAGCTGAAATCCAAAACATTTCATGTTCTGGCTTTCTCTACTTATTTTCTATGCTGCTACTGCTGCTAAGTCGCTTCAGTCGTGTCTGACTCTGTGCGACCCCATAGATGGCAGCCCACCAGGCTCCCCCATCCCTGGGATTCTCCAGCCAAGAACACTGGAGTGGGGTGCCATTTCCTTCTCCAATGCATGAAAGTGAAAAGTGAAAGTGAAGTCTCTCAGTCATGTCCGACTCTTCACGATCCCATGGACTGCAGCCTACCAGGCTCCTCCATCCATGGGATTTTCCAGGCAAGAGTACTGGAGTGGGGTGCCATTGCCTTCTCCGTTTATTTTCTATAGCCTCATCTCATCTCTCATTTCTCCCTGGCATTTGAACTTTTATATTCCAGAAACTCTGAACTACTTACATCTCTCTGTACATATGCCCCATGCTATTTTATACCTTCATATCTACTTACTGTTTTCATTTTTCTCACTTGGGTAAATTCTCAATTCAGATGTCACCTCCTCTAGCAAATCGTCTGTCCAAACCAAAAGAGAACCTCCTTTCTGCACCCCATACACATCTCAATATTACCATCCATTGAGCACAGTAACTGCAAGTACCAGTGAGTGCACCGAACAGTTTGCTACCATGCCTAGCCCAGTGATTATAGCATATCTTAAGGACTTCATCATATCTGCCCCTCCCAGCAGAGGTAGCCAAAGTACACCCCAGGATTAGGTAGCTTCCAATACTCTTGCTCAACCGCCCCAACTCCCCTTTCCAGTTATTCCGTCTCTCCAGTCAGAGTTTGGAGGCAGAAGAAGAAATGGCGCTGTCTTAGTTTCCAGTACCAGGGAGAAGTAAAAACAAGTTACTTTAAACAAGTGTCCCCAGCTGCGGCCCACCTTACTCCTAATTTCCTATCCTGACATGTGTGCATATATAAGGAAATATATATCTAACGCTGATTTTATTTTTTAACTTACAGACTTCTTGACAACTTGAAACATTCGAATGATGAAATACCGAAGTATCTGGTAGTTCTCCAGGAAGATATGACAGCTATTCAATTCCAAAGGTTTCTTCATAGAAATAGGCCAGTAATGGTGGCATTTGGTAACTCCACCTTCTTTCTCTTTGGTTATCATGGCAATAACATTAGAGTTATTTTCCAAAACCATTTGCCAAAAGTCATTCGTGGTAGCTGGCAGTGGTCCTTGGGTAGCAATATAGTAATACTCTGCTCTAGAATTGGCTATTTTAATATAACTGGCATTGATGTAGTCCTTGTTTTCTCCAAGAGGTACACGTGTTGAATCATCTATTACAAAAACAGAAACATATAGTAAAGGAAAAGCAGAATATACAACACACGCAGATTTCATGAAACCATTTCACAAAAGTAAATCTATTTATCTCTTTGACTAATAGAAAAGATGGCATAGGAGTTTCTAGAAATATACAATTAGGGTAAGGTTTAAAAAAAAAATCAGTTTCTACTAAAAAGAGAAGAATGCCATCAGTATCCAGACACCTTGAGAGATTTCTGTTACATATGGCACAAGTGGGAATAGGCCAGGGGAGGTATCTCCTAGCCTGTAACTACCCAGCAAAGGAGGAGCCCTCTGAAGGAACGAGTGAATGAATGGCATTCTCCTGCAAATCCAGAGAACCTGAAAGCTCAGAGCAGCAATGGCCAGAAAGGAACAAATGTTTTTGGGGAAAAAAAAGATTGGGATAGTTTAGCAGATACAATTCTAGGATTATTAGAATTCTATCAACTCCCTGCACACAAAGCAGCCATCTTTTATGTCCATTCTCAGCTTTCACCTGGTGAAGCAGCATGCTCATCAAAGCAAAAGTATTGTGGCAAAAGGACGCTACAAAGGGGATTTGCTCAAAATATGGACTATTATTAACAAATATGAGAGGGGAAAAGCCAGTTATGTGGCTCAGTGGCCCAGGAACTCTCTCCTCACTTTCCGTAGACACCTGGAGCTCTGGTTCCACAACTGCTCCCACAGAGAGAATAAAAAGAGGACCTTTCCTTGCCATGCAATGGTCTCACCCGTAGCTCCTCCCTAGCAGTCAGGAGGTCCACTCATCTGCCAAAAGCACTATGACAAAGACCTCTGAGCAGGGCTTACACCAGTTCTGACAGAACCTTTCTCAGATTCAAAAGTAGCAAGGGTAAATCTCTCCTTGTAAATATGAACAGACAAAACAATCACTAGATATATAAAGATACCTAGTGCTCCACAAAAGCATGCCATTCTGAGAAATCACAGCAAATGTCTTCCTTTCTATAAGAGAAGAATACTTTAAAAACTCTTATTTGTATTTTAAATGAAATCTGAGCAAACATTAATTTATTGTTTAAAAGGATGATATACATATATATGTCTGTTTATTGACATGAATCTGTTACATTATTAAATTACAAAGGAAGTAAAAGAGCATTAAAGTGAGATCTTTCATCATATAGACGTATATACATATATATCACATATAAGAGCTTCTCTGGTAGCTCAGAAGAAAAGGATCTGCCTGCCAGTGCAGGAGATGTGGGTTCGACTCCTGGGTGGGGAAGATTCCCTGCAGAAAGAGATGACAACCCACTCCAGTATTCTTGCCTGAGAATTCCCGTGGACAGGGGAGACTGGCAGGCTACCGGAAGTCCAAGGGCCACAAAGAGTCCGACACGACTGAGCATAACACAGCACGGTGTTTATCCAAATGCTAGGAGGGACTGTTTTATTACCTAAATTTTTACAGTGAAGATGGACCATTTTGTAGTAGGAAGTAACTTTTTTATTTTCAAAGGGGGAATTTGATAAGTAAAACTTAAACAATCTAAAGTAATAAAAGCTTGCTTTCAAATAAAAAACACAATTTATGAATTAAAAACCCCTAAAGTGAGAAGAAAACAGAAAAACAAATTAGTGATTTAGGAAACAGCTTAAGGAATTGTCCCAGAACCAAAAAAAAAAAAAGATGAAAAAAAGGACAATAATTATTAAAATACTGAAGGATGCAGAACATACAAAGAGAATATATAAAGGGGAAGGATTTCAGAAAAAAAAATAGAACACAGGCATACCTCAGAGACCACACAGGTCTGGTTCCGGACTACCACAACAAAGGAACTATCGCAATAAGTAAGCCACCCACATGAATTTTTTTGTCCCCTAGAGCATATAAAAGTTATGTTTATACTACACTGTAGTCTAGTAAATGTGCAATAATAACATTAGGTTTATATAAAACGAAGTACATATTTTAATTTTAAAAAATACCCTACTGCTAAAAAAAAATGCTAACCATCATCTGAGCCTGCAGCAAGTTGTAATCTTTTACCAATAGTAGCGTCACAGATCACTGTAACAGATACAACAATGATGGAAAAGTTTGACACACTGCAGAAATTACCAAAACATGACACAGAGACATGAAGTGAAGAAATGCTGTTGGAAAAAGGGTGTTCAACACAGAGTTGTCACAAACCTTCAATCTATTAAAAAAAAACACAGTATCTGCAAAGTACAATAAAGGGTAGCACTATAAAACCAGGCATGCTTGTATTTAGCAGGAAAGAAATAGCTCTGGGCCAGAGGAGAAAGGTGGAGGTGGTATAGTCTCAGTTCCCCTCAAAAACAGAATTTAGCGCAAGCATGCAAGCCATGCATCACCTCATCTGAACTTCAAAACAGTCCTTTGAAGAGTCATATTATTATTCATGCCTTTCAGATAAGGAATCTTTATTCAAAGCACCTAAGTCATTTGTTCCATATTGTGCAGCAATTCTTCTAGACTCCATCAGTTCAGTTCAGTTCAGTCGCTCAGTCGTGTCCGACTCTTTGCGACCCCATGAATTGCAGCACGCCAGGCCTCCCTGTCGTTCACCAACTCCTGGAGTTCACCCAGACTCATATCCATCGAGTCTGTGATGCCATCCAGCCATCCCATCCTCGGTCGTCCCCTTCTCCTCCTGCCCCCAATCCCTCCCAGCATCAGAGTCTTTTCCAATGAGTCAAGTCTTCACATGAGGTGGCCAAAGTACTGGAGTTTCAGCTTCAGCATCATTCCCTCCAAAGAAATTCCAGGGCTGATCTCCTTCAGAATGGGCTGGTTGGATCTCCTTGCAGTCCAAGGGACTCTCAAGAGTCTTCTCCAACACCACAGTTCAAAAGCATCAATTCCTCAGCACTCAGCCTTCTTCACAGTCCAACTCTCACATTCATACATGACCACAGGAAAAACCACAGCCTTGACTAGACGGACCTTAGTCAGCAAAGTAATGTCCCTGCTTTTGAATATGCTATCTAGGTTGGTCATAACTTTTCTTCCAAGGAGTAAGCGTCTTTTAATTTCATGGCTGCAGTCACCATCTGCGGTGATTTTGGAGCCCCAAAAATAAAGTCTGACACTGTTTCCACTGTCTCCCCATCTATTTCCCATGAAGTGATGGGACCAGATGCCATGATCTTCATTTTCTGAATGTTGAGCTTTAAGCCAACTTTTTCACTCTCCTCTTTCACTTTCATCAAGAGGCTTTTTAGCTCCTCTTCACTTTCTGCCATAAGGGTGGTGTCATCTGCATATCTGAGGTGATTGATATTTCTCCCGGCAATCTTGATTCCAGCTTGTGTTTCTTCCAGTCCAACGTTTCTCATGATGTACTCTGCATATAAGTTAAACAAGCAGGGTGACAATATACAGCCTTGACGTACACCTTTACCTATTTGGAACCAGTCTGTTGTTCCATGTCCAGTTCTAACTGTTGCTTCCTGACCTCCACAGTCTACAAATAATTCCATGATTTGCTGCCCTTCAAGTTTCCTTACCAAATGCCAGGTACCATTCATGAAGAGAGCCACGGAGACCTGGAGACCAGCAAAGCATAAGGTTACGGTGACAGGAAGCAAAAATTGTGTTGGTGGATCACTAGCAGTTACAGTGAGGCTTCCCTGGTGGCTCAGGCGGTAAGAGTCTGCCTGCAATGCAGGAGCCAGGGATTCGATCCCTGAGGTGAGGAGATCCCCGGAGAAGGGAATGGCTACCCACCCGAGAGTCCATGGAATCACAAAGAGTCAGACACAACGGAGCGACTTTCACTTTCAGCTTTCACTTCAGAGGTGACAGTGACTGGGGCCACTCTCATCTCCATCCCTTGACTCCTGCCTCCTGGCTGTGGCAGAAATAGCATCACGCATTGGACCCTAATTTGGAGCAAATAGAACCTCTTGGCGAACACTGCTCCAACCCTGTGAGGTACTGCCACCTAGCTGGCACTGTTACTGTGTCTACAAAAGGTCATTCCGTTGCTCTATCAAGCCAGCTGCCTCGGAATGATGAGTGTGTCAAGACCAGTGAATGACATGATCATGGGCCCACTGGCACAAATAATTTGCCTCTACGTGAGCTCCTTGGTCAGAAGCAAGGCTGTGTGGACCACTGTGATGGTGGTGAGGCATTCTTCAGGCCCATCAGTAGATCTGGCAGCAGTTTGTATGCAGGGAAGGCAAATCCATATTGTGTCTATTTCAGTCTGCAAAAAAGCGTTGTTCCTGCCATAACAGAAGCAATTCAATGTAATCAACCTGTCATCAGGTAGCTAGGGGGCCGATCACGCTTGGAAATGGTGTCATATTAGGGCCTCAGTGTTGGTCTCTGCTACTGGCAGATAGGGCACTCGGAAATGGCCATAGCAAGGTCAGCCTGGTGAGGAGAAGTCCACGCTGATGAGTCCATGAATAGCCTCTATTTCTGGCAGCAAGTCCACCTTATCCATTAATCCACTGGGAAATGACAGGAGTATTTGGCAAAGAGGCTGACTAGTATCCACAGAATAGGTCATCCTATCCACTTGATTGTTAAAACCTCTTCTTAAATCACCCTTCAATGAACGTTCACAAAGACACAAATATATTCATGTTTTTGCCCTTTCAGAGAGATCTATACACACTTCTCTCTCCCAGATTTCCTTGTGATTAACTTCCTAATTATGTTTCTTCTAAGTCTCTGACAATCCAGCCAAACAACTGACTACAGCCCATGAATTAATAAAGATTTGTACCTCTGGCCATTTCTGCTTCCAAGCAAAATGAACAACCAAGTACACTGCTTAAAGTTCCACCAACTGAGAGGATTCCCCTTCACCACTGTCTTTCAGGCATGTCCCAGAAAAGGCACTGTGGCGCAGCTGCTATCTACTTCCGGGTGGCGCCTGCACGTCACGCAGATCCTTCTGTTACCCAGGTCCGGTTTTCCTGTTCTTGGTCAACTGATCATAGGGAAGTGACCATGAAGCCACAGGTGCAGGCTGGGAAAGGGACGGTCATGCGGCAGAAGGGGGAGATTTTGGCCACTTCATGTAACTTATTGGTGCCTTCAGAGCTTTTAGGGGGAATTATTTCAGTAGCAACTGTGAGTAGATGGGAGTAGAGGCAGTGAAGAAGACGGAGACTGGCCGAGAGAGAAAGCAGGCTCAATCCAGGATGGCGGCAGTGGCAATCAGGAGATGCGCAAGGACTCTTGCAGTATTAAGAAGGCAGAATTGAAAGGACTTTGTGACCACTTTGGATACTGCAGGTGACTCGGGTTCTCTGGCTTGAACAAATGAGTGGTTAAACGAAACAAGATACAGGATAAAGAAGAAGGTCATTTTGTAGGAAGAAAAATGGTCATTTAATTTGGGAAAATTTTTTTGACTTTGAAAGGAATGTGAGGCATAAAAATGGGATTTCCATCCTAAGAGTAAAATTGTGTTGCTTTCTTTCTGCTCTTTGGAAGGTCTTAGCCAGATCAATCTGTAACTGGGTGGGGAAGAGACTAGCCCCGGAAAGCAATGAGTAAGTCTTCGGCAACAATCAAAGGGAAGCCTCCTGTTGGAGGGTAGATTGGCAGCTTTCTTGTTCAGGAGAAAGGATATAAATAGTACCATTGTATTTGTGTGTCTAAACAAAACGATCAGGGAAGGTGGTAAGGGCTTAGGGTGGCAAAAGGGAAAGATGTCTCGGAGTATTAAACTTTCTGTTTTAGATGCAACAATGCATACGATGGTTTAGAAGCAGTAATGCATAAGAACAGGGTTGAAGGACTTGTGAAAAGAATCCTGTGGCAGTGAGTAGAAGATTTACCTGGGATAGAAGACTTGACCTTCTTCATGATCTAAGATAACAAAGAATATGCCCAGGTCACCCAGTGCTAGCTTCCAGAGTTCTTCATCATGGTCACAGGTCAAAATGGCTAATACTGAAAGCCATACAACCCACTTCTTACCTTTTATCAAACGTAAATAGGAAAATAATTAAAACCATTGTTAGCTTACATGGAAGAATATCTCGGTATCTATTTTTGTCTCTGTTGTGTAGTTCATTCCCAGAGTGGAAAACAGCAGGCAGATTCTTAACTTTCAAAGCCTTTAAAAGGTAAGAAATATAAGTAATATATTTACTATGACAGAAAAAAAAAGGAGAGAAAAAATATCTGTCTTTGTGTAGTGTTCATGATTCTCAAGTCCCTTTGTGACATATCCTGATATTAAATGTGCTCTATGGTAAGTAAAGAAGTCAGAACTCCACTGGAAAAGTCCTATATAAAATATCTCAGATTTGAGATGTGAATCAATCAACAAGTTGCTTGATAAGGAAATGCTCAACTCTCTGGAGATCCTTTTCCCTTGAACTCCAAGATTTTTCCTTTTTCATTAAAAAAAAGAAAGCCAATACGGAACATTAACTTCTTAGGACCAACTTCTTAATCTATCATTTTATAAATGAAAATAATAAACTAACAGAAACAAAAATATAAACTCCCACAATTTACTCCTTGCCCCATGAAGAAATTAGAGTTAGAACACTAAAGAATTCTTCTTTTCAAAAACTTTATCACCAACTGTGAATTCGACATTAAGTGAACATTTAACATGTACTCATCACTGTTCCACACTCTGCAATACAAAGATGAATCTGAAAATGGCTTTACACTTAAGAAGTTAACAACAGCTAGAGAGGTGGCCATGGGATCAATGTAGAGACACACTAGCGTAAATGACAGCACTAGATTGTACTGGAAGGCATGGGAAGGAAAGCTCCCAGAGGGAAAGCAGCACCTGAACTGAGCCTTCCCGAGGCTCAGAGGTTAGTAGCACGGAAATCTGTGTGTGAAAGGAAAGAAGAGGTGAATGGGTATCACACCAGGTAGGAGAACAGTAATAAAGGCATGGACGTATACAGTCCTCTTTGGAAGACAATGAACAGTATGGTAACAACAGCACAGAGCACATGAATGCAGAAAACAAGGGAACTGAAACTAACCAGGAAGGCCTTGCTTCACACTCAAAGGGGACTGATGCACGTCCAGCCCTGCCCACACTCAAAGGGGACTGATGCGCGTCCAGCCCTGCCCACACTCAAAGGGGACTGATGCGCGTCCAGCCCTGCCCTATTTGAACGACTGCGGATAAAGCCTGAGGGTGCATACTTCTTAAAAACTCTTCAGTAGCTCTTGGGTAGCCAACTTGGCACTACCATAAGTTAATGCTGGCCACTACTGCAATGGAAAATGAGGATTCAGGTTTTAAGCCATAAGATGATATCAGGGTCACATATAGATCTTGGTTAAAACCAAAATATTTACCACAAATTCCTGGGTGATTTCATATTCTGATCTTTTTTTTTGGTAAGTATTTTAAAATAATCCCCGATGGTTGACTGCTCCTGAGTATTGAATATTAATGGTCGAACCACAGCTAACGGAACTAGCTCCTTTTCAGAAACAATTTCCACACCTATTTTTACAGTTTAATCTTTGTACAAACCAATTCTAAAAGTAGTCTAGAAAAAAGCAACTGTAGAAAGAAGCAAAACAATTCTATAAATGAAGAGTAATGAGGGAAGATGAGTCTTAATCGATGGTAAAATATAATACAAAGCTAGGTTAATTTTAAAAGTTTGGTACATGAATAAACAAATCAATTTTAAAAACCACAAAAATAAAATATATATGGTGCTTCAGTATATGAAAAGTAGCATTTCACATCACTGAAGAGAAGTTGGGACAAGAAGATCATTGAACAACTGATTAGCTATAGGGTGCTGGATCCCTACCAAATATCTTATAACAAATTAATGTTAGCTGGATGAAAGATTTATGCATTGAAAAAAATCACAAAATATTAGGAAAAAAAAAAAAACAAGAAATAATTGCTATGTTCCTAGAGTGAAAGGGGAATCCCTAAAGGATACAGAAAACCCTGAAGCCCTGCAAAGAAAGAATGACATTCAATCATTAAAAATCAGCTATTTCTTCACAGTAAATGTATATGCAAACACATGTAACACAAAAAACAAAGTGGCAAATTTTACCATATTTACAAAATGCATACAAAAAGGATAATTTCTTCATTATATAAAGAGTTAATAATGGATAAGAAAAGGAATAAATAGAAAATCAGGCAAACAACTGGAATTAGTTCACTGAAAATAAATATGAAAGGCTTAAAAGCATATGGAAAGCTATCTGTTCTCAAATTAAGAAAATGCCAATTAGAACATCAACAAGAAATCATCTGTCACTTAAAAGATGAGTAAAGACCCAAAAATCTGACAGCACAAAATACTGGTTGTCTTCCCAGGAATTTGTTCTGAAGACTATGCATAGGAACGTGAATGAAGAGGGGCAATGTTTTTCATAATAACAACATCTGTAATAAACTAAATGTTCATCACAGAGGACTATTTAAGGAAAAAAAGTCTTCATTCATATAACTACCATGCAGTACTTAAAAAGAATGAGCTAGAACTATATATGCTCATAAGATATTTGGGAATTATTTCTTACTGGAATTCTTTATAAAAGGAAAGAAAGAGCAAAATAATAAAGTACATGCCAGCAATTTTTCTGAAAGTTTATATGACAGATTTAATAGTGGTATAGGGAATCAAGAGAGAAAAAGAGACTTTATCTGTTTTATAACATTTTATGTTATTTTATTCTTTTACTATGTACATCCAGTACTTTAGAAACAAATTTAATATTTAAAAATAAAAACAATATATTCAATCTGAAAAAAAAAAGAACAGATATTCTCTGATTGAGAAGTAGAAAAACAAATCACATATAGACCTTGGTTAAAACCAAAATATTTACGTTAAATTCCTGGGTGATTTCATCTTCTGATACTTTTTTTGTAAGTATTTTAAAATAATCCCTGATGGTTGATTGCTCCTGTGTATTGAATATTA
Source organism: Oryx dammah (assembly GCF_014754425.2). Lineage (NCBI taxonomy): Eukaryota > Metazoa > Chordata > Mammalia > Artiodactyla > Bovidae > Oryx > Oryx dammah. The sequence continues at coordinate 17,798,874 of NW_024070190.1, read as the reverse complement.
ATGGTCGAACCAGAGCTAACTGAGCTAGCTCCTTTTCAGAAACAATTTCCATACCTAAGAAAGAGAAAAATTCACATCTCTAAGTAACTTATATATGTGTGAAGGGAGATTTTATTTTTATTGTTTTAAGTAAAGATCCAGCCGTTTAAGAATTAATGAAATTTTATTTTTCCAGAGGTGAACAGTCTATTATTACTTTTAAAGGAAGGGTCCTTATTTTGGAAAAATCAGGACTATACACCTTGAAATCATACAAAACCCACAATTCTTAGGAAAAACTACTGCTTTATAAATAGATATGATAGATGGAGAAGTGATCTGTTGTATAATGTGACTGAGCGTATATACTGACAATTACAGCAAGGCAGGCAAGGCAAGAGAACCAGAGATCAAACTGCCAGCATCCGTTGGATCACAGGAAAAGCAAGGGAATTCCAGAAAACCATCTATTTTTGTTTCATTGTCTATGCTAAATTCTCTGTGTGGATCACAACAAACTGTGGAAGATTCTTAAAGAGATGGGAATATCAGACCACCTTACCTGCCTCCTGAGAAACCTGTACGCAGATCAAGAAGCAACAATTAGAACCAGACATGGAACGACGGACTGGCTGCAAATTGGAAAAGGAGTACGTCAAGGCTGTATATTGTCACCTTGCTCATGTAACTTATATGCAGAGTACATCAGGCAAAATGCTGGGCTGGATGAAGCACAAGCTGGAATCAAGATTGCCAGGAGAAATATCAATAACCTCAGATATGCAGATGACACCACCCTTATGGCAGAAAGCAAAGAGGAACTCAAGAGCTGCTTGATGAAGGTGAAAGAGGAGAGTGAAAAGCTGGCTTAAAACTCAGCATTCAAAAACGAGGATCACGGCATCTGGTCCCATCACTTCATGGCAAATAAATGGGAGGGAATGGAAACAGCAACAGCCTTTATTTTGGAGGGCTCCAAAAGCACTGCAGACAGTGACGGCAGCCACGAAATTAGAAGGTGCTCGCTCCTTGGAAGGAAAGCTATGACAAACCTGGACAGCACATTATAAAGCAGAGACATTACTCTGGGGACAAAGAGACATTGCTTTTGCTGCTACAGTCAAAGTTAGGTTTTTCCAGTAGTCATGTACAGATGTGAGAGCTGGACCATAAAGAAGGCTTGTGCACCAAAGAATTGATGCTTTTGAACTGTGGTGTTGGAGAAGACTTGAGACAACAAGGAGATCAAATCAGTCCATCCTAAAGGAAATCAGTCCTGAATGTTCATCGGAAGGACTTATGCTGAAGCTGAAGCTCCAATACTTATTGGAAAAGACGCTGATGCTGGGAAAGACTGAGGGCAGGAGGAGAAGGGGGCGACGGAGGAGGAGATGGTTGGATGGCATCACTGACTCAATGGACGTGAGTTTTAGCAAACTCTGGGAGATACAGAGGGTGTCGCTGGTGGCTCAAATGGTAAAGAATCTGCCTGCAGCGGGGAGACACAGAAGGACAGGGCGGCCTGGCATGCTGCAGTCTATGGGCTCACAAAGCGTCAGACACAACTGAGCGACTGCACAAAAACAAAACACATACAAGGCACGGATGGGGACAAGAAAGAACTTCTGTCCTCTTGGGGCCAAGTGTTTACAAGTCCCCGGACCCTGGAGTCTGAGATGAGAGGATATGCAGAGTCTAACACACCTCTAACTCTAATTCTAAAACAGACCAAGCATGCACCTGTGCACACACACACACATCACAAGGATTAAGAGGATCTATGTAACTGATAGCACTAGACTCAATGTATAACATATCTCTCTGTATGCTATATACAATTGTAAGTAATTTGGATGGCATCACCGACTCAACGGACATGAGTTTGCACAAGCTCAGGGAGATGATGGAGGACAGGGAAAGAATAGAAATGTACCCTTTATTAATGTGAGGTATGGAACAGTTTCTTCATTTTTAAAGGAAAATCCTGGAAAATCATCTTTTTCTCTTTTGAAAAAGTTTTTCCTAGCTCTTTTCCTGCATCACTGTTAGAAATTTCTTTGTGCATACCTCTGAAATATAGCCTCATCAAGAATCTGCTAATGAAGTGGGATGAGGTCATACCCTGAAGTGTAGGAATCTCAGGATGGGAAGGCCCTGCAAGCTCTTTGTCCTCGCTGCTTGACTTCTGCTTTAGAAAGAAGCTACTGGTTTTCCGCAAGGTGCCGTCATTCTCACTAGAAAAGAAATTTATATTTGTCCCTGGCTTAGAGAATGCATGTGTATTTAAGAGAGAATCTCTGATAATCTATATTAACTATTCAATTGACATTCACCTCCACTTCAGTTCAGCCACCCACTTCCATTGTCAACCCCAGGAACTGGCCCACTTTCAAAGAGAGAATTCCAAAGTCCCAACATCTGATCACAAACTCCAACTTCAGCTTTCACTTTGCTTGCAAACCAGCCGCCTTGGATCAATCCCCCTATTCATTTCTTTCGTCCTTTGGGCTGTGGTAGAAGAAAAGTACTGGGGTCCCTGGGCTTTCTAGCATCAGCAGAGAACCATTTGGAAACCACTGGTATGTTTCTAGTCTGCTTCCTCCACCATTCCTAGTTTCTGAACTACCATTCGAAAGTACTACCTTTCCCGATGCTCTGCTTTAGTAACAATGCAGCCCCTTCTATGAAATGTAAGCCAGAAAGTAAGAACTCTCTCAACTTACTCTCTTTAAAAATGTAACTTAAGTGCATCGACATTCTTCATCATTCCTTGTTTTCTCCATGTTCAGAATTAATCCTTTCAGGTTTTCAACTCTATGCTGTCTCCTCCGAGACATTTTTCTAGAGTTATGTTTTCTTTAGTTTAGTTCACCTCAATTCAGTCGCTCAGTCATGTCCGACTCTTTGCGACCACACGGACTGCAGCACGCCAGGATTCCCAGTCCATCACCAATTCCCCGAGCTTGCTCAAACACATGTCCATTGAGTCGGTGATGCCATCCAACCATCTCATCCTCTGTCGTCCCCTTCTTCTCCTCTCTTCAACCTTCCCCAGCATCAGGGTCTTTTCCAATGAGTCAGTTCTTCGCATCAGGTGGCCAAAGTATTGGAGTTTCAGCTTCAGCATCAGTCCTTCCAATGAACATTCAGGACTGATTTCCTTTAGGACTGACTGGTTGGATCTCCTTGCAGTCCAAGGGGCTCTCAAGAGTCTTCTCCAACACCACAGGTCAAAAACATCAATTCTTCCGCACTCAGCTTTCTTTATAGTCCAGCTCTCACATCCATACATGACTACTGGAAAAACCATAGTTTTGACAAGATGGACTTTTGTTGGCAAAGTAATGTCTCTACTTTTTAAAATGCTGTCTAGGTTGGTCATAGCTTTTCTACCAAGGAGCAAGCATGTTTTAATTTCATGACTGCAGTCATCATCTGCAGTGCTCTTGGAGCCCTCCAAAATAAAGTCTGTCACTGTTTCCATTATTTCCCCATCTATTTGCCATGAAGTGATGGGACCAGATGCCATGATCTTAGTTTTCTGAATGTTGAATATTTTCTTAAATATAACTAATTTCTCCCTACCTACAAATTCTTCCATAAGAATAAATATGAATCAACTGATTCTCTCTCACCTTAAAAATAGGAAACCCTTTAATCTTTCTATCTCCGTCGAAATACTGTTCTATATACTCTAACAGGTTCTCAAATACTAGCCCACATTTCCTTTCTGCTTCCTTTCCAACTTCCCACTACTCAGTTTACTCACTTACGCTATCAGTTTGGCTCTTTTTGCACTTTCATTTGCAACCCCATTTAGCAAAAGGCTCCTAATCTGATTTCTGGGTCTGCTCTCCAATTCCTGAGAAAATTCTCCCTAAATGAAAACTTAAGTGTTATACTTGCCCACCAACCTCAGGATAAACTCAGGCTCCTCACTGAACTCATAAATCCAGGAGGCTGACAGTCTCACCCTTGCCTACTTTTCTGTCCTCATCTCTATTAACTTCCTTTATGTACTTTATGCCTCAGCCTCAACAAAGTAACTGCCTTTCCCTTTTGCTTCTGTGGGTAATATCAGGCTTCTCACTCTTTGCTCCTCCCCCTTTTCTTGAGTTACTGTAAACATCCACTTGCTCTCCATTTCCTACCAGCTGTCTTTCACCATCAAGCCTCCTTCCTGATAGATAACAGATAGATAGAGGAGTGATAGACAGACAGGAAGATGCAAAAAGGCTCCATCTGTGCTTCATTTTCATTCTAACAGATTGAATAAAGCGTGTACTCCTTGGTCTCACATATATCCAGTTCACTCAAACTATGGCCCACATTGTATTTTCTGTTCTGCCTCTCATCTTCCCAAGCTTCCTGGCATTCGAAGAAATGCATACCCTGTAACTCTTGACTCATAACATTTCTCACCAATGATCAGATATTCTCACGTCTCCTTATTTTTGCTCAGTTCTTCCCACAGCTTGAAATTTTCTTCCCTTGCTTTCACCTGCTGAATCTCTGTTTATGTAAGATCCCAAACCCAACCAAAATCTCCTTTCAGCAAAGGAACTCTCCCCCTTGCACAGTTTTGTTTTCTGTACCCACAATCCTTGGACTCTGATTCTATAACAATATTTTACTACTGTATTTAACTTTGCCTTTTATGTGTCTGGGCCCCAACAGTAAACTACAGAACAAGAACTATTAATATTTTGTATTTGTATACAGTGCTTAGCATGTAATTAGTATCTAATAATTAGTATATATTAGTAACATAGAATATTATCTCAAAACACTTTTGAGTTAGTGTTATTTCTTGTTCATCTAATGCACTTCTGAAAGTTGTTTATACAGCTGTATACTATACACGTTATTATGCAGTGCTCTTCCAGTGACTGTAGCTAATATTACTTACAAATCTCTAAGAAAATATGACTCAATAAAATATTTTCTTATTTAATGTCTTTGTACATAACACCTAAATTTGAATATTTTATAAGCATTAAAGTTGCTGTTTCCTTTGTTTCTAATGGAAATTTACTTTTTCTCCGAGTTTTTAAATTTTTTTCATATATAGTATTCACCATGCTAATAGTTCCATTTCTAGTATACATTATTTTCTTTCTGGAAACATGTAATGTCTTATAGAACTTAGTTGTGTACTAAGCTTTACCTTAATTCAAGTACACTGCCCCATACAAGAACTCAAAACACACTTACAAAGGTTTAGGAACGGTAATTGTTGAGATGATAGAGAAACTGAATTCTTTAGCAATACCTTTTTGTTGTGTTAATATCATATTTATGAGATCATAAATACATCCTATTTCTAGATAAGTCAGATTGTACTTACTACAAAGTACTATATTTTTAAAATTAATCAAACATTTGAGGGCCATTATTCAGCCTCCACTCAAAGGTCTAGCTATGAATATGAATAAGCAGAAAACTTACTAAATAAGTATATGAGTTATACCTTTCAGCCTCATCTTTAAACTGATCTTCAAAACCATCACTATGTTGGAAATCTCGAAAAAAGACTTTTAGCTTCCTTGAGTTAACTTCATTCTGAAAAACCTACAGGCATATGAAAAAAATTATAGCTATATTTTAGGAATCAATAGTTTAAGAGAAAATGATTTCTATAGCTTCTCAAGAAGAGCAATAAGATCTTCAATAATATTATGAAATCACAATCATGGTGTGACTCTTAGAAAATCACTTGAAATGTATATCTCCCTTTCAATATTTTCCAATCCATCAAAAGAGCGTGTAGAGTACCACGCACATATAAATTATTTCTATTGAATCACTCAAGTTTTAATCATCCAAATTATTTTCTAAAAGTTCATTAAAAGAAAGCTTATTTTTCTTCTAAAAAAAAAAAAGATTATTATTGCAGCCCAGAGGAGATTCTTACGATGAGTGCTTATCTCATTTAGCTTATTGTTAATATAAGATCACTAACACACTAACAAATAAAGATTATTCATCTTTATTTCAGTGCTTGTGTAATTTAATCCAGTGATTCTAGGCATGTCTCTGCCCTGAGATGTTGTACTACTAACTGGGCTTTAGTCCACACTGTTGACTTTGCACTGTCCTGTACAGTACCCAGACCACGGGTAAATAAACTGACTATAATTAAATGAAAAAAAAAAAACACCTTAAAATAAGGATTCAGTAATCAATATTTTTGCCCTCAATTCTGCTTCAATTAACCCACTCATCCGACAGTTCTTTTCTGGGGTGCAAATACAAGCAAATACTGTTCTAAGTGCCACAGATAAAACACTGAATGAGACGCCGATGTGCCCGCCCTTGTGGAATGTATACATTCTCATGGGGAAAGAGAAAACACACAAGCAAACGTATAAAAGCTACACCTGTGATAAATAATAGTGCAGTAACCAAGGGTGGTGATACCGAATCACCATGTACCTGAAAGATAGAAGGAAAGTTAGACAAAGAGACAGGAGAGCATCCTGAGCAGAAGGAACAGCGGGCCCGAAGTCCAGGAGGCCTGCCTGGTCTGGCCTCTGCCTAATTCTCCACCCTCAGCTCCCAGCTTTTTCTTAGGCAGCGTCTCCAGCCATACACTGTGTTATGTTCTGTCATCTTTTTTGAAGCGTCATCTCTTTTGATGATTCTTATTTTGTGACACATTAATCCTTTCCCCTCTTCTTAGTCCATATCCATGTGTATGTGTTTTGCTTAATTCCACAAAATTTCCTAGACGTGAAATACTTCTTGTGGGTATATATATGCTTGTGGGCATATATACAGCTGACATTCTAGAACAGGGACCCAAGCACAATCAATTTTAAATGCAAGCATATTAATGGAATAACTACCTAGAACTCTTATCAAGCACATTCATTTTGCAGTATAAGTCAAAACATATAACTTATTAAGTTTTAACTTCACATAAATAACCACTAGTGGACGTGATGGAATCCCAGCTGAGCTATTTAAAATCCTAAAAGAGGATGCTGTTAAAGTGCTGCACTCAATATGTCAGCAAATTTGCAAAACTCAGCAGTGGTCACAGGACTGAAAAAGGTCAGAAGGGCAATGCCAAAGAATATTCAAACTACCCTAAATTGTATTCGTTTCGTATACTATAAGGTTATCCTCAAAACCCTTCAAGCTAGGCTTCAGCAGTAAACGAACTGAAAACTTCCAGATGTACAAGCCGGGTTTAGAAAAGGCAGAGGAACCAGAGATCAAATTGGCAACATTCGTCGGATCATGGAGGAAATAAGGGAATTCCAGAAGAATACTACTTCTGCTTCATTGACTACACAAAGCCTTTGATTGTGATGATCACAACAAACTGCGGAAAATTCTTAGAGGTGCGAATACCAGATCACCTTGCCTGTCTTCTAAGAAACCTGTATGCAGGTCTAGAAGCAACAGTAAGAACTGGAATGGAAAAACAGACTGGTTCAAAATTGGGAAAGGAGTACAAGGCTGTTTATCGTCACCCTGCTTTTTTAACTTATATGCAGAGGACATCATGGGAAAATGCCAGACTGGATAAACCACAAGCTGGTCTGGTTGGTGACGGCCAGGGAGGCCTGGCGTGCTGCAGTCCATGGGGTCACAAAGAATCGGACACGACTGAGCGACTGAACTGAACTGCATTGCTAGCCAGTCCCTGAATTCGTCATGCTGTGATTTCATTAGTAAATGGGACTTTACCTTTTTCTGCCACACCTTCACCCCAAATTTTCAAGAAAAACCCTTTCAGTACAACCTATCACCACTGTCTAGCTGTTGTATATGAGTTTTTAGTCTTAGCAGTTCAAAGCACTATTTTTCCTCTTGGAATAACCAATTGTACCCACACCATAAATGCCACCTGTCACAGAAAAAGTTCCCATATATACATAGGTCATCTTCTGTAATCTCTAAGCAGTTTTATCTGTCTTATTTGCCACTTCCTAAATTACTACATTTCCTCGATTCTTAAGGTTTATAATGAGTCTTGATAATCTGCAGTTACCCCAGCTCCCAGTCCACGACATACACACTTTGCCTTCCTTTCCTTGCACTTCATATTTTTGGCCTTCTGTTTCCCCAAGTTTGATTCAGCTGATTAAATCTCTCTCTCCCTCACCTACAAACACACAAATTTGAAATCTGTATTAAAACCAGGTTAAATTAACTTTGCATTTTAAATTAAGGAAAACTGTTATCTTCATTATATTGTCTTATTATCCGTTAATATGATATCAGTTCAGTTCAGTGGCTCAGTCTTGTCTGACTCTTTGCGACCCCATGGACTGCAGCACGCCAGGCCTCCCTGTCTCTCACCAACTCCCGGAGTTTTCTCAAACTCTTGTTCATCAAGTCGCTGATGCCTTCCAGCCATCTCATCCTCTGTCATCCCTTTCTCCTCCCGCCTTCAATCTTTTCCAGCATCAGGATCTTTTCAAATGAGTCAGCTCTTCACATCAGGTGGCCAAAATACTGGAGTTTCAACTTCAACATCAGTCCTTCCAATGAACATTCAGGACTGATTTCCTTTAAGATGGATTGGTTGGACCTCCTTGCAGTCCAAGGGACTCTCAAGAGTCTTCTCCAACACCATAGTTCAAAAGCATCAATTCTTAGGTGCTCTGCTTTCTTTACAGTCCAACTCTCACATCCATACATGACCACTGGAAAAACCATAGCCTTGACTAGATGGACCTTTGTTGTCGAAGTAATGTCTCTGCTTTTCAATATGCTGTCTAGGTTGGTCATAACTTTCCTTCTAAGGAGCAAGCGTCTTTTTATCTCATGGCTGCAGTCATCATCTGCAGTGATTTTGGAGCCCGCAAAAATAAAGTCTCCCACTGGTTCCCCATCTATTTGCCATGAAGTGATGGGACCAGATGCCATGATCTTTGTTTTCTGAATGTTAAGCTTTAAGCCAACTTTTTCACTCTCCTCTTTCACTTTCATCAAGAGGCTCTTTAGTTCTTCACTTTCTGCCATAAGGGTGGTGTCATCTGCATATCTGAGGTTATTGATATTTCTCCCAGCAATCTTGATTTCAGCTTGTGCTTCTTCCAGCCCAGCACTTCTCATGATGTACTCTGCATATAAGTTAAATAAAGCGGGGTGACAATGTACAGTCTTGACGTACTCCTTTTCCTATTTGGAACCAGTCTGCTGTTCCACGTCCAGTTCGAACTGTTGTTTCCTGACCTGCATACAGATTTCTCAGGAGGCAGGTCAGGTGGTCTGGTAGTTCCATCTCTTTCAGAATTTTCCAAAGTTTATTGCGATCCACACAGTCAAAGGCTTTTGAATACTCAATAAAGCAGTAGATAGTTTTCTAGAATTCTCTTGCTTTTTTGATGATACAGCAGATGTTGGCAATTTGATCTGCCTTTTCTAAAACCACCTTGAACATCTGGAAGTTCATGATTCACATATTGCTGAAGCCTGGCTTGGAGAATTTTGAACATCACTCTGCTAGCATGTGAGATGAGTGCGATTGTGTGGTAGTTTGAGCATTCTTTGGCATTGCCTTTCTTTGGGATTGGAGTGAAAACTGATCTTTTCCAGTTCTGTGGCCACTGCTGCGTTCTCCAAATTTGCTGCCATATTGAGTTCAGCACTTTCACAGCATCATCTTTCAGGATTTGAAATAGCTCAACTGGAATTCCATTACCTCCATTTGCTTTGTTCGTAGTGATGCTTCCTTCGGCCCACTTGACTTCACGTTCCAGGATGTCTGGCTCTAGGTGAGTGATCACACCATCATGATTATCTTGGTCATGAAGATCTTTTTTGTACAGTTCTTCTGTGTATTCTTGCCATCTCTTAATATCTTCTGTTTCTGTTAGGTCCATACCGTTTCTGTCCTTTATCAAGTCCATCTTTGCATAAAATGTTCCCTTGGTATCTCTAAATTTCCTGAAGAGACCTCTAGTCTTTCCCATTCTATTGTTTTCCTCTATGTCTTTGCAATGATCACTGAGGAAGGCTTTCTTATCTCTCCTTGCTATTCTTTAGGCTAATAGAGTTTTGCCAAGAGAACTCACTGGTCATAGCAAACACCCTCTTCCAACAACACAAGAGAAGACTCTACACATGGACATCACCAGATGGTCATCACTGAAATTAGATTGATTATATTCTTTGCAGCCAAAGATGGAGAAGCTCCATACAGCCAGCAAAAACAAGACCTGGAGCTGACTGTGGCTCAGATCATGAACTCCTTATTGCCAAATTCAGACTTAAATTGAAGAAAGTAGGGAAAACCACTAGAGCAGTCAGGCATGACCTAAATCAAATCCTTAACGATTATACAGCGGAAGTGAGAAATAGATTTAAGGGACTAGATCTGATAAGAGTGCTTGACCAACTACGTACAGAGGTCTGTGACACTGTACACTAGACAGAGATGAAGACCATCCCCAGGAAAAGAAATGCAAAAAAGAAATGGGGCCACACTTCGACAAGATCCCTCTCATCTCCAAAAAGACATGCTAAAAAACCATTTGTATACAACTCATTTGCTGAGAAAAAGTGACATCCCCTGAGTGAGAAGTCCTAGCATAATTTAAACCTGAGATATACTTCAAGCCATGCTTGAAAATAAACTAGATTATATTTATCAAAGAAGCAAACTGTTCTAGATAGCTGTAATTCAAATAAGGTTCACTCAGGACTCTAACATGTCTTTGATGGAATGAAATGTGATTTGGTTAACAATGGCAAGAAGGCACAAAGAGAAATATTTTAAATTATCAAGATGCTAGGTCTTTTTGGAGAGCGCTCTTTTTGTCAAATTAATATCAAAAAAAAGATTGGATACATTTTCCCAAGGAGCCTAAGTCAACTGTTCTGCACTACATATGCCAGAGATTTATGAGTGAAACTTGACAATAGTCATGCTAAGAGACTGAAGCCTGGCTTCTAGTCTTTTTTCTGTGACTTGAAGAGCTGTATGATCACAGACAAATCATTTCAGCTCCCTGGGACTTAGTTTTTTCACCTTTAAAATGAGTGTTGGAATAAAAATTTATTTATCTATCTACTAAATCTAATCATCAACGCACAAGTCTATGAAGTCTAGACAATTCCTAGGGACAGCATCATAACTGAAAGGCTATCAAGTGACTATAACACCAAATTAATTCATGAAATGTAAGCAAGGAAAACTCTAATAAAACTAGCTGATTTTCACAACATATTCTAAAAACACCTGGAAGTATTCTAAGATATTCTTTTCTAAAAGGAAACTTTAAAGAGTATCATAACTCATCCTAGGAAAGTCAAGTCATAAAACACAAAGGAAAAATCCAAACCATAAAATATACTCAGTTCCTCAAAAAAAAATCATATACATTTTCTTTAAATAGATAACTTTTTAAAAAATTTAAAAAATAAGACAGTCAGTTCTAGGAGGCAGTCAAGTATTGTTATGTAAAGGATCTACTCAAGACATTCTACGAAGTTTCTCACTTCCACATATTTCTCCAAGTAGAAAATCATTCAGATCAGAGAGAAGTATCAACCGCGGAACTGAGAACCTTGGATTACACCAAGAAAGACTGACAGCCACAAATGTGATGGTTGCTTTGATGTGATCATCTTACATGTCACAGAGGAATGGACAGACCTCTACATGAGAGAACAATCAAACTACATTGATTTTTTTCAATGCAGGAGCACACCTGTCAGCCCTGGGTGGCAGTGGCAATCAAACTGGGAAAGTGGGGCAGACAGTTCCTGCTCTGGGTACTGATTTTTATCTCTATTAATTCTGGAACCTACTGGAAGTGAATATGAGGACAGCACCATGATTGAAGTCCCAAAGCTCCAATAGATCAGATAAGAAAAAAGTGCAAGGCACCCACAAGATGAAAATGTATTTCCCTTTTTGTAAAGGGCAGAAATAGCATGGACCTAACAGAAGCAGAAGATGTTAAGAAAAGGTGGCAAGACTACACAGAAGAACTATCCAGAAAAGATCTAATAACCCAGATAACCATGATGGTGTGATCACTCGCCTAGAGCCAGACATCCTGGAGTCCGAAGTCAAGTGGGCCTTAGGAAACATCACTGCGGACACAGCTAGTGGAGGTGACAGAATTCCAGGTGCACTGTTTAAAATCCTAAAAGATGATGCTGTGAAAGTACTGCACTCAGTATGCCAGCAAATTTGGAGAATGCAGCAGTGGCCACAGGACTGAAAAAGGTCAGTTTTCATTCCAATCCCTAAGAAAGGCAATGCCAAAGAATGCTCACACTACCACACAATTGCACTCATGTCACACGCTAGCAGAGTATGCTCAAAATTCTCCAAGGTAGGCTTCAACAGTACGTGAACTGAGAACTTCCAAATGTTCAAGCTGGATTTAGAAAAGGCAGAGGAACCAGAGATCAAATTGCCAACATCCTTTGGATCACAGAAAAGCAAGAAAATTCCAGAAAACCATCTACTTCTGCTTTATTGACTATGCCAAATCCTTTGACTGTGTGGATCACAACAAACCGGAAAATTCTTATAGATATAGGAATACCAGACCACCTTACTTGCTTCCTGAGAAACCTGTATGCAGATCAAGAAGCAACAGTTAGAAACATACATGGAACAATGGACTGGTTCCAAATTGGGAAAGAAGTGCATCAAGGCTGTACTGTCACCCTCCTTATTTAACTTATATGCAGAGTACATCATGAGAAATGTTGGGCTGGATAAAGTACAGCCTGGAATGAGGATTGCTGGGAGAAATATCAATAACCTCAGATATGCAGATGACCCTACGCTTATGGCAGAAAGCAAAGAGGAACTAAAGAGCCTTTTGATGAAAGTGAAAGACGAGAGTGAAAAAGCTGGCTTAAAACTCAACATCCAGAAAACTAAGATCATGGCATCTGGTCCCATCACTTCATGACAAATAGGGGAAACAATGGAAACAGTGACAGACTTTATTTTCTTGGATTCCACAATCACTGCAGATGATGACTGCAGCCATGAAATTAAAAGACACTTGCTCCTTGAAGAAAAGCTATGACCAACCTAGACAGCATATTAAAAAGCAGAGACATTACTTTGCCAACAAAGGTCTAGTCAAAGCTATGGTTTTTCCAGTAGTCACATCTGGTTGTGAGAGCTGGACTGTAAATAAGGAAGAGCACTGAAGAACTGATGCCTTCAAACTGTGGTGATGGAGAAGTCTCCTGAGAGTCCCTTGAACAGCAAGGAGATCAAATCAACCCTGAACACTCATTGGAAGGACTGATGCTAAAGATGAAACTCCAGTATTTTGGTCATCTCATGGGAACAGCTGACTCATTGGAAAAGTCCCTGATGCTGGGAAAGATCTAGCACAGGAGAAGAGGGTGTCACAGGATGAGATGGCTGGATGGCATCACTGATGCAATGACATGAACTTGGGCAAACTTCAGGAGGTGGTGAGGGACAGGAAGGCCTGGTGTGCTGCCGTCCATGGGGTGGCAAAGAGTCAGACATGACTGGGTAACTGAACAACAACAACACAGCCAATTAGCAGAGATCCCTCTTGTAGGTTTACCTGATTACTCACTAGTCTCGGTGTGGGTTCCTGACTTGACGAGTGCAGGCCGTCATGACATGGCGAATAATGCAGGTCTTCATAACTTGAGGAGGGCAGGTCGTCATGACTTGATGAGGGCAGGTCGTCATGAGGTGATACAGGCAAAGATACATTCAGGTGTTTCAGATCAGAGTCCTTTCCTTTCTGATCTTCTCCCGAACAAAGAAAAGGAAAGAACTGCTTAAATGTGAAGGGTTACAGAGGACAGGTGGAAACTTAGTGAGAGAAGTCCACTTACATGACGGGAACTTTCATCTACTTTTTTCCATTTTAGAGTCACCTCATCTTAATCTCCTATATTAATCGCTTTTCAACTTGCTTTGAAAAAACAACTTAGCAAATATGACCCTGCCTCCGGGGCTTTCCTCAGAAAGTGGATTTTTGAGCAGTCCCTTTGTTCCTCCTTCCATATTGCTCAGGAAAGTGCTCTGCAGGAAAATTCTAGATATATACCACCTACAGAACCTGTGCACTGGGATCTATAGCATTCAATTCTTCTGTATTTCAGAGTCTATTTCTTGGATAAAGAATAGTGTGTTATGTAAGTCTCCTTTTTATATTTTGTATTGTTAATAGTAAGTCAGAAATATGTTAGTGTACATAGAAAGTTGTTTTAGACTTCATTGAAGCATGTCCTATGAATCATCCCTAGGAAACTCACTGTTGGCTTTGAGATTTTTGGTAATTACTCTGTTAATTTCACTCCACAGAAACCAAGGGAGTTATTTCACTCTGACCTTAGAACTGAGCACGGAGAATACTGTTTCCTGTATCAGATTATGGTTTCAGTTCCCTTCAGTTCAGCTCAGTCACTCAGTCGTGTCCGACTCTTTGTGACCCCATTAACTGGAGCACCCCAGGCCTCCCTGTCCATCACCAACTCCCAGAGTTCACTCAGACTCACGTCCATCGAGTCAGTGATGCCATCCAGCCATCTCATCCTCTGTCGTCCCCTTCTCCTCCTGCCCCCAATCCCTCCCAGCATCAGAGTCTTTTCCAATGAGTCAACTCTTCGCGTGAGGTGGCCAAAGTACTGGAGTTTCAGCTTTAGCATCAGTCCTTCCAAAGAAATGCCAGGGCTGATCTCCTTCAGAATGGACTGGTTGGATCTCCTTGCAGTCCAAGGGACTCTCAAGAGTCTTCTCCAACACCACAGCTCGAAAACATCAATTCTTCAGCACTCAGCCTTCTTCACAGTCCAACTCTCACATCCATACATGACCACAGGAAAAACCATAGCCTTGAGTAGACAGACCTTAGTTGGCAAAGTAGTGTCTCTGCTTTTGAATATGCTATCTAGGTTGGTCATCACTTTCCTTCCAAGGAGTAAGCGTCTTTTCATTTCATGGCTGCAATCACCATCTGCAGTGATTTTGGAGCCCCCCAAAATAAAGTCTGATACTGTTTCCACTGTTTCCCCATCTATTTCCCATGAAGTGATGGAACCGGATGCCATGATCTTCGTTTTCCGAATGTTGAGCTTTAAGCCAACTTTTTCACTCTCCTCTTTCACTTTCATCAAGAGGGTTTTTAGTTCCTCTTCACTTTCTGCCATAAAGGTGGTGTCATCTGCATATCTGAGGTTATTGATATTTCTTCCGGGAATCTTGATTCCAGCTTGTGTTTCTTCCAGTCCAGTGTTTCTCATGATGTGCTCTGCATATAAGTTAAATACACAGGGTGACAATATACAGCCTTGACATACTCCTTTTCCTATTTGGAACCAGTCTGTTGTTCCATGTCCAGTTCTAACTGTTGCTTCCTGACCTGCATACAGATTTCTCAAGAGGCAGGTCAGGTGGTCTGGTATTCCCATCTCTTTCAGAATTTTCTACAGTTGATTGTGATCCACACAGTCAAAGGCTTTGGCATAGTCAATAAAGCAGAAATAGATGTTTTTCTGGAACTCTCTTGCTTTTTTGATGATCTGGCAGATGTTGGCAATTTGATCTCTGGTTCCTCTGCCTTTTCTAAAACCAGCTTGAACATCTGGAAGTTCACGGTTCACGTATTGCTGAAGCCTGGCTTGGAGAATTTTGAGCATTACTTTACTAGCATGTGAGATGACTGAAATTGTGCAGTAGTTTGAGCATTCTTTAGCATTGCCTTTCTTTAGGACTGGAATGAAAACTGACCTTTTCCAGTCCTGTGGCCACTGCTGAGTTTTCCAAATTTGCTGGCATATTGAGTGCAGCACTTTCACAGCATCATCTTTCAGGATTTGAAATAGCTCAACTGGAATTCCATCACCTCCACTAGCTTTGTTTGTAGTGATGCTTTCTAAGGCCCACTTGACTTCACATTCCAGGATGTCTGGCTCTAGATGAGTGATCATACCATAGTGATTATCTGGGTCATGAAGATCTTTCTTGTACAGTTCTTCTGTGTATTCTTGCCACCTGTTCTTAATATCTTCTGCTTCTGTTAGGTCCATACCATTTCTGTCCTTTATTGAGCCCATCAGGAGCTATCCCACGCTGAAGGTCAGGAAGGGCAGTGGTGAGGAGATACCCTTCATCCAAGGTAAGGAGCTTAGGCTGTGCTTTGCTGGAGCAGCCATGAAAAGATACCCCACGCCCAAGGTAAGAGAAACCCAAGTAAAATGGTAGGTGTTGCAAGAGGGCATCAGAGGGCAGACACACTGAAACCATACTCACAGAAAACTAGTCAATCTAATCACACTAGGACTACAGCCTTGTCTAACTCAATGAAACTAAGCCATGACCATGGGGCAACTCAAGACAGGCGGGTCATGGTGGAGAGGTCTGACAGAATGTGGTCCACTGGAGAAGGGAATGGCAAACCGCTTCAGTATTCTTGCCTTGAGAATCCCATGAACAGTATGAAAAGGCAAAATGATAGGATACTGAATGAGGAACTCCCCAGGTCAGTAGCTGCCCAATATGCTACTGGAGATCAGTGGAGAAATAACTCCAGAAAGAATGAAGGGATGGACCCAAAGCAAAAACAATACCCAGCTGTGGATGTGACTGGCGATAGAAGCAAGGTCTGATGCTGTAAAGAGCAATATTGCATAGGAACCTGGAATGTCAGGTCCATGAATCAAGGCAGATTCGAAGTTGTCAAACAAGAGATGGCAAGAGTGAACGTCAACATTCTAGGAATCACTGAACTAAAATGGACTGGAATGGGTGAATTTAACTCAGCTGACCATTATATCTACTACTGCGGGCAGGAATCCCTCAGAAGAAATAGAGTAGCCATCATGGTCAACAAGAGTCCAAAATGCAGTACTTGGATGCAATCTCAAAAACGACAGAATGATCTCTGTTCGTCTCCAAGGCAAACCATTCAACATCACAGTAATCCAAGTCTATGCCACAACCAGTAATGCTGAAGAAGCTGAAGTTGAATGGTTCTATGAAGACCTACAAGACCTTTTAGAACTAAAACCCAAAAAAGATGTCCTTTTCATTATAGGGGACTGGAATGCAAAAGTAGGAAGTTAAGAAACACCTGGAGTAACAGGCAAATTTGGCCTTGGAATGCGGAATGAAGCAGGGCAAAGACTAATAGAGTTTTGCCAAGAAAACGCACCGGTCATAGCAAACACCCTCTTCTAACAATACAAGAGAAGACTCTACACATGGACACCACCAGATGGTCAACACCGAAATCAGATTGATTATCTTTTTTGCAGATAAAGATGGAGAATCTCTATACAGTCAACAAAAACAAGACCAGGAGCTGACTGTGGCTCAGATCATGAACTCCTTATTACCAAATTCAGACTCAAATTGAAGAAAGTAGGGAAAACCACTAGGCCATTCAGGTATGACCTAAATCAAATCCCTTATGATTATACAGTGGAAGTGAGAAATAGATTTAAGGGCCTAGACCTGATAGACAGAGTGCCTGATGAACTATGGAATGAGGTTTGTGACACTGTACAGGAGACAGGGATCAAGACCATCCCCATGGAAAAGAAATGCAAAAAAGCAAAATGGCTGTCTGGGGTGGCCTTACAAATAGCTGTGAAAAGAAGAGAGGCAGAAAAACAAAGGAGAAAAGGAAAGATATAAGCATCTGAATGCAGAGTTCCAAAGAATGGCAAGAGATAAGAAAGCCTTCTTCAGCGATCAATGCAAAGAAATAGAAGAAAAGAATACAACAGGAAAGACTAGAGATCTTTTCAAAAAAATTAGAGATAACAAGGGAACATTTCATGCAAATATGGGCTCGATAAAGAGTATGATTTAGAAATTTATAACATAGCATATTAAAAAAAGTCAACAATAAAAAGTAAAGCATAGTAAACAAGTACTGTAGAAATGGAAAAATGCATTTCTGAATGTGTCAAAAAAGGAAATCAAATAGAAATTATGAACTATAACATGAATTAATTTTCTAAGTATATATTAAGAAATATCAATGAAAGACAACATATTGAAACTAATGTGAAGTAGCTAAGGACGTGTTTAAATGGGAAATGTATAGTTCAAAAAACAGTTTTTAAAAGACAGAAGAAATGACAAAAGTGTGTTTTGTATTCAATAACAAAGGCCAAGAATAACTGAGGAAATCTCGCAAAACTGAAAGATATCATAAAGAAAAATAACAAACAGAAAATAAGCTAACATAACAGAATAATCAACAAATCAAAAAGTTGTTTCTCTGAAATCAAAGACTTAAAAATATACAAACTTGTTTCACTACACCTTATAATAGCAAGAATGAAAAAAAAAGGCACAACCACAAATCCAACTATCGTTTTAAGAACTAAGAAGAAAATTCAATTAAACTTGATTAAATGGAAACTTTTATAAAATTATAAATTATCAAAATCTACTCAAGAACATACAGAAAGTCTGAATAGTGTAACTATTTAGAAAGTTAAACCAATAATAAAAAGTCTCACATCCTGGAGGAAAAAAGGAATCTGGACCCAAACAAATCCCCAGATGATATTTTATCAAATTTCCAATGAACAAAAATCTCTTTCTTAGGCAAATTGTTTTAACAAAAATTTTAAGCACTGATATTTCATTTATATTAAAAGGTTAGCAAATCCTGACATGAAAACAATGCATGTAAAATACAAGGAGGAAAAATTATAAGCCAAGTTCAAAAAGGAACACAGCTGCAAAAGCCCTAAATAAAACACTGCAACGTGATGCAGTGGGAAAAACGCAGACGAAGAGTCGTGTCCAGAACGCAAAGCTCAGGCTCACGGAAGTCTGTCAGTGCAAAGCGGCACAGTGAGAACTGTGACAAAAGAAAGGACAGAGACCCTGTTACCGTCTGAACATAAAGAAATCGTGTGCAAAGTTCAGTAGTATTTCAAGGTAGAAACAGAAGAAAACTTCTTTAATTTATAGACAAGTTTATTTAATCAAAATGCTGAACCAACAGTATCCTTAATGGCAAAATTTTAGACACACTCTCATTGTTTCAAAGAAAATATAAGAAATAAATAAATAAATAAATAAAAATAAAGAAAATATAAGAAAGCCTACTACTTACTTAACGTTAAAGACATAATCTGGGGGAAAAGCAAGTAAATTGTTATCTTCAAATATTGTAATTGTCTACCTAGAAAATTAAAGAGACTCCAAGGTCAAATACTAGTAATAATAAGAAAGTCTGACGGAAGAGTGGACATGAGATCAATAAATTAGGATCATTCATGGGCCAACAACCAGATACTGCAACAAAGGAAAATGTGTCATTCACAACAGCAATAAAAATACATGGTAACCAGAAATAGACCAAACCAAAAATATATAGTGAAAATTGCAACATTTTGTTAAAAGTCACAAAAACAGAATAAATAACCTATATTTCATACAAATGAAAACTCCTATCATAATAATGGTAAGTATCCTCTAAATTAAACCACAGATTCAATGCAAATCTGATAAATATTTAAGTAGGATGTGTGGGGGTATTTGCGTGTACATATGTATGTGTGTGTATGTGTAAGCAAACTAGGAAGCAGAATAAGAACAGGAAAAACAATTCTGGAAAAGGAGAACAGACTGGGTATACTTGCCCTATAAGACAGCAATACTTATTATAAACGAAAAGTCATCAAAACAGTGTGAATTGGTGTAAGGATGGAAAAGCAGGTCCCTATAAAGGAACTGAGATTCAAAAACAGTCTTAAGCATGTAAGAGCGTCTGCCATTTGATAACAATGGCAGTGCAGATTAGAGTGGGGAAAGTACTAAAATAAATGGGGACAACACAGAAATACAAAGGATCATAAGAGACATCATCAGCAACTATATGCAACAAAATGGACAACTTGGAAGAAATGGACAAATTCTTAGAAAAGTATAACTTTCCAAAACTGAACCAGGAAGAAATAGAAACTCTTAACAGACCTACCACAAGCACAGAAATCAAAACCATAATCAGAAATCTTCCAACAAACAAAAGCCCAGGACCAGATGGCTTCACAGCTGAATTCTACCAAAAATTTAGAGAAGAGCTAACACCTATCCTACTCAAACTCTTTCAGAAAATTGCAGAGGAAGGTAAACTTCCAAACTCATTCTATGAGGCCACCATCACCCTAATACCAAAACCAAACAAAGATGCCACACAAAAAAGAAAACTACAGGCCAATATCACCGATGAACATAGATGCAAAAATCCTTAACAAAATTCTAGCAAACAGAATCCCGCAACATATTAAAAAGATCACATATCATGACCAAGTGGGCTTTATCTCAGGGATGCAAGGATTCTTCAGTATTCACAAATCAATCAATGTGATACACCACATTAACAAATTGAAAGATTAAAGCCATATGATTATCTCAATAGATGCAGAGAAAGCCTTTGACAAAATTCAACATCCATTTATGATAAAAAAAAAAAAAAACTCTACAGAAAGCAGGCATAGAAGCAACATACCTCAACATAATAAAAGCCACATATGCTAAACCCACAGCAAAATTATCCTCAATGGTGAGAAATTGAAAGCATTTCCCCTAAAGTCAGGAACAAGACGAGGATGCCCACTCTCACCACTACTATCCAACACAGTTTTGGAAGCTTTGGCCACAGCAATCAGAGCAGAAAAAGAAATAAAAGGAATCCAGACTGGAAAAGAAGAAGTAAAACTCTCACTGTTTGCAGATGACATGATCCTCTACATAGAAAACGCTAAAGACTCCACCAGAAAATCACTAGAGCTGATTAATGAATACAGTAAAGTTGCAGGATATAAAATTAACACACAGAAATCCATGCATGAGGCAGGGTGCTCAGGGCTGGTGCACTGGGATGATTCTGAGAGATGGGATGGGGAGGGAGGTGGGAGGGAGGGTCAGGACGAGGAACACATGTACACCCATGGCTGATTCATGTGAATGTATGGCCAAACCACCACAATATTGTAAAGTAATTAGCCTCCAGTTAAAATAAAAAAATAAAGTATAGGCTCCACACCAGAAAAATAAAATAAAATAAATGAGGCTGCGACAATTGGTTTAACTACCATAAAAGAAAGATCATATCCCTTCCTCACTGAATAAGATCCAAAATCAAAATATACAAAAGAAAAGAGACTATTTTTATTATTTCAGAGTACAGACAGATTTTGGAATCATGAAAGCACAATTTATATAAGAAAAAGCTTATATTTGAATATTCATTTAAAAGATAGTATCAAAAAAATAAGCATTTACTAGGGGAAAATGATATAACTGATGACAAAATTTATCTAGGATATATAAAGAATTCTTAAAATTCAATAAGAAGAGCAACCAACTATTACTGATTTGAGAATAGAGAAAATTTACCTCATGTCCTCTGGGAAACTCCTTTAACCACTAAAAAAAAAAAAAAAAAAAAAAACACAACAACTCATATGGAGCAATAAAATATGGTCCTCTGAATGCTGTGGGATACAAGCCTAACACTCCTGATAATCAATGTTAAAATTGCACCATAGCTTCCTAAAGCCCTTGACATTGGATATTACTGCCACTATTGCTTCATATCAAGATTTAAACAACAGTGAGCTCTGCAAACCTAAGAAGGAGCTTCAAATGCTATGGAGGTCAGTTACATGGAAAAAAATGTCTAGAAGAATTATTAACAAGCAATTCATAGAAGAAGAATACTTAAACACTAATAAATGTATGAAAAACTGTCCACCATCAGTTAATAAAGAAATGAAAATTAGAATAACCTACCACTGACTTTCACTTCTGCCTATGAGGGAGTTAGTGCTGCAAAACTTATTCACAACCAGAAAACAGGACAGAAGTACATGTGACAGCAACTTTCAGATATTGTAAGATAAGCCTGGAGTATCTTATCACGCAATCAAGCCATTATACACTCAGAAAACAAAAAGATGGGTTATATCAAAGAGACACAGGAGTCAACCTGAAAGAGCTCCCAAGGCCCAGACTGGAACAACTGGAACCAAGTAAATAACATAACTAGATTATAATATAAATTATAAAATACATATGCATGAGTCCATACTGATATGCTGCTGCTAAGTCGCTTCAGTCGTGTCCGACTCTGTGCAACCCCATAGATGGAAGCCCACCAGGCTCCCCCGTCCCTGGGATTCTCCAGGCAAGAACACTGGAGTGGGTTGCCATTTCCTTCTCCAATGCAGGAAAGTGAAAAGTGAAAGGGAAGTCGCTCAGTCGTGTCCGACGGTTAGTGACCCCATGGACTGCAGCCCACCAGGCTCTGCCGTCCATGGGACTTTCCAGGCAAGAGGACTGGAGTCGGTTGGGTGCCACTGCCTTCTCCGATACTGATATAGGCAAATTAATAAATAAATAAGTAGGGGAGTAGAAACAAATCTTTATAAGGTAATCCCAAATAATATACATATACTAATATTACTCCCTCCTCTAGGAGGTAGCGCTTCTTGCTCCCTTCCCCACTATGGGAGCAGCCTTATTTTTTGACCTCTTGAATATTGCTCTCCTCTTCTAATGCCACTGTCCAAGTTGTCACCATTTGTCTTAATTACTGCCACTGCCTCTTAACAAGCCTGAGATTTTCACACTTACTATCCATCCAATACATCCTCAACACTGAAATGAGAGAAATAACAGATAACAGAAACAGACATACAGGAGTTCTAGATGTTGGCATTAACCAAGTCTTTTAAAGTGATATGTTTCAAGTATAATCAAAACAAATGAAAATCTAGGAAAGGAGCTGAATGAAAGATTTCTGTGGTTTAAAAGGAATACAAGAAGCAACCTACAATAAATGTCCATCAAAAGAGGAACGGATAAAGAAGATGTGGCACGTGTATAAGATGGAGTATCACCATCTTTATCACCACTCATTACATCTTATATTTATTACATCCTATTACCGTTTACTCAGCTCAGTTCAGTTCAGTCACTCAGTCGTGTCCAACTCTTTGCAACCCCATGAATCGCAGCACGCCAGGCCTCCCTGTCCATCACCAACTCCCGGAGTTCACTCAGACTCAGGTCCATCGACTCAGTGATGCCATCCAGCCATCTCATCCTCTATCATCCCCTTCTCCTCCTGCCCCCAATCCCTCCCAGCATCAGAGTCTTTTCCAATGAGTCAACTCTTCGCATGAGGTGGCCAAAGTACTGGAGTTTTAGCTTTAGCATCAGTCCTTCCAATGAGCACCCAGGACTGATTTCCTTTAGAATGGACTGGTTGGATCTCCTTGCAGTTCAAGGGACTCCCAAGAGTCTTCTCCAACACCACAGTTCAAAAGCATCAATTCTTTGGCTTTCTTCACAGTCCAACTCTCATATCCATATATGACCACTGGAAAAACCATAGCCTTGACTAGCTGGACCTTTGTTGGCAAAGTAATGTCTCTTCTTTTCAATATGCTATCTAGGTTGGTCATAACTTTTCTTCCAAGGAGGAAGCATCTTTTAATTTCATGGCTGCAATAACCATCTGCAGTGATTTTGGAGCCCAAAAAATAAAGTCTGACACTGTTTCCCCATCTATTTCCCATGAACTGATGGGACCAGATGCCATGATCTTCGTTTTCTGAATGTTGAGCTTTAAGCAAACTTTTTCACTCTCCTCTTTCACTTTCATCAAGAGGCTTTTTAGTTCCTCTTCACTTTCTGCCATAAGGGTGGTGTCATCTGCATATCTGAGGTTATTGATATTTCTCCTGGCAATCTTGATTCCAGCTTGTGCTTCTTCCAGCCCAGTGTTTCTCATGATGTACTCTGCATAGAAGTTAAATAAGCAGGGTGACAATATACAGCCTTGACATATTCCTTTTCCTATTTGGAACCAGTCTGTTGTTCCATGTCCAGTTCTAACTGTTGCTTGCTTCCTGACCTGCATACAGGTTTCTCAAGAGGCAGGTCAGGTGGTCTGGTATTCCCATCTATTTCAGAATTTTCTACAGTTTATTGTGATCCACACAGTCAAAGGCTTTGGCATAGTCAATAAAGCAGAAATAGATGTTTTCCTGGAACTCTCTTGCTTTTTCCACGATCCAGCAGATGTTGGCAATTTGATCTCTGGTTCCTCTGCCTTTTCTAAAACCAGTTTAAACATCTGGAAGTTCACGGTTCACGTATTGCTGAACCGTGAAGAATTTTGAGCATCACTTTAACAGCATGTGAGATGAGTGCAACTGTGTGGTAGTTTGAGCATTCTTTGGCATTGCCTTTCTTTGGGATTGGAATGAAAACTGACGTTTTCCAGTCCTGTGGCCACTGCTGAGTTTTCCAAATTTGCTGGCATATTGAGTGCAGCACTTTCACAGTATCATCTTTCAGGATTTGAAATAGATCAACTGGAATTCCATCACCTCCACTAGCTTTGTTTGTAGTGATGCTTTCTAAGGCCCACTTGACTTCACATTCCAGGATGTCTATTACCAGCCATAAAAAAGGACAAAATAATGCCATTTGTAGCAACATGCAGGGACCTAGAAACCATCATACTGAGTGAAATTAGACAGAGAAAGACAAATATCATATGATATTGCTTATATGTGGAATCTAAAAAAAGAGTACAATGAACTTATCTACAAAACGGAAATAGAGCATGTAGAAAACAAACTTATGGTTACCTGGAGATGAGTAGGGGGAAGAGGTAAATTGGAAGATTGAGACTGACACACACACACTACTATATATAAAACAGATAACTAATAAAGACCTACTGTATAGCATGGAGAACTCCACTCAGTACTATGTAATGGCCTATGTAGGAAAAGAATCTAAAAAGGAATGGATATATGTATAACTGTTTCACTTTGCTGTACACCTGAAACTACACAATATTGTAAATCAACTATACTCCAATAAAAATTTTTAAAATAATAAAGTGGTTTGGCTCTTGCTTCGTCTCTCTTATTTTGGATTTTAAATTCATCCATATGTTTAACTTTTCAATTTTACAGAGCATCCTCTTTCCTTGAGAAAAGAGACAATTGACTAAGTGGCAATAAAGAATAAAACTATAAATTACTATAACATAATGTAGTTCTTTCTGAAAATAGAAAAATACATTCAGAATCTGAAAAGTTTTACCAATAAAATATGAGAATTGCTAATTTTACTTTAACTTCTTCAAGAAAGCACACCCAAGTCGGGCCACTTGCATATTAATTTGCAAGTGTCTTAAGAAAATTAATGACAAATATTCTTTGTATACTGTTTTTTGTTCTTTGCCCAGACGCTAAAACAAAGTCATGGAGTGTGTAGGATTTAATAGGAAAGAGCTGAGTCAAATTATATTTTAAAAGATTCCTTTAAAATTTAAATTTCAGCAGGTTCTCAAATAGAAGGTCAGAAGATAATTGACAGAACGGTTAGTGCACAGTTAGCTAAAAATGGGAAAAGTATCAAGCAGATGTTTTTAAAAAATCAGATTATACAAAAGGAAATAAATAATCCTGGACAGTAAACACAGCAATGTAAATTAAAGGAAGCTCAAGGCATCATTTCAAAACAAGTAAATTAACCACAATTCTTTTTGCTATGATAACACCAAATATGGTGAGATTACAGTATAACCAATATATTGCTGGTAATGTGATTTAAACTCTTCTAATAATAAAAACTAATACAAAATTCAGATCCATTAGCTCAAGGATCCCCATCTGGAGAATTTATCCTAAAGAATATATTGGGCTTCCCAGGTGGCGCTAGTGGTAAAGAACCCGCCTGCCAATGCAGGAGACCTAAGAGATGCGGGTTTGATCCCTGGGTCAGGAAGGTGCCCTTGAGGAGGACATGGTGACCCACTCCAGTATTTCTGCCTGGAGAATCCCATGGACAAAGGAGCCTAACAGGCTACAGTCCATGGGACTGCAAAGAGCTGGACACGACTGAAGCAACTTAGCACACGTCCTAAAGAAATAATTCAACAAAAGAACAAAATCTATAAATATTATTAATAAATCAATAATAGTATTTATAATCCAAGGGAACAAAAACTGGAAACAACATACATGTTATGGATAAGTAATATCACAATGAGAAAGAAAGCAGCCTCCAGGCCTTTCAGATTGCAAACAGGACCAGAATACTTCTGGAGTCAGACCTGTAAGGCTAGAGCGGCAGCCTGGCAGGGAACACCCTTTGTAGAGCTCTGGCTTAAACTTCTAGCTGGAGGGAGCAACACCCACTCTGATTACAGGGGGGCAGCGCAGAAGAGCAGCCAAGGGCTAAGCTGAACAAGGAAGGAATGAACAAAGGTGCAAGAGAAATGTTGAAAACTGATGGCAAGCTACCAGTGTGTGAGGCACGCACAACAGTGACAACACGGGTCGGCTGGGGACGGTTAGCATCTAATGAAAACACTGCGCTAGTATCATATACAAAATCCTTTTTCTTTGCGTTTTTGTGCTTTTATATACTTTCTAAAGTACATAGGTATTTCTGTAATATATATATATTACACGTACAATCAGAAATAAACATTATTTAATCAGAGTAAAATAAAACACAAGAGTCTAATCTTGGCTATTCTCAGCACGGTGGCTTGTTAAGAGATGCAGAATCTTGGGCCCCACCACAGACTCAGTGAATCAGAATGTGCAGGTTAACACATTCACAGATGGGTCCTACATATTTGCAGTCTGAGAAGCACTGCCCTGACTCTCCTGCTCCCCACACCCGCCACAGTGCAAAGTGCCTAAGAACCTACCAGACTCTGCCGCAGCATTTTCCGGTGAAGACATGTCGTCATTCCCAAGAGATGCGTGAAAGGTTTCTCCAGGTACTGAGCCTTGTGTTCTGAGGGTTAGATAGACAGTCTAATTAATATCCTGGGGCTGGCACACAATTGTTTTTCACCTGGTCAAACATACAAGGTAAAGGAATTTTAGACAACTCGAGTTCTCACAGTTTTAACATATTATTACTCATTTATTTAGTCACTGTTATTCAACAAATTGAAGGCCGGGAGGAGAAGGGGACAACAGAGGATGAGATGGTTGGATGGCATCACTGACTCAATAGATGGACATGAGTTTGAGGAAGCTCCGGGAGTTGGCGATGGACAGGGAAGTCTGGCACGCAGCAGCCCATGAGGTCGCAGAGTCGGACACACCTGAGTGACTGAACTGAACCGATTCAGCGAATTAATTCTTTTATGCCGAACTTATTCTGAATTAGGTGCTGGGGACTCATTATTGAAGGATAAAAATTAAGTTCAGAGCCTGTCTTCAAGAAGTTCATTTTCAACCTATAAAACAGTCCACATAGGATAAACATTTTTTTCTCTTCTAATCTTTACCATAGTAGGCCTGTAAGATAATGTTATATTGTTCCTATTGGTTAAAATTTAGAGGGTTTTGTGTTGTTTTGGTCTGGAGACTTTTATCATTCGTTTACTTGCAAATGAAATAAAGTGAAAGTGTTAGTTGCTAAGTCATGTCTGACTCTTTGCCAGCCCATGAACCATAACCTGCCCGGCTCCTCTGTAGAATAATGGAATGAGTTGCCATTTCCTATGCCAGGGGATCTCCCTGACTAAGGGATCGAACTCTCATCTTCTACACTGCAGGCAGATTCTTTACCATTCCACCACAGAAATAAAGTTACTATAACTGAACCTAAAAGTTATTATTTTGAACCATATTTTATTTTTTTAATATAAATTTATTTATTTTAATTGGAGGTTAATTATTTTACAATATTGTATTGGTTTCGCCATACATCAACATGTATCGGCCACAGGTATACACGTGTTCCCCATCCTGAACCCCCCTCCCTCCTCCCTCCCCGTACCATCCCTCTTTGTGATATAGTATGTTAAGAATGATTATTTAAAACATGGAAGTAAGGCAAAATCATAGGTGGCGTATCCTTTCAATGTTATTGAGAATGGTGTTTAAAAGGCCCTCCCAAGGATTATTTAATAATATAAAGGGATTGTACTTTGTACAACTCATTAGTTACTGTTGATTAAAAGTCCTAGACTTAGTAAGAATACATGTTAACCTATAAATTTTCATCCTGTAGGGATACAAATAATTTCCTTCTAGATAAAGAAAGATAATACCAAAGATTATAATTTATTGCCCTGTTGGACATAAACCAGGCTTTTAAAATCTGACCTAGCAATCTTACTGTAACATTTGTTCAAAATACATATAAAAACCTAGATCCTCAAAATGTTCTCAGAACCACCTTTGTCACCTTCCCGGCTGCTTCACTAATAAACAAATTGAATAAAATCCTTAACACGGTTTCATTTCAAATTTTAATGAGTTACATTTTAAATTTTTTGAAAATTCTACTTTTATGAAGGAGGGGGTAGATTTCTTCTTTTTAAAAGGACATCAGGACTTCCCTAGAAGTTCAGTGGTTAAGACTCTACACTTCTAAAGCAGCAGACATGGGTTTGATTCCTGGTCAGGGAACTAAGGTCTCACATGCCATAAAGCCAAAAAAATAATAAAAGGACAGCAGTGGCCTTGTGACTGATACTGAGGTGGTGGACGTAAGTGATGAGCCCCCTCTGGAAATAACACTGAAAAGTCAAACATCTTATTGTTAAATAAGACCCACCAAGAATGATGCCCAAGCTTCTGCCTCCCAAACATATGACTGAAAATATTTTAAATGATGCAATCTTTTAAAATTTGTTTGAACTATAGTTGATTTACAACCTTGTGTTAGTTTCTGGTATACACCAAAGTGACCAATTATATATAAACACACACACACACACGGAGTATTCTCCACTGCAGCTTCTTACAGGATCTGAGCATGGTTTTCGGTGCGATACCGCAGACGCTTGTTGCCTGTCTATTTCATAAATGCTGCTCTGTGCCTAGTCGCTCAGTCGTGTCAAACTCTTTGCAACTCCATGGACTGTAGCTCACCAGGCTCCTCTGTCCACGGGGATTCTCCAGGCAAGAATACTGGAGCAGGCTGCCATGCCTGCCTGCCTCCAGGAGATCTTCCCAACCCAGGGAATGAACCCAGGTCTCCCACATCACAGGCAGATTCTTTACCATCTGAGCCACCAGGGAAGCCCATTTTATATAGAGTAGTTTGTATCTGTTTTTCTTAAACTCCTAATTTATCCCTGCCTTATGGTCACCCCCTCGGTAACCATAAATTTGTTGTCTGTGAGTCTGTTTCTGTCTTATAAATAAGTTCATCTGTGTATTCTAGATTCCACAAACAAGTGACATTACATATTTGTCTCTGTCTGACTTAACGTGATAATCTTTAGGTCCACCCATGTTGCTGAAAATGGCATTATTTCATTCTTTCTTATGGCTGAACAGCAGTCCACTGTTTATATAAACCATCTTCTTTATCCATTCATCTGTCAGTGGACACTTAGGTGCTTCCATGTCTTGGCTATTGTACATAACGCTGCTATGAACACTGATATGCATGTATCTTTTCATATTAAAAGTTTTCTCCAGATATATGCCCAGGAGTGGGATAAACAAACAAGTATTTTTGTAAAAATCAATAAGAAAACAAAACAATTTTAAAATAGGAAAAAAAAAGCAAAACTGACACTCCACCCAAGAATATATACAGATGGCAGGGAATTCCCTGGCAGTCCAGTGGTTAAGACCCCACGCTTCCACTTCAGGGGGCACGCGTTTGATCCCCAGTCAGGAAACTAAGATCCCATACGACACTCGGTATGGCCAAAAATAACAAAGGTACAAATGGCAAACAAGCATATGAAAAGATGCTCAACAGCATATGTCACTAGAGAACTGCAAAATAAAACTACAATAAGATGTTAAGAGCTAGCTATCAGAATGGTTAAAATTCAAAACCATGACAATATTAAATGCTGGCAAGAATGTGGATTCACTGCTGAAAATACAAAATGGTACAGTCACTCTAGAAAACTATTCAGCAGGTCCTTACAAAGCTTAAAATAGTACTGCCATATGATCCAGCAATTGTTCTCCTAGTTATTTACTCAACTGATCTGCAACTGTGTCCACACAAAAGCGTACATTCAAATGACCACAGTTGGTTTATTCATAATCAGCAAAACCTGGAAGTAATCCAGATGTAATTCAACGGTAGAATGGATAAACTATGGTATATCCACAATGAAATATTATTCAGTGATAAAAAGAAATAAGCTATCTAGCCAGAAATCGATATGGAGCAATCTTAAGTGAATGCTGCTCTGGGAAAAAAGCCAGTCTGAAAAGGTATGATTCCAGATTGGCTGTATGATTCCAACTCTGTGATAAAGCCTTTATCAGATAGGTGTTTGCAAACATTTTCTCCTAGTGTACAACTTGTCTTTATTTTCTTAACAATATCTTTCACAGAAATTTTTAATTTTAATGAAGTCCAGTTTGTAAGTTTTTTCTTCTTTCTTTTGGTGTTGTGGCTAAAAAATTCATTGCCAAAACCAAGGTCATCTAGATTTCTCCTATGTGACTGTGTCCTTTAAAGAGCTGTTTTAAAGTCCTAACCTCCAGTATCTGTGAATGTGAATTCACAGGGCATTTCCAGGTATAACCAGGTGAGGATGAGTTTCTAACCCAATGATTGACATCCTTAAAAGACAAGTGAAATTTGGACACAGATACACAGGAAGAAATCCATGCAATAACAGAGGCAAAAATTGGAGTCAAATGTCTACAAACCAA
Organism: Oryx dammah; assembly: GCF_014754425.2. Lineage (NCBI taxonomy): Eukaryota > Metazoa > Chordata > Mammalia > Artiodactyla > Bovidae > Oryx > Oryx dammah. The sequence continues at coordinate 17,768,250 of NW_024070190.1, read as the reverse complement.
GGAACTCAAAGATTACTGGCAATCATGAAAAGAGGGAGGCAAGGAAAGATTCTTTCATAGAGACTTTAAAGCCAGCAAGGCTCGCTGACAACTTAATTTCAGAATTTTGCCTCCAAATGTGAAAGAATGTATTTTTCTTTTTTTAAATCATCCAGTTTGTAGTATTCCATTATGGAAAACCTAGGAAAGTAATATATATTATGGCACCAGAATGTTGTGCTGATGTAATAATTACCTAAAAATGTAGAATTAGGTAATGAATAGAAGACGGAAGAGTTCTGAGGTACAGAAAGAACTTGGATTGCCTTAAAAACACTATTGATGCAAATACAAATGTTAGGGATTTCCCTGGTAGTCCACTGGCTAAGACTCCATGCTCCCAATGCAGGGTACCCAGGTTCAATTCCTTGTCAGGGAACCAGGTCATACATGTTGTGTGGCATGGTCAAAAAAAAAAAGAATTTAATTTTTTTAAAATTAAATATATAAATACAGATGTTAAAGGCAATTCTAGTAAAGGGGTGGGAAAGAAAAGAGGGGAATTTTAAAAAAAGAACATATCCCAAACATATAAAAAGTTTTACAACTCAAAAAGAAAATCAACCCAATGTTTTTTCAAATGGGCAAAAAATTTCAAAAAAAACATTTTTTTTACAAAGGAAAAAATACAAATGGTAGGTACACAAACAGATGGAAAGATGCTCATCACCACTGGCCAACAGAAAAATGCAAAAGAAAACAATACTAAGATATCACCACATGCCTGTTAGAATGGCTGAAATGAAACATACACACACAAAACAGAAAGTAGTTTTGGCAACAATGTAAAGCAACTGGAATGCTCATTACTGCTGTTTGGATCACTTAGTACCCTGCTTATTTTTCTTAGAAGCACCTGTCATTACCTTAAAATTTGCTTACCTATGTATGGAATAAGTCTAAATTTATCTGCTTATATGTTTACTGTGCATCTCAGTCAATATAAGGACCATGCGGCTGGTGACTTGGGCAGTCTTGTTACCATTTTAGTCATCTCCACACCAAGAAAGATGGCACAAACTGGGCACTCAAAACATACTTATTAAGAGGCGGGAAAGAAAGAAAGGACACTCAGGTAAGTGAACGTGTGGGGGCGAGGGACCCAGTCACAGCACACTGCAGAGGGACAGCGTGCTGTTACAAAAGAAAACGGATTTCGATCACCAGAAGGCCACATGCAGAGACCGTTAACTTCAGCTGCATGTCAGAGTTATCTGGAGAGCTCTGCAAAATGCCGATCCCTACACCAAATCGAGTTGAGAACCATTGAGGAAATGGAACCTAAACTACAGAGCTGCATGTATGGGGGTATAAATCTGGAACAAGCCACTTAACTTCCCTTTGCCCCAAAATTCTCACCTACAAAATGGAAACAATACACACTTCCCGGAGTCATTGTCTAAAATTAAGACTACAGATAAAGTTCTCAGTAAATGTTAATTCTCCTCCCCAGGGAAAACTTGATGAAATTTTCACTGCCCAGTGATAAATGCTAATTCAATCATTAACTTATTTCAGACAGTGACTGAAGCCATGAAGTTAAAGACACTTGCTCCTTGGAAGAAAAACTATGAAAAACCTAAGCAGCATATTAAAAAGCAGTTAACATCGCTTTGCCAACAAAGGTCCGTATAGTCAAAGCTATGGTTTTTCCAGCAGTCATATATGGATGTGAAAGTTAGACCATAAAGAAGGTTGAGAGCTGAAGAATTGCTGCTTTCAAACTGTAGTGCTGAAGAAGACTCTCGAGAATTCCTTGGACTACAAGGAGATCATACCAGTCAATCCTAAAGGAAATCAACCCTGAATAATTTTTGGAAGGATTGATGTCAAAGCTGAAGTTCCAATACCTTGACTACCTGTTGTGAAGAGTCAACTCATTAGACAAGACCCTGATGCTGGGAAAGACTGAGGGCTGGAGGAGAAGGGGCAACAGAGTGTGGTGGTGGGATGGCATCACCGCCTCAGTGGATATGAGTTTAGCAAACTCCAGGAGATGGTCAAGCACAGGGAAGCCTAGCGGGCTGCAGTCCATGGGGTCGCAGAGTCAGACAAGGCGCAGCAACTGAGCAACAGCAATCATCAATCCATATTTTTCTTACTTGAATATTAAACTGAACATCTGCATTGCATACATTTAAAAATACAAACTTTTTTTTACTCTCCTGATAAGATGATGTCTGAAGCCACATGATTCTCAAACCTGGCTGTAGGTTAATTACCTAAGAAGACTTTTTTTTTTTAAATATCAATACCAAATGTCCAGTCTTGGCCCAAGTCAACTGACTTAGAATCTCTGGGGTGAGTCTAGAACATCAGTATTTTTAAAAAAAAGTTTAACTCAACAGTGATTTTAAAACATAGGCCTGAAAAGCACTGATTTGCATTAATGATATCCCATGCTAATTGCACATATGAGTCATTCGGGGAGCTCTATAAAAACAGATTGAGGCCAGAACCCCATCATGACTTACTGATTCACAACCTGTGGATGCAGAGCCTATCATTTTGCAAAGCTGCATAAAACTCCCCCAATTATTCTGGTGCAGACCCACTGGGAACCAATTAGTCTGGTGCAGACCCACTGGGAGCCGTTACTTTCTGCCATGCATTCAGTCTCCTTGCTGTCCACCAGAAAACATCATTTAGAACTTCCACCGGTCTCCTGCGCCAAGCCTGCTCAGTGGCTTTTAGTCAGCACGTGAAGTGACACGTCACAGCAGGTCTAGATTTTACAGATCTTTTTAGAACAAGCTCATGTGATGCCCCTTGACCCAGTCATTTCCCATACACTGTACCCAGCACTAGCTACACAGTCCATGGTCCTTTCTGACCAAATCCCTGTGAGAGGCTGCTGGTCTGGTAAGGACAACATGGAATCACATTACTCCCCAAGCTTTATTTCCCTCTAAACGGCATTGCAATGCCTGGACAAATTAAATGAATATCGCTGGTCAAATGAATCTGAGTGAATTCAAGTTGTTTTCCACACTGAGAAGAAAACTGGTATGTTTCCTTCCCTCAGAGAGGTCATAAAAGTAGGGAAAACAAAGATGATCCCTGAGTTAAGAGCATTTCCAAACTCAACCTAAAGCCAGCAGCAAAAACCTTAGAAAATGATTTCAGGGGTGTCAATCAGTCAGTAGACACACCACCATGGCGGCACTATCAGGCAGATCGTAGTACAGTATTCACATAACCAGGCATCAGTTTAGATTTATTAAGCATATTAATTCATATGATCCTCACAAGAACCCTATATATAGGTATTATTATTCTTATTTCATGGATAAAAAGAAAAAAGGAACAGAGGTTAAATATTTTGCCCAAAGTCACATAGCTAGTAGGTGGCAGTTTCTGAATCCAGTCAACCTGCTCCAGTCCATTATCTTGCCTACTCCACACTTCAGTATAGATGAGTGATGGCTAAGTTCTTAAAAAAAAAAAAAAAAAGTTGAAGTCTGCAGCAGAAACTGGATATCAGACCATGCGTACCTAGGGTAAGTTACTTAACCCCTCTGAGCCTACTTTTGCATCTGAAAAATAGAGATCGTAATAGTACCTGCCTCGATGAGTTGAGGTGACAATTCAACAAGACCATGCATATAATGTGCTTCTAAACAGTGCCTGGCACTTTTAAGAGCTTTCAGTGTCAGCCATTATTATTATCTGTATCAGCCCAAGCAGTCAGGGAGAAATTAAAACCTATGAAGCTGAAAATTTTCCCTGCTGATCTTAGATCTGTAGATTCCCATTACAGCAGAGCAAATGAAACAAGTAATAATAGATAATTCACAAAATCTTAAACTGTCACTGAGGAAAACCCCCAGCCCCTCCAGTCCAAGATTATGAGTTAGTCTAGAAATGAAAAGCTCTATTTGCTATAGTTTGGCTGTTTTTAGAAAAACATACTCAAGTATCAAGTTGTATAAATGTAACCGCACCAGGAGCTAGACTTTCAAGTAGCTGCAGACTGTGGTGGACTTTGGTTAGAGAATATGTCACAGGAGAAGACTCCCCTCCGATGGTAAATGTCACTTTCCTCAGTCACGCTTGTATAAATAAAAGAAAAAGAAAGTAAGGATTCAAACAGGTAACAGTCACCATATGCTTGCTGCTAAGTCACTTCAGTCGTGTCCGACTCTGTGAGACCCCGTAGACGGTAGCCCACCAGGCTCCCCCGTCCCTGGGATTCTCCAGGCAAGAACACTGGAGTGGGTTGCCATTTCCTTCTCCAATGCATGAAAGTGAAAAGTGAAAGTGAAGTCGTGTCCGACTCTTAGTGACCCCATGGACTGCAGCCTACCAGGCTCCTTCGCCCATGGGATTTTCCAGGCAAGAGTGCTGGAGTGGGGTGCCATTGCCTTCTCCACACCATATGCTTGTGACTGTATTAAACGTTTTCCATGTATTACCTCACCTAATCTTCACAACACTTTTCCCACCCCCAGGAAGTCAACAACCCCATTGGGTTAATCTCACTTTTAAGTTCACGACTACACATCTCAAGCAGGCACTCAGCGCTGCCTAGCAATCCAATTCCATTTCCCTTAGTTCACTTTCCCACTCTCCAGAAGGCTCTCCTAACGCCTCTTCTCCTCTCCCCCGCTGTCCTTACTCTCAGCCAGTGGCTGCCTTCATAGACAGATGGTGCCTCTACCACCTGTCTGCATCTGTACTTTCCTCAGCTTCCCCTCTAGATACGGCGGAATATATGTTCCTACTCATTTCAAAGCCAACTGCTCAGCAGCACTGGGGTCTCCTCTCTGAGGTATTCAAGTACTTCCCCCGAAATGTTCCCCTTTCTCATCTGCATCATTCCCCCTTTCTATGAATTCAATCCCACTAGCACATAAACATATTCTAGTTTCCCCTATCTTAAAAGAAAATTCCACTTGACTTTAAGACCCCTCTATTCTACCAAAGTTTTTATTGTTAAAATGATGAAAATCCTCTTAATTGCCAAACTATTCTTGCATATTCACCGTGGATGGCCACCATCTCCCTCTGGCTTCCCTTCCTCTTCTCTATCTACACTCTCAACCTAGGTGGTTTCACTTAGTCCTTTAATTTAAATACCACTTATGTGCTAATGATTCCAAAGACCAATTCTAGCCCTAAAATCCCCTAGGACTTTAGGCTCAAATTTCCAATGGCATATTTGACATACCAACTTAAAAATCTACTAGGTGGTTTATATTACGTATGTTTTACCACAGTTAAAAAATCTACCAGGTGATTGACAGATAGAGTGACAGAGAGATGAAAAACAAGCATAGCTAAATAATAATAGGGTCTAGGTGGTAAGCATATTCACTGTAAAATCCTTCCAAGTATATTGTTCATATGTTGTATGCTGGGGAAAAACCCCAACATAACCCTAACATATTATGTTAGGAGTCTCAACATAAAATATTCAAAACAATCTTTGATTCCATCCACTTACAGCGTTCTCCCATCTCATTAAATAGCAAGGCAAAAGGAGGCAAGGCAAAAACCCAAAACTCAGCCTTGAGTGGCTCTCTCCCACCTGGAATATAATTCCATGAAGGCAAGGACGCTGTTCATCTAGCAAAGTCCTAGCACACAGGAGGTGTTCAAAAATACCTGTGGAATTAATCATGAATTAATGCTCTGTTTCTAAGTCCTACAAGCCTCCCTAGTCCTTGAGTGAGAATGGCGCTCTTGGCCTCCAAACTGCCCCAGCCCAGTTTCTGCTAACTGGGTCCTAAGACCCGATTATGGCTTCTTACCAATCACAGCAGTTCCATGCTCGTCAGCGAGAGTTCAACGCCTTTCTTTACCACGGAACCAACGTGGCTCCTGTCCCAAACCTGTACACACAGGACGCATGACATGTCACAGCGCAGCTGGGCATCACACTGCCTAGGCTGTCTTCCCCCAAGGACTCAGCGGCCTCGGACCTCACTTTGCCCAGGGCCTGCCCAAATCCAGCCCAAAAGACCTCCCTGTGGTGGCTGGGGCCACAGTCCACTCCAGTGGGCACCAGTGGCATCTCCCTCTCAAGACCACTGGCTGGACCCAAGGCTGCCCTCTCACGCTCCTGTGCAGCAGCCCCTCCACCCTCCCCCGCGTCCCGCCTGGCGCCCACTACTTTCCTCACCTGGATCTGCCCCGCCCAGCCTGCCCCAACCGCCCCGCCCGCCCCCAGCCCCCTCCCTTGCCAGTTGGGTTCACGCGGGAGCTCTCAGGCCGGGCGAGATCGGTGCCATCCAATCCCGGGGGCTCCCATGGGCCTGCGCACGGAGCCTCGCCCCCCGCCCCAGAGCCCTCTGCTCGCAGCGCTTCCCTCTGCTGGCCTGCCGAAGCACTGCTGCGATCCCCGCGGACCGCGTGGTGGACTTCCCGTGGTCCCTGGTCCGCTGCCCTGTGTATGCTCCTTCCCAATGCCGGCAACTCTCTGAGCTATGCCCACATCCACTGAACCACTGAGGACTGTGGTCTCTGGGGGTGATCGCCTGGTTCACATCTGCCCCTAAGCTTCCTACTGAATCGGAGAGGAGCCAGGATAGGGTGCTGGTTTGCAGTGTCAGGATAAGGCACGTAGTGTTTAGGCACTTCCCACAGGATAGACTATTGCAAAAGGAGTGACTAGCCTGTGCCAGAATGTGAGGTCACTTAGCTGCTAAGTCGAGTGAGACACTTTCAGCTAGGGTGGTCAGTGCAGGGGGAATTCAGTTATAGACATTGTCTCAGTACTACAAGCCAGAATCGTTTCATCTTAACAAGAGCACCTCTCTTCATTTGGTCCTGACCAGAGCCACTCCGGTGAACCCAGTTCTCTTAAGGCATGATGAGACCTGCCTCACTTAGCCCACAGCCTGGTCCAGGGGAGCCATATCATTGAACTGAGCTGGCACTGAGCAAACCCAGTCACCCTCTGTCCAGGCACAGGGGTCAGTTTCCTGCTTGGTGAGTCACAACAGCTGTCTACTCTCCACCAGAGGCCTGGCCATCCCTCAGCAGCCACGGCTCCCTCCAATCAGGAGAGGATTCCTCCTTAAAAGCTGGGCTCCTGTTTGATGTTTCTGTAGTTCTCATAGTGTCTAATGCCTAAAGTCTGTGCACCATCACTGTTTCACAAATCTGAGCAGCACAGGTGAATCAGAATGTTCTATTGATGTGTTCCTACATATTACATGGCTGTCGTGGGGAAACACAGAAGTGTCACCCATGGCATAGGGAAATCACTGAATGGAGACTGAATGAACACTTGGTGGAAGTGGTCCCTGAGGTCTCATCCTGTCCCTCAGCTTTCTCTTAAACCATATCCTGTTCCCAGTGGTTACATACCCAAGAGGCTGCTTCTGTTTTCACCAGTGAAAATTTGAAGAATTATAAAGTTAGTTTTTCATCAAAATTTCTGCCATTCTTTGGCAGTCTTGCTATCCCCAGAACTACAAGGAGTCTTGCAAGCCAAAATTTAAGTCCCTCCTTTGCTACTGAGAGGTCCCCTTTCTAGCCTGATTGAGGAGTAGCTTGGTTGCCCCCTCCCTGCTGCCCCCACATACCACCTTTCCATATCCTGCTCGGTTCCAGGTGGATCCCTGGGGAAGCTCAACTAGTGTAGCAGCAGTGACCAGCACAGAGGTGATGCAGATTCTGGAACCTCAGTCTGCATTCTTGACCCTGGTCTGAGCACCCAGGCTCCCTCAGGATGGACTCTGAGAGCCAGGTATACTTCTGCTCTCCATTGAGCTGAGACCCATCTGCTCCTTTCAGCTGCAAGAATTTACTGCCCAAATGGCCACTCATCTCAAGCTGTGAGTCTCCAGACACAATCAACGAGGGCCCTTGAGGGCCTCCCAGATCCCAGGAAACAGCTTACACCCAGAACCTCAGGACCCAAAGTCATGTCTTCACAGCCCCCAACGCCCATGTTCAAGTTCAGGGTTTTCTAAACCTTTCTTGGGGCCAGGGAAGAGCCGATAATTAAGAACAAGCAACGCTGACAAAAAGAAAAAAAAAATCACTTCAGCCACACTACCCTTCCACAGGCTTCGTCGTGGCACAGACCTCTGCTTTACAGCCTGGTTTATTTTTGGATGGTGCTCTTCACACGAGCACTACCAAACGTGAGTCAATGGGGACTGTGAGCTTGGAAGAAGCTGTCGGGCCTTTTCTGTGTGTTTCTTTCTCTCTGTTCAGTTCTGAGATACTTCACATAAAAGACTCCATAAAAATAAATTGTGGAAAGTACAAGGCCAATAAAAATCCCAGTGGAAGCTGAACACTAGTTTATTTAAAAAGCCGAAGAACATGCACTTACCTCGTTCTGGATTCCCAGCTGCCTAGTTCCTGGGCCTGGCACATGGTCAATGCCCCCAAAATATTAATTGATCGATCCATTAGTTGGTTGCTCACCCATCTGCAGAGCAACGGTCTACCGCTCTGCTTGCACACACATACAAGCCTAAGGAGAGAGTCCTTAGGCTTTGATGGGAGAGTTGCTAAGTTGGCAGGGGAGCCTGCCACAATGCCCTGCCTTCTACTTCCAGCTCTGCTTATTAAGAGTCAAATAATGATGTGGCAGAAAGTGAATTGCAAACACTGCCAAATTCTAAGAGAGGAGCTGGACGCATGCCTTTCAGGCCTCATGTATTTGGTCCTCTTGGTCTGTGCCAAGCCCTGTGCTTTGCAGCAAAAACCCAGATGTTGCCATCTTACTGCATCTTATTAGCTGGACAGAATAGGGTGCATGCAGAAGGCAACTTCTTTGTTCTTTTCTAATGTCTTTCAAACTCAATGCTCAGATGCATTTTTCCCCCCGCGGGTCTTGCATATAAAACCTTGGGCAGGTCTATAACTTTGAGCACCCAGAACAGTCCTTTTCAGTGTAAGACTCCCTCTGACTTCTTATCTAACTCTTGGGCTCTCTCTGTCTTGAGGCCAGGACTGCTTTGGGCTAGAAATAGGCACAGGAAGTGGGCACTTCAGTTTCTCCTTTCTTACCCAAATCCACACCCACATTCTACCCTCCAGACCCAGCGTCTGACACCTGCGCATCTGGAACCCAGCACAGGGCCCTCTGCTGACTGTTTGTTCTGAGAAAATCCTGGGCTTACCCTAAGAACTTCCTCAAGAATTCCTTTTTGAGATACCTCCAAGGGCAGCTCCATGGCTTGGGTGATGTTGCCATTCACCAGTTGTTTATAATGCCCTCCCTCTTTTCAAATGAAGAGGGCCACCTTCGTGTCATTCTGAAACTTCCTATAGAACACGCCCTGCCAATACACGAGCAGTCATGGCATGGTTGAAGCAGAGTAAAGAAGACCACTTTTCAAAATTAAGCTTTTTTATTTTGAGATTATTGTCGATTCACATGCAGTTGTATGAAACAATACAGATGGTCTCCTGTGCTCTTCACTCAGTTTGCCCCAATGGTAGCATCTTACAAAACTAGCAGAACATCACGACCAGGATATTGACATTGATGGATCCATCCCTCTTGTTCAGATTTCTTTTATTTTACTTGTACTCACTTTTATGTGTGTATTTTAAGTTCTATACAACTTAAAATTTACATACATAATACTGTACATCAGCTGTGTTTCAATTTTTTGAAAAAGTTCTACACAATTTTGTCACAGGAGTAGGTTCGTGTATCCACCACCACAGTCAAGATATGAAACAGTCTATCACCATCAGAATGGTGCCCCTTTATAAGCACACCCACTTCCCTCCTACCTGCCCCTCCTCCCCTGCTGCTGCTAAGTCACTTCAGTCGTGTCCGACTCTGTGCGACCCCATAGACGGCAGCCCACCAGGCTCCCCCGTCCCTGGGATTCTCCAGGCAAGAACACTGGAGTGGGTTGCCATTTCTTCTCCAAAGCATGAAAGTGAAAAGTGAAAGTGAAGTCGCTCAGTCGTGTCCGACCCTCAGCGACCCCATGGACTGCAGCCTTCCAGGCTCCTCCGTCCATGGGGATTTTCCAGGCAGAGTACTGGAGTGGGGTGCCATTGCCTTCTCCGCCCTCCTCCCCTGCTTCCTCCTAAATCTAGAGTAACCACAAATCTATTCCCCATTTCTATAACTTTGTCGTTTTAAGAATGCTATATAAATGGAATCATGCTGTGAAAACTTTTGCGATTGACTTTTTTTCCGGCATTCAAGCCTGAATCAATAGTTTACTCCTCTTGGTGTGAATGTACCAAAGCTTGTTTAACCATTCACCTGCATGGTAGTCTGAAGGGCATCCAGATTATTTGTAGTTTTATAGCAAATAAAGTTGCTATAAACATTCATGTACAAGTTTTTGTGTGAATTTGTTTCCATTTCTCTAAGATAAATGCCTAATATGCAGTTGCTGAGTCCTATGGTAATTGTATCGTTTTTATAAGGAATTGCCAGTCTTCCAGAGTGACTGTACAATTTTATACTTCCACCAGCAATGTATGAATGACCAGTTTATCCATATCTTCACCAGCATTTGATATTGTAATTATTTTTTACTCAACCATTCTGATAGGTGTATAAAGATATCTGTGGTTTGACTTTGCATTTCTCAAATCATTAATGAGATTTAACACCTTTTCATATGCTTCCTTTTCATTTATATATAATCATCAGTGAAATATCTGTTCATTTGCTGTTTTCTAATTGGATTTTTGGTATTCTACTCTTAAATTTTGAGAGTTACATTCTAGATACTAGTCTTTGGTTGGATACATAGATTGCAGATAATTTCTCCCAGCTTACAGTTTGTCTTTTCATCCTCTTAATAGAAACTTTCACAGAGAAAAGGATAGATTTTTCATTGTTCCTTTTATGGATTGTGATTTTGATGACAAGTGTAAGAACTCATTGCCTAGCCCTAGAACCCAATCCAGGGTTTCCCAGGTGGCACAGTGGTAAAGAATCTGCCTTCCAATTCAGGAGACACAAGGGATCCAGCTTTGATACCTGGGTCAGGAAGACCCACTGGAGGAGGAAATGGCAACCCCCTCTGGTACTCTTGCCTGGAGAGTCCCATGGACGGAGGAGCCTGGAGGGCTGCAGTCCATGGCCTCGCAGAGCTGGACACGACTGAGCATGCACGCAACGCAACAACCCAAGAACCAGCCCTTCCCTTTTATCCTCCTAAAATTCTACATGTATACGTGAGTCTGTGATCCACTTTGAGTTTGTTTTAGTTTAAGGTGTAAGATCAGTAGGGTTAATGGGGGATTTCTGTTGTTGTTTTGTTATGGTTTCTTTTTTTATTTTGGTGTATATGTTCATTTATTGAAAGGCCATTTTTTCCCATTAAATTTCTCCTGTACCTTTGTCAAACATTAATTGGGAACATTTGTGCAGAGTTATTTCTGCATTCTTTATTCTGTCCCATTGAACTATATGTTTATCCCTCTGATAGACTATACTGACAAAGTATAGATTATACTTTGATTATGGTAGCTATATAGTAAGCCTTATTATTTAGTACAGTGATTCTTCTCGCTTCAGTCTAATTTTTCAAGATTATTTTAGCTATTCTAGGGTTTGCACCTTTTCAGAACATTTTTAAAAATAAAAATATAAAATAAAATTTATAAAATGGATTTTAGAATGAGCCTATCTATGTCTACAATGTGCTTTCCTGGGAATCTGATAGGAATCACATTAGGCCTGTAAATTAATTTGGGGAGAATTGACATCTTTACTATGTTGAGTTGGGAAGGACATTTTTGCTCTGCAGTTTAGTGATGAATGTGTGTATGTTTGAGCAACCTAATACAAATAGTGTGCTGGCAGATAATAAAAGCTTAATAAATATTTTTGGCGAAAAGGAAGGATGGGAGAGCCTGGCGAAATCTTGAAAAGCTTGCATCAGTGGTTCCCAAATTTGGCCACACATACAATCCTCTGCTGACAGTAAAAGTACAGATTTCTGGGTTTCACCTCAGCCGACCCTGCTGGTTCAGATTCTCCAGGGTTGAGGCCAGTGGACCTCTATTTTTAACATTCTCTGTAGTTGATTCTCAGGTACAATCAGGTTTGAGAACACACAGTACAGAAACTAGACTTGGAAGCAGTTTGCAGGCAATGAGCTGAGCCCCTTAGGACCACACTGTTCTTTTTTATATTTGCCCTGAAACAAAGGAAGTGGCAGCTGAAATCAAGTTCACTTAAGGCAAATGAACAAGTTCTTCAAGAAATATGGCTCAAAATGTGTAAACAGCCTTGGAGGGAGGGGGAAGGTCCTTTCCTATAAGGAGAAAGAGTAGATTCATTTTGAAACTGTAGCCACCCATTTCTTTTCCAAAGAGAAAATAAGAAACCAGAGTTCAGAGGACTGCAAGCAGTTGCAAAGTTGTAAATACTGTTATTTATTCACTTCATTGACTACTTGATTAATCCCCTAAACTTGAGGCCATGAAACTGTGCAATAGGGCCCCAATGGAGCTGACTCCAGCCCTGAGAGTGTTGGAAGCAAGACTGTTCAGATGCCTGTAAACTTCTTTCCAAATAACCTTTCAGACTTTCCTATTATAAAAGAAAGTGAAAGTGAAGTCACTCAGTTGTGTCTTCTTGTTTGTTCTTTCTCTCTGCTGTTTCAATGTTTTTTAATTTTCAGTGTAAAATTCATTATTTAAGTAATAAATATATAAAGTAAAGGAATTTTTAACAAAATATTCCCCTAATTCCATCACCCAAACACTGGGCAATTTCCACTAATATTCCATTGGCTCACCTTCCCTGCTCTTCATTGTATTCCTCTCTGTGCATACACACTTTTCTGTTGCTTTTTATTCAACTAGCATACAATTTGGAGTTGTTATGTCAAACATTTTCCTAAGTTGTGACTTTTCAGTATTTAATTTACTTGTTTTCTTGGCTGCGTAATATTCATTAGTGCTAATATACTAGAACTGCTCTTTTTCACCATGTTGTCTTTAGTATTACCATATTTTATTCTATTACCATTTCTATTCTATTCTTTTTTTAACCAAAAATAATTGTTTTTAATATTATTACTGATATATTCTAAGGCATTCCCACCATTTTTAGTTTGCTGTTTTACTCAAGAATGAGACAAACATCTTAAACAGATATTTTCTTATTCTGAATTATTTCTTTGGGATAAATTCTCAGGAATATCATTGTTAGGTCATTGGGCGTAAGTATCTTTATGGCTTTTGGTATTTCTGAGAATACCAAATTCACCAAAATTTTGCCAAAATTGGATAGTACTTTTTAAATTTTGCAAATGTGGTATATGCAAATATATATATTGGCATTCATTATTTTTTATTAGAATGTGTCTACCATTTGTATTTTTATCATATACACTGTCTGTTTAAATACTATATTGCTCTATTATAAATTACAATGACCTTTCTAAATATTATAGACATTAATCTGTATTCACAGTTATGTACATGTTTCCCTATCCACTGCTCCTATTTTTACATTAATTTTGTCATTGGTACTAAACAGAAGTTTTAACTTTTCCAATATTGTCAACTTTGCAATTCTTGTTTGTTACACGCTTTGTCTATTGCAGGCGACCAGAGAAAGTTACAACGCCTCTGTAGATCTGATAAAACCAGAGTCTGTTTTCTTCCAGTTTTCCTATGCTTTTTTTTTAAAATCAAACTGTATGTAGTTTTAGTGGATGAAGTGAATTTGGAACCTAGTCATCTTTTCCAGCTGTTTCAGTTCTGCCTGCGGAGCTGGCCTCTTCCCCCGCACTGACTGCCGTAAGCCCCTGTCGTGTAGCGCTGGATGTTCCTTGGCTCACACTGCGGCCCACCAAGCCTGCTTCCTGTGTACGCTTGGTAGCTTCAAGTTCTAGGACTTTAGTTTTTGCTCTGGTGGTGGCTATCCGGTAATAGTGGATCTGCCATTTCACTCTCCCTTTTTTCTTAGCGGGTCCCATCTTATTTTTCTTTCCTATAATTTTTAGAATCGGAGCCCCAAAAAGGAAAATATTCTTAATAGAATGTATAACCATTTGGAATTGCATGGGGAAAACCCAGACAGATAACAAAACATATTACTCCCATAGCCTTTGAGCCAAGTCTCTCATCAGATTCCTGCAAGGGATCTGGGGGCACTTTGAATACCATGGAAATTCCTTCAACCAATGGAGAACCCAAAAGTATCAGCGGCAACAAATATGTGTCCCAGAAAGTGTGACCACTGCACACTCCGGTACAGTGAGAATGTACCCTTTATTGGTTTATCTTGATGTGAGAGGTTGATTCTCAAATTCTTTCACCAGAGGAAGTCCCACTTTGAGCTCGCAGGGGCACGTGCGTGCGCCTGCATTCACACACACACACACACACACACACACGCAGAGCTTTATTCAACATAAACCCCAGAACTAAAGAGGGTCGCAATCACTATTCAAAAAATGAGTTTCAGAAGTGACAGACTTTTTTTTTGAAGTTGCTTCTTAGGTGGGCCAGACCTTCAGAGCCCTGCTGACCTCCTTCCTGATTGTAGAGTATGTGGGTACATTCTTTAGACCAACATCTGAGGCTCTTCCATGTGATCGGGGTCAGAAGGATGTCCAGGCAGAAACCCTCAGGTTCTGCCTCTGGAGATTGTCCCACTTTTTCTGTTCACCTAAAACAATAGCAGCTTTTATTGGATTGCTTTGCCATTTGGCCAGCAGCCTTCCCTAAGCAGAACAGTTCAATTGTCTTTTTAACCTTACTGGACAGCAGTGGTTGTCTTAGCCTCAGAAGAGAGAAGCAGGAGGATGCATGACATGTGATGGAAAGACGTGTGTGTTATACAAGTCCACGTGGACAGGCACATTCTAGGGGAAATGTGAAAATGCACGAAAAGGGTAATCAGACAGCAGCGGTGTGAATCTGCCCCTCATAGCTGCATGATCTCAGACAAATTAAATAAACCTTCTAAGCTCCATTTAAAAAAGAGGAATAAGAATACCACTCAAAGTTGAAGATTCAATGAAGTCATTTATAGAAAGTACCTATATACTATTACTGTCTTGATATCTAAAAGAATCAAATAAAATAATTTGTTACACAATTTTAAAGGATGCATGACGCCATCCATAAGCAAAGCCCCATTATACCCTCCAAAATGGCTCCGTACTTCCAGGATGAAAGAGAAAATGTATACAGCAGAGGCCCTTAACCTTTGGGAGATTTATTCTCCTGGAGAACTTGGAGAATGTTAAAAGTTACTTTTTCCAAAAGATGAGGCAAGTCAACATTCTAACTGTAGAGCTCCCCACCTGCCTCGAAGCACATTTGTGGGCAGCTCCATGGAGCCCAGGCTGGGAACTCACGCCTTGAGCCTCACCGCCCACAGGCCCACCTTCTGTCGGCAGGGAGAATAAGGGACCGTGACAGGACTCAGCTTAACTACATCCCAAGTCATCATCCATTGGAGGGCTAGTCAGTCCACCCTGAATCTTGACATCTCTGCCACGAACCAGTGCTTCTCCTCACCCCACCTCACACCCCATGCTTGGCTTGGGCACAAGCTCTTTGTCTACAAGGGAAAAAAGAAAGACAGTGTATTGAATGCATTAATAAGGCTGTGTCATCTCACTGCTGTAATTTCCTCCTTTATGATTTATGATTAAAAGTAGCTAACACTTTTAGAGTTCTTACTACATGCCACATAGTGTGCTAAACACGTGACACAGATTGTCATCTAACACTCCCAGGAACAGCACGAGGTGGATTTCATTATCTCCACATGGCAGTCAGTTAGCTGCGTCTTAGATGGTTTTAAGGGGCTACCCTTGTGGCTCAGCTGGTAAAGAATCTGCCTGCAATGCAGGAGACCTGGGTTCGATCCCTGGGTTGGGAAGATCCCCTGGAGAAGGGAAAGACTACCCACTCTAGTATTCTGGCCTAGAGAATTCCATGGACTCTACAGTCCATGGGGTTGCAAAGAGCTGGACATGACTGAGCGACTTTCACTTCACTTCACTTCATTTCACCAGATGGTTTAAAAGTTACTTGCTGCAGGTCATTTAGTCAGTGAGTGGCGGAGCCTAGCTTGGAGCTGTGCTCTCATGACTCTGATCTCTGCCTCCTCCCTTCAGGGCACCGCAGATCTCCTAGGACATTCCATAAGTACTGACACTTTTGGTCCTAAACTGTTTCCCCATGGATCCCCAAAGCATTGCTCACCCTATTTTCTTTCAGCTCTCCAGCCCTGAGGAGCCCCCTCTAGGAAGATTGCCCTCCACGTATAAGCTGCTCTCTGCTTGCTTTACACTTTTGTGAACCCGCAATGCATCACTCCTAAAGTTGTCAGAGTGTCCAACTTTCCCATAAACGGCATGCAGGGTCTTCAAAGCCTCCGTGTCATCCTCTCTATTAACGCATTGCTTCCTATTTCAGATAAGAGCCAGCCCATTTGTCATATTTGAATTTCAAATATCCACCCACCTTATCGGCTTGCCTGCCACTGTCCTTTGAGAGCCCAGTTCAGTTATTTGTGATGAAAATGTAGCTGGAACACAATGTAAATGAAAGTGAAAGAGCGTGTTTCAATTATACCTGAATCTTCACAGCCAGTGCCTCGGTAAGTTTCAGTGTGTCATGAAAACGCGTTGATGCGAAAGCTTCTTGAACATTCAGCGTTTTTCAAATACTGGAACTACCTGTGTTGTCGGCACGTGAACAGAATTCGAGAGTGTGACCCTCTCCACTTGCAGTCTGACAGTTTTTGTGACACTTACTCCTCCCGTGTCTTCATCAGTCTGATCTGACTCCAGCCTGGGCATCCCAGCTTCTGGTAGCAGTTCGTGTGAACGGTTTGGCTTTCTTGATCAAGAGAGAGCTCACTGTGTTAAAACCACAGGGGCTCTTGAGAGGGGCCACATCACATGTCACTAAGACTCTTCTCTGAAATACATTTAGCCCACGGGAAGGCAGAACCGCACAAAGTAACCACTGAGCGAGCGCTGAGGAGAGACAGTGGGCCTGGCCGCATGCTGCAGGCAGCAGAGGTCCATGAACGGGTCCTGAAGAGGGAGACCTGGGGCTGGATTCCGACTCCGTCACTTACTTACTGATGACCCTGGGAAAGTCCTGAATGTGCCGTCGGTATAGCATGAAGTGTCAGGGCACAGGGTTGTCGCCTTGGAACAGGGAATATGATAAGTTCCATGAAGAGGTTTGACCCCAGAGGGGAAGCAAGGGGAATGCTGTAATGCCCATGGACCACCACCCAGCCAGAGTAGACACTGACTCCCTCTAGAAGAATCTAGCCCAGCCTCATTCCACCCAGAGTGCTACCCACCTGAGGGGCCGTCATCTGCGTCCTCAGCCTCCTTGAAGTCTTCCCACTCGCTCTCACTCTCATGGGACACTTCTGGAGGCAAAGACTGTGAGAAAGTACCCCAGGAACAGAACTGTGGTAAGGGAATGGTCCCTGACTCTGCCTCCAAACATTCTCCACAGGGTAGCTGGTCTCCCAGTGAAGGGTTGATAGTAAGACACACTTCATCCCCCGAGGCAGGAGAAAGGGTCCCAGGTGGGTGGTGCATGTCCTGTTCCTCATTATCACTGTACGGCTCAGGACTAGAAAACAGAAATCCACGTGTCTTCCAGGGTTGATCACAAATCCCACCCCCACCTTCCCTTGCCTTCAGGATGCTGTCATGACATGTCACAGGCAGGCCAGCCAGGCTTCAGACAGTTCCTGCCAGAGACCCCTCTGGGGCCAGGAGGTGAACAGTGAACAGGGTGCGGCCCTTGACCTTGAGGCGTCCGTGATTTAATGGGAAGAGTGAGCAGTGAACAGATGTTACAATCAGGTAGTTAGTGCTACAGAACAGAATGTTATGAGAGTGGGCGAGCTCCTTGCTGAGTCCAGGAGATGGTGGGGGTACTCTCCAGAGGACACAGATCAAAAGCAGAGGTCTGACCCATGCTTCATATGGGAAGACAGTCAGACCTCAGGCAAGTTTATTAACTTCTCTAGAGCCTCAGATTTTCATCTGAAAAAATGGGAAGGTCACGAAACTTATAGGAGTGTTGGAATGCTTAAGTTAAATAATTCTGATACAGCCAGCCATGGCTCCTGGTACAGGGAAAGTTCTCAGTAAATGGAGGAGGCCATGATAACTACTACGATTATAGTTCTTTCAACAGAGGAATTAGATGGAAAGGGCCAAAGCAAGAGGCTCAGAACAATTCAAGCAGGTGACCTTCAAAGCACTTTGTTCAAATATCAGGTCTTTTTCTGAGCATTTCGAAAGTGCTTATTTGGAGAGGTAGCTAGCTGGAGTGACATTTACTCCCTGCGTGACATAGGAAGCAGGTGAACGGCGAGGCTCGTTGTCTGGCGACGAAGATGCAGGGGTTTCCAAAAGTCACCACACACTCCGTTTTGATTAGAAAGAGCAGTGCATGAAGATGACAGAGCATTTTGCACAGGGCTTCCAACATGCAAAGAAGGTACTCAGAAAATATCTGTAGAGAGTCTGGTTAGAGAAGATGAGTAAGAAAATCTACAAGAAATGCAGACAGGTTGATCTTTGTGCCAAATACGCAAGGCCTTGTTTATCAGCCTCCTTACCCACCCCCATATCAACAGGTTGGTTTTGTCAGTATCCCTTGCCCTCCCCTTCCCTTTCCTGCAATATGTCTTTCCCTTAAAATCAGCGCTGGCAACTCCCTATAGCCAAGAGCTCCCAAACACCCATACAGGTGGCCCTCCTTCTGGTACAGCCAGAGTAGCTGTCTCAATCTGAGTTTTGCTGTCAAAGAGACATCCTTTCTGCTCATGAGAGATACAGGGTTCAAGTAAATGTGCATTTCATGTAAACCACTCTCATGTGCTTAAAAAGGGTCTCTATTCCGTAAGGACATTCACTTTAAGAAAATATTTTAAAATCTCTAAGCACTTTAAGAAATTGGTTTAAAACCTTAAACTACTGGACCAAATTGTGTAGAAAAATGTGTTTCTTTGTAAATATAGGGAGGGAACATCATGGACGCTTTACCAAAGGACAAGAAATCCAGCCTGGTGCCCAGGCCCACTCTGTTCCCCTCCCCCACCCTCGTCAGCAGCCAACCTGTCCCACCTTCCCTGCCAAGAAGCAGGTGGCAACAGGGCAACGCCTGGCTGTCCACACTTCACCTCCATGACTCCAATCTTTCTAATAATCTCCACGCTCTCCAGATTGGATTTGGGGCTCTAGCTGCTGGCCCCACCAGGAGAGAGATCCAGGGAAGCCATCAGCTTGAGAGGCAAGAGGCAAAGCTGCTGGGTGTCTGGAGAAGGGTTAGTGATCTCCAGGGTGACATTCTGGCTGTTCTGGTGACATTCTTACCTCAGGGAGAATCACCGCCTTTCCATCCACCCTTCTACCCAAGCTCCTGACTGCTCTTGGAGCTCTGACCTGGGGTTTGCTTGTGGGTGTGGGAAAAGAAAGGTGAGGCAAGAAGAGGCATAGGAAGTCAAATACTGTGTTGCTTTCTTACATGTTTTGCAGAGATCTACTACTATATGGCAGTAGTATGTGTACAGTGTGGTAAAAGAAGAGAATAGGGCAAGAAAAGTAGAATTTCATCTTCTCCATGAACACTCTGGGTTTGCAAGGGTGCTGGCAGCCACTTGACTGTGGAAAGTTACCACCTGGTAGATGGTAAGATCTGGCAGTTTGCTGGGAATTTCAATTGATTGGGATCTGTCTTTAGCTGGAAATGGCTGAGGAAAGCGAAGGAAAACTGCGTTGTGTAGAGTTCTTGCTGTGTGCCAGGCTCTGGGCTAGCGCCCTGCATGTGTTATTTCTTTTGAAGGCCACAGCACACTTTGGAGTTGCCGAGGTCTCCATTGACATTTGAGAAGCCTCAAGCTCAGAGAGATCAATTCACCAGACACGCTAGTAAGTAACAGAGCTGAAACCAAGGCTATATGATCAAGAAGTCAGTGGTCTTTTTGATCTAAACCACTGAAAGAAAACTTCACTCATGGATGCCAGGAGCAATGAGGCAGTTACCTGGGGCAGTCACTTCAGAACTGAACTGCAGACATTCAAGGGAGATCCACAAAGAACCACAACCCCACCTTGGAATCCTAATTCTGACCCTGCCCAGGGGCTGGGGGAACAGAGACTGCTGGTCATGTGCCATGGTTTCCCTCCTGTAGGGGAAGCCACCAACTATACGTGTTTTAAGTGCAAGCTAAGGTTCTATTGGAGGAGAAGCTGACGCAGTTTAGTTTTGTTTGGCCGGCACAATACAGTATACTTTTAAAAAAATTCTATCTGGATGCTTCTGGGAAACATGCCTGGCTTCTGTCTGTCACAGATCGAACGCTGTCTAATTGCATTACCCCAGCTGCTTTATAGTTCGTGTCACCTTCTAGCCCCTATAGATTTATCCTTATCAGCCTTCTAGGATGCCAACAATTAAGAGCCATTTAACGTCAGTGGGTTTACACAGTGTCAAACATGAAACATTGTTCCCTGTTGTTTGGCTGCTTTGTGCCCATGCACCTAACTAACAACATGCCTAGGGGCAATATCATACCCTCTCTCCATATCTGTACCCCTCTCTTTGCTCCTAACAGGTTTCCAAACACCTTGGATATGTGTAGTAAATACTCATCAAACTGAATGAAAGAGTTTGTTTTCCATCAGAACAGGACTGAGAAGTGCAAATACTCAGGGGTGGATGAGCACAAATGTGCAGACCAAGGTAAAAACAGGTGGCTATTTAAATGACCATTACAGGGCCTCCCTCGTGGTCCAGTGGTTAAGAATCTGGCTTGCAGTGCAGGGGACACTGGTTTGATCCTTGATGCAGGAAGATCCCACATGCCTCAGAGTAATAAACCCCGGCACCCCAGCTATAAGCCAGCACTCCGGAGCCTGTGAGCTGCAACTACGGAAACCCGTGCTCTGCATCAAGAGAAGCCACTGCACTGAGAAGCTCTGCGCACCGCAGGAAGGAGCAGCCCCCGCCTCACTGCAATAGAGAAAGCCTGCGAACAGCAACAAAGATCCACCACTGCCAAAAAATGCTATTAAATAATCTTTTTTTTTAATGAAGGCTTCAGTCTGGTTTTGAAGATGTAGTTTTTTTCTTTTAAGCTTCTGTTGATTATAAAGCATCATATTAGCTATAGAAGTGATGGTGCACACAAGGGAAACTCTTTCTTATCACAAAGCTTCAAGAGGCCATGAGGGATGCAGAACAAAGGTTTGTATGCGAGGAAGAAATCCCAAGGCCTGCCGTCTGTAGTCTCCAAGGATACTGGAGGACCACGGGGTGGGGTTTGCTTTCCTAAAATCTCACAAGTTGTGATTACCTCAGCTCCAGATTTCATGCTTCTCTTCTTTCATCCTCCCCTCCAAATGCCCAGAACCCTCCTGGCCCAGCAAGCATCTGAGCCATGTTATTAATTGTTTGCTTGTAATTTCTAGCTATGACATGCATACAATTTACAATATGTCTGCAAATGGACTGAGCCTTACCTTCCAAGTCTCCCGATATCACAAACTGAATCACAGTTTTGCTTCAAATCCTTCTCCAAAGAGGTAGCCAATGTTGACGCCTCCATTTCTTGGGGAAGTCTGCATAGATGAGGGAAGGAATCCCGAGGATCAGTCAAGGAAGTGGCCCAGGGTCTCTCTGTGTCCTGGTCCCGTTGTGCCTCTTGGATGGCTTGTTGGAAAGACTCTGGCGGGAGACCCAGGCCCTCCCCTGTGTCTGGGGAGGCACTGTCCCTCCGGCTGTCCCCCTGATCCAGGCTGGGGCTCTGCTCCAAGTCAGCACATGCTGCCCTGGGGAATTCTTTGTCTTCTGCGAGCACAGGTGTCTATTGAAAGAAATACTACGGATTATTGGATCCATGGTGCACACTGAGCAAAATCTAAATGTTGCTTTTGTACCAGTTGGTACCGCAGTTGGTACCAATTCACCCCTTTCCGTGCTCTTCCGTGCCTAGACTTGCTATTTCTGTGTCCACCTCTTCTTCTTCCTTGCACCCACCTGAACCAGGCTTCTGTCTCCATCACTCAACTGAAAGATGTCTAATTAGGATCTCTAGTTACCTACATCTTTCTAAAGCCAAAAGATGATTCTCTGCTTCATCTCTAACTCTCAACAATGTTCAACATAATTGGACCCTCCTCCTTCCTGAGAATGTCCTTTACTTGTTTACTCTACTTAAACACTGAGTTCACCCTAAGCTCCACCCTTATCCGAATCACCTCCAAGCCTCCTTCTCAGTCTCATGCATTATCTCATTTCTTTGGACCAGACTACTCAATGTTGGGGTGTCGCATCACTCACTTCTCAGCCCTCTTCTTGACTTTTTTGGTATTCCTCCCCGAGATTATCTCATCAAATTTACAGCTTTCAGTGGCATCATTTGCTGGTAATTTTGAATTCACATTTTCCAGCCCTAGCAGATATCTCCATTGAATGCTCTATACACATTTGTTTGCATGCTGTCAAGAACTACTGCTTCTTTCCACATACCTTAAACTGCTCCCTCCAAGCACATCCTGTCTTGGTAAGTGGTGCCACCATTCATTCAGTTACTTGAGCCAAGTCCACTCCCGGCCTTCACACCAGTGACTAGTCTAAACATCATCCCATGGGCTCTACCTCCCAGAGCATCCTCAATCTGACTCCTTCTTACAGCTATCTGGCTACAGCCCGAGTCTAAGACACAATATGTTACCTGAATCACTGCCAGATTACCTGCTCTACTTCATCTCTCCCGGCAACCTAAGTGACCTCTCCAAAGTGTGGGCCAGAGGAGGCCATATTTCTGCTTCACCCTTCATGCTCCCACCTCCCCAGCCCAGTGGCTTCCCGTGGCAGCCAGGATGGAATCAGCACATTACCAAAACCTACAAGCCCTGCATGACGCGGCTCCCAACCCCCTCCACAGCTCCTCCCCTTCCACAGTTCCCTTCATTAACTACTGCCCAAGCACAATCCTTATCTTTGTGTCCTTCAAAAATCTAGGTCTTTCCTATCTCAGAGCGTTTGCACTTGCTATTCCTTCTGCCTGAAATGACCAACTCCAGATGTTTGCATAGCTGCCTCCTTCTTGTAACTATTCTAATTCTAAACCAAAGTCTCCCTTCCTCGGTCTTCAATCAGACCTCTGGAGCCAAGTGAGTGAATGAAAATTCTTCTTCCATGTGGCCCTCAGGCATGAGGAGAGAAGCATGCCTACCATTCCACACCTCAAACCCTCTCCATTGGACACTTCTGGGTTCTCTAGTAGAAGCTCTTCTCCAGGACAGGACAACTGTTTCCTTGGCATTTACCAGATATCTGAACAAAGACCCAGGGTACCAGCCCCTTGGCCTGATGATCTTTGAGTGTGTGAAATTTGACCCTCTCCCAACCTGTTCACTTGCTTAACACAATTGCTATCATCTACCTTCTTTTCCAAACTAGCAGCTCTCTGATTTCCTTCCTATAGCTCTTGTCTCACCAAAGTTGGTATAAAATGACCTCTTAGAGTCCAAGCATCTAGAATACATGGGTCACCAAGTCCCTGTGCTGTCTCTACCAACTGTCACCCTCAGTGATAAGTGATTGATTTTATACATGGCTTATCCACGTCTCAGATGAGGAATCATAAGACCTAGAGAAGTTAGGCAAGTGTCCAAGGTCCTGGCAGCAAACAGAGCAGGTACAGATGATTCCAGGTGTCCACGCAGACCCTCCTCCATGAGCGAGGTCTGCTGGTTGCTGGTGGCTCACAGCAAGCCCCTCCCAGGAACTGTGTTCAGCTTAAGGGAACTGCCTCAGCCAGTTAGGCCCCTCCCTTGGGCAGCTCACACCCCACTGCTGTTTGATGCAGATAGCAAAGGTACAGGCTCTGTTGTTCCAGTTAAGGACAGCTCTGAGGGGCCATCTCAGCTTCAGAGTTCCCTCTGGGCTCAGCTGAAGCCCCTATTGCAGCTGAAGCTCACTTACTTCCCCTTCCGCCCAGCCCTGCTTCTCTCACCCTCGCAAGGGTGTTCCCAAGAGCTATCCCCATCCACCTCCAGCACTCCAGGCTCTGTCACAGACTGTGTCCTGGAGGCTCAGCAGGTGGCAATGTGATGGGTAACGCTAAGTGTCAACCTGGCTAGGCCATAGAAAGTGAAAGTGAAGTCACTCAGTTGTGTCCAACTCTTTGCGACTCCATGGACTGTATAGCCTACCGGGCTCCTCCATCCATGGGATTTTCCAGGCAAGAGGACTGGAGTGGGTCCCCATTTCCTTCTCCAGGAGAGTACCCAGATAATTGTTCAAATACAAATCGAGATGTGACCCTAAAGGTATTTTTTAAATGAGAGAGTTGTCTATAAATCAGTAGACTTTGAGTGATGCAAATAACCTTCTATAATGTGAGAGAGTGTCATTCTGTCAGTTGAAGGCCTTAGGAGAAAAATGACTGAGATCCCCAAGAAAAAATGAGTCCTGCCTCCAGACTGCCTTAAGATTCACACTGTGCCATCAACTCTCTGCTAGATTTCCAGTCAGCCAGCCTATTCCACGGAATTTAGACTGGTCAAGCCCCACAACAGGGAAGCCTGGTGTGCTGCAGTCTATGGGGTCACAAAGAGTCGGATACAACTGAGAGACTGAACTGAACTGAAGCCCCATGATTACCCGAGTCAGTTCCTTAATCTCTCTCTCTATCCTTCTCTCTCTCTCTACACACATGCACACACATTTCCTATTTGTTATATTTCTCCCAAGAACCTAATACAGGCATCAACATAACAATCTGAATTTTCCAGATTCCAATCTCTGTCTTCTCTGCACCAAACTATACATGCCTAATCCATGTTTTAGAAGGATGGACTTAGATCCTTCCTATTTCCCCCTCCATTTCATTCTTCAGAACAGAAATTCTTACCTCCCCTTTATCTGGTTTTATATGCACTCTCCTTGTTCCTGGTTTCCCCTTCTCTGATGCCTGGCTGCCTCTGATGCCAGAGAACCCAGCTCTAGAAGTTTCACAGTCAAGGTTTAAATATGTAACCAACTATGGGAAGACCCAAATATTGGGAGAGGCAGAAGGAGGGAGAGGAAGAGAGAGATAGGGCCTTATGAGCTTGTCACAGACTAGTTGAGGTTAGTGAGCTATGTTCCTGCCCCAATGAAATAAGACGGCATTGAACCCTATTGAAGGCAAAAGTTGGGTTTCTCAGGACCCACCAGACAAGAAAGGGGAGCCTGAACATGATGCAAGTGGAGAGAGCAGAGGGCAGCACCTCTTACCTGCCAGCCCTGGTCCATCTCAGGCAGCGCACCTGGAGGGGGTCGGCAAAGCAGGAGCGTGACTTCCTGTGAAGCGCCTCGAAGTAAATGGAGCACCTCCTACCAGAACCCAAAATCTATGGTTAGTTGTGGGGCTGGCCTGGCTGTGGGGGTGTCCTCCTCTGTGCTCCCCACTATCTCTCTGGCCCCTCCTCTCCCTACCTCGTCCTGTGTCTTGGCTGCAGAGAACTTTGGAGAGCACTGCTGTGGGCCTGACTTCCCCAAATGCATGGATCCAAGGCCACAAAATGATGAGCCAACACTGAGCTTTAAATGACCAAGGTCTGCTCAGGGCCTTTGCACAGCAGCATCTGCCAGTACGGATGCCTCTTCTTCAGAGAGAAAGAGTGATTCTAGCAAATGACTCTTCCCATTTCAATGCTTCTCTACCCTGCTCATATCAGGAGCTATTGGTCACATAAACGCCACCACTCCAATCTCTAAAGCCTGACCCTCAGCCCCAAGCTTGCCCAGGCTCAGCTCAGGCCCTCGGAACTTCTCACCTGTGACACTGCAGTGACCCCCTCTCTGCTCCCTGGCTCCTCCACCCTCACCCACCTCCCTCCCTCCACATGGCTAACGTGCAATCGTCCCAAAATGCAGATATCATCAGGTTCCTCTGCCGAACCCCTTCTCTGGCTCACCTCACCCTCAGCATAAGCACAGCACCCAGAACCTGGTCTTACCTGCTGCCTCTCTCCCACTTTCTCCTCTCTGCCCCCACATTTGTAGCTCCCACCATAGTGACCCTCTTGCTCCAAGCCAGCCTCTCGAAGCCCCACGCGTGAGGTTGCCTGAGGAGCTCTTATGACCTAACTAGACCAGGCTTTCTCAGCATCTCAGCACTACTGGCATTTTAGGCTGAATAACTTTGTTGTCAGAGCTGTCCTGTGCATTGCAGGATGTCGAGCAATGTCTCTGGTCTCTACCCATGAGATACCATTAGCTATGACAACCACAAGCGTCTCTGGGCTTTACCAAATGTTCCAAGAGGCAATTTCACCCCTACCTGGGAACCACTGGTCTGGATCCTACTCAGCGCCCCCAGCTACAATGGACTGCCACAGGAGGGGCTCCTTCTTAGCCCCTTGTGCAAGTAGTGGAGCGGGGCTTTTCTCTCTCACGTACTTCCCGCAGTGAGTGTTGTTCTTGTCTATCCCACCAGCCCCATGAGTTCTGAGACCCTACAAACTGTCCATCTGTGTGTCTCCAGTTCCTCATACAGTTGCTGGCCCAGCAGCCATTCTCAGAGGACAGTTCCTGGATCAGATGAAGGGTGCAGGATGGATGGAGACATCCCCCCTCTAATCTTGTTCCAAGGATTCTCCATCCTTCCCCATCCCTCCTTCATGCACCTTGCTCGGTGCCCTGGAGGTGGACCTGCATTGTGGGCTACAGAGAAGCTTTCTGCTGGGTTTGGCCAACGAGTAGGTGAGCAGGGGTCAGATCTGAGGAAGAGGGGGACATCCAGGTTGGCTTTCCTGCCTATGTGGTTATCACGGAATCATGATATCCCTCAGCTAATTTCATAGCCCATGTCAGCGAGTCTACTTCACCCAGCTCACTCAGTTTCTGCGCTTTGTAACTGCTTCTACCCACTCCCTCTGGACTTGGGGGAGAGGCTAGATAACTGCATCCACTGCTCTCAGCCCCAGGGCTCTACACTCTCCCTTGAGTTTCCCAACAACCTCCACACCTTTATTAAGCTTTCTCAAATGGTCCAATTTCTGCCAGGACCTTGACTGATACGTACAACATTTCACTGAGACGTTATGCCATAAACATCATTGTTGTTCAGTCACTAAGTCGTGTCCAGCTGTTTCTGACCCTATAGACTGCAGCACGTCAGGCTTCTCTGTCCTTCACTGTGTCCTGGAGTTCACTCGCATTCATGTCCATCGAGTCGATGATGCCATCTGACTAGCTCATCCTCTGCTGCCCTCTTCTCCTTTAGTGTTCACTTTTTACTCTCTTTTTTATTATGTTTTTTATCATAAACACAACAACCTACACAACTCTACATGTCAATGCTGTAAATTTAATAGAGAAATGGGAATGAGAGGAGAAAAGGGCCTACAGTGGCCCATTGATTCATGCCCACCTCCGGGAGTATTAGGAGACCTTTAGCACAGAAGTCGAAGTTTTATCTCGAGTTTCATTACAAACCTAACTCGAAACAAGGCTTCCTCAAGGTCAGATACTTAAGAATGGAGATGAAAATTTTAATATGAGGGTGTTCTGCCAGTTTCTCTCTTTATGTGATTCAAGCTCAGACTCCAGGTGTGATCTCCAGGAGCCCAGAGTATTCCTTACTGAGGCAGGGTGGCCCTGAAAGGAACGTCCTCAGCCCACAAACCTTAGTCCACAAACAGGACTGCACCCCTCATGTGCTCCCACCTGGAAGTCCAGGCCTTCCGTGGACCTTCCATTCACAGCCAGGATAAGGTCACCAACTGCGATGGCCCCATTCTCCTCTGCCGGCTGTCCAGGGAAAAGCCGCTTAATCATCACAAGATCATTCTTGAGGTGGCCACGGTGCTCGCTCTCCATCTGCACAAAACTGAATCCCAAACCACTGGCATTCTTTTTTAGCTTGACTTCAAACTTGGGGCCTGTATCATGGGATGTGAATGAGATTCATCCTTCAGTAAATTACAGATGAAATTTGCCAGCCTCAAAATGCAAATTGTCAAATAGATGAATTATTTCTGTTTTATGTTAAAAGATTTCACTTTGTTCACTTTTATACAGAGTCTGTTATACATTTTATAGGTCAATGCCATCCAATAGAAAGAGGTGAGCTGCATATGCAACCTACATAGTAATTTCAAAGTTTAACCCAACATATCTAAAATATTACCTTTTCAACATGCAATCAATGTGAACAAAATTATTAATGAGGTATTTTACATTCTTCTTATGAACTAAATCTTTAAAACTTGAGTATGTATTTTATCAATTTGGATTGGCTACACCTCAGTGTTCAATAGCCACATGGGCAAGTGGCTACCATATTGGACAGAGTAATTATAGATAGCCAACAAGTTAGATGTAAAGATACAATGTATCAGTTCAGTTCAGTTCAGTCACTCAGTGGAGTCTGACTCTTTGCGACCCCATGAACTGCAGCACACCAGGCCTCCCTGTCCATCACCAACTCCCAGAGTTCACTCAAACTCACGTCCATCAAGTCGGTGATGCCATCCAGCCATCTCATCCTCTGTCATCCCCTTCTCCTCCTGCCCCCAATCCCTCCCAGCATCAGAGTCTTTTCCAATGAGTCAACTCTTCGCATGAGGTGGCCAAAGTTTCAGCTTTAGCATCAGTCCTTCCAAAGAACAGCCAGGACTGATCTCCTTTAGAATGGACTGGTTGGATCTCCTTGCAGTCCAAGGGACTCTCAAGAGTCTTCTCCCACACCACAGTTCAAAAGCATCAATTCTTCGGCACTCAGCTTTCTTCACAGTCCAACTCTCACATCCATACATGACCACTTTAAAAACCATAGCCTTGACTAGACGGACCTTAGTTGGCAAAGTAATGTCTCTGCTTTTGAATATGCTATCTAGGTTGGTCTTAACTTTCCTTCCAAGGACTAAACGTCTTTTAATTTCATGGCTGCAATCACCATCTGCAGTGATTTTGGCTAGCCATCTACAATAGACCCATATCATTTAATAAAACTTGTATCTCATATATTCCTGTTACCCCTTTAGAAACCCAGTCATCTTTTAGTGTACTTGAAAAAAACTTTTGGAATAACTAGATCATGACAGTAATTATGGCCAACTCTATGAAAATGTTTTTGCTGCCATTTTGTTTGGCCCTATGAACTGACCATAGACAAAACAACTGCTTCTGGGCACCCAAGGTGGACACCGACTCAGGAACTTTTATAGTCGGGCAGCCAAAGAGGTCTCTAGGCCTCCCCTAGTGTGCCTAGATCACCCCAAATAGAGGGGCAGAGCACTAATTTATAAACTTGGACTTGGGGCAAGAATGAACGTGTCTGAAGCAATTAGGTTTGGGGATGTCACATGACCAATTTCAGGAGCAGCAGCATCTGACCACCGTAGCTCACTCTGTAGTCAGTTTCTCAAAGGTCCTCCGTGCAGTGAGCTGAGGAACGATGGAAGAGCAGACGGGCTTATTTTACGCACACGCCTTCCCCCTCCACCACGTGTATGCGACCTGACTTATGCCTTCAGAAAAATCTCCATAAAGGGGTTGAAGAGCAGTTAAGCTCCAAATCATGATATTTTAAGGGAATAAGTGTCTTCCCAGCAGGAAACAAAACCGTAGGGAAGTCAGAAAGCCAACACTACAGTGTCCCTGTAAACTGATCATGGGTTTTTTAAATGCTAATAACTAGGCTAGGTTTCTGAGCACCTTCCTCTCCTCACCCACTTAAGCATTCCTCAGATTTTGCCAAAAAAAATCTTGGCTGAAATATGGACATTTGGTCAGAAAAGGCATGACCCTTTCATTTCAATTTCAACCCCAAATACTTATACACAAGCATTCCAGCAGCTGATCAGAAAACCCCCGAAGGCTTCGGGGCAGAATTATCCCTGGTCATCATATTTTGGACAATGCATTTTTCCCCAGAAATATTTCATTAGATTGCCTTCCAGCACATCAGAAAGTCGGCCCCATTATAACCACCACTGCCCATTATCTTTTGAGAACCCAGATGAAGCCTTCTTGCGCTCCCTTTGGAGATGACGATTCAAAAGCACCATAGGATGACACGACAATAGCAACACTCAGTTCTCTCTCCTCTCACCATCTGTCGCTGAGACACTGCTTGCGGGCCTTCCAGGCGAGACTGTTGCCACGGAAACAGCCGTGCACTCCTCTCCCATCCTGTCATTAGCAGAAGGACGCTGCTGTGCAATCCTGGGGCCTCTTCTCTCTAAGACCAGTCTTGCGACCTAGAAGTGTGGGTGGATGAACTCAATTTACACCTCATATGGAAACCAGGAGGCTCTCCCTCCACACTGCAAATGCTTCATAATTTTTTTGATACTCCCAGTAGCTGCCTCATTTGAATCTCAAATCAAAATCTCCAATCTAGCCTATTTGTTGGGGTCCAGAGCCACATCTCCAACTGTCTATTGGACAAATGATCCTGGAAGTAACGCATGTACTTCCATTTCAGTATATTCGAGGCCAAATCATCTTCTTCGTCTCACTCACCCTCCCTGCCCCCGCCTCATTCTGCCTAAAACACTCCTATTCTTGCCTTTGCTCTCTCAGAACCCAGACCTGTCCCTCAGCTAACCTCCCAGGGGCCACACTTGCAGTAGCCCGTCTCTCTTCCTTTCACCCTCCAAATACGCATCTGGCTTCCAAGGCTTGTAAGTTCTCCACCAGAAACATCCCCCGCGATGCTCCCTTCTCCATTCCCCCTCCTGTTGCCAATGGCCAGCGGAACTGGAGCAAGTACCCTCTCCCTTGATGTCCTGGACCCTACCTCCTCTTCCTTCAGTCCATTCCCCTCAAGGTTATTGGTGGATTAAAATAAGACATGAGTTGAACGTGCAACACTCTTGATCAAAAGTCTCCAGTGTTTTCCATCACCTAAAATTCAACCCCTGGGGACAGTATCCTGGGCTCATGTCGATCCGGCCCTCCCCCTTTGTTTCTGGTTCAGTTTCCCACCCTCCTCCCCCACACCGTATGCTCCCATTAGCCAGGGCATGATCCCATCACCTGGAAGCTTTTGATTCTAAGCTTCCATTCAGGGAACCCGACCTTGCCAACATCCTCCTGCAGCAACGGTCATTCAGCACCAAGCCTGTGACCCCAGAGTGACAGTCGCTAATGTCATCACCACTAGTAGGTTGGCCAAATACATTCCCTAAGCATGCCCACTAGCAAAGTTCTAAAGAATAGAGAATACTAATAAATGATGACTGTTTTCAAGATATGCCAACCATGGCCACCAAGACAAGTAAATCTCACCACAAACTAGAAGAATGCTTTGGGCAAGGAAGCAAAAGGAGGCCCTTCCTTGCCTCTATTTGCCAGAGGGTCCCAGGGGTTCTCTGCATTTCTGCTAATTGCTCAGTTGCCAAGAGGGAGACCCCTGCTCTCTGGCTTAGGACACTGTGGCAAGCAGAGGCTCCCACTCCCAGGAGAAGGATTGGACAGAGAACAATAACATCCAGATGCTGCCTGCATACTGCACAGAAAGAGAACTTAAAGTTAATGCTCTGGGCATCCTGGTTTCCTCATCACTGTCATTAAAGGACCCCCAGGGCAGTGTGTCCTATAATTGCACAAGGTGATGTGACTGTCACGAACTTGGGCTGTGGTGAGGTGTCAGTGTGTGCCAAGGCCAGTGCTGAGAGGCCCTGAGAGCAGATGGAGGCATTGGCCAGCTACAGCTGGAGCTGAGGGTATGAGAGGACGGCCGGAGTCAGTCAGGAGAAGTCCCTTCGCTTCATCAGCTCAGCCCAACTGTCTGATTCCAGACTCTAGGCAAGTGACAGTAAGATTTTCAGGGCTCTCTATGGGAGGTGAGCTTCTCTGCCTGGGAACATCTGCCTGCTTCCTCCTGACTTTGACACCTCCAGGGAAAAGTGCTGCTAAAAGGTAGATGTGAAAGGAAAAAAAGAAAGTCTCGTTTGTTTCCTGCCTACCCGTCTCGCACCCAGAGGCAACTGCAGCTTCCGATGTTGCCAGGAAATCTCTGGAGGGATGGGAAGCTCCCCAATAACCAGTAATGTTGCACTCACCTGTCCAGAGCCCTTGAGGCACTGTACGGCCTGCTTGTGGGTGAGGCCACACAGACTCACTCCATCCACCTGCAAGAGCCGGTCACCTGGGAGGGGGAAGATGTCATGTCCCCGAGCTCCTCAAGCTGCAGGAAGGACTCTTTGGGGAGATCCTGCCCAGCAGGGAAAGACCCTCTCCATGCAGCCTCAAGGAGGAACAGGGAGCTAAGCTGGGAGGAGCCCCGACTGGGCCTGAGTACTGGCCCCTTGTGAACACCTCCACACTCAGTGGTCTAGAAACTTCTGTCATTGGCTCAGAGTAGTTAAGCCTACTAACGAGAACAGCCTTGTGCTTTTTCTCAACTCCTGTGAGACTATTTTTAAAGTTTTTGCAAGTCTCCTACAGGGAACATTCCTCTCTCCAGGATAGTTTTTATTCCAAAAAAAGGTCAGGGAGACCCGGTTGATGCCAGGGACACTGGAATTCTAGGGGAGATGTATGTAGGTAAGATCTCAGTGCATTTTTAGCTCCATTCTGGCCATTTTGGAGAGCAGGGAAAACTTCCCCCTTCCTTCAGAGCAGTGGGCTTGAGGAAGGGCAGACAGGAGGCTTGCTGGAGCACTACTCCTATGAAAGCCAAGTGGCCACAAGCTTATTTCAAAATCTCGTATTTTTAAATCACCTGTGTTTCCCAAGTATTTTGAGCCCCATGTTACGTGTCAGGTAGGTGGGCCAGGCTAAATCATCTTTTCCAGGTGAAGAGGCTGAGAGCTAGAGAAACAATCATTTGTACAGGCAACAGAGTGAGAGTTGGGCAAGGCTTGCAGGCTGCAACCCCCAGGCCAGGGCTCCTCACACCACAGAACGCAGAGCCCATCCCTCACCCTGCAGGATCCGCCCTTCCTTGGCAGCTGGCCCTCCAGGAACGATGGATTTCACGTAGATACCTCCACAGAACACGCTTGTGTTAATTCCTCCCTGGAAAATACAATAAAAAACTCACCAGCCATTTGCTCCCTTCCTAAAGGGGCTTCCCCAACCTCCCTGACTCAGAGAGCCCCCATCTGCCGTGCAACTTTGCCTATCACCTCCTATCCATGTGACACCATCTTATATATTCACTTGTTTGTTTATCTTATCCACTGAGCAGGAAGGTTAGATGCTCATAAGAAGTATAACAATATGAGCTGGATGAGAGAGTTGTGCTGTACCCAGCCCAGCACTGGCCCATGGCAGATGCTCAGAAATGAATCATATCAATGTATCACTTTGTGTCTCCATAAGCAGAGGCCAGCAAAAGTGGATACAGCTATGATCCAAAAGGCTGGTGCCTGGCCTGTCCCATGCGCTTGTGTGTCGATCTCCATATGCAAAGGCAGAATTCAACTACACAGTGCTCTGCAAATCACTATGTTTTTAACTTAACAATAGATCACTAAGGTCCGTACTGTCACTAGACAAAGATCTAACCCTTTTTCTTCTAATTTTTCCATGCATGTATGTACATACATATAAAGATTCAGTGGGGTTATATCATTTATGTACAGTTTTTATCCTCACTCCTCCAGGGTCCACCAGATGGAGCTCCGGAATCAAATGCAGTGTCCATCCTGAATAGAAGTCTTGCCAACCTGACTTTGTCCTGGCCTTGAACGTGGGAGCATGAAGCCGCACTGTGTCCCTGCTGCGGATGACTGGAGACAACCGCACTCATCTTTGGCTTGTGTCCCTGAATCCCCACCCTGCCACCCTCTCATTATTGTCCAGTGTAACCTTAATTCCAGCCATGCTCCTTGGAGTGTCTGCTCATCCCAAGTTTGTCATTAGTCCCCCAGTTTCACCTTCAACTCCTATTCCTCACTGAGGCTCCCACAGATTTTCTTGGTTCATCACTTCTGGTATGCTGCTTGTACCCAATGGGCACTGGGTTATTAGAGATTGGCATATGAGTGCAATGCCCACCAAGGCTCCAGATGAACACCTTTCAACTATTTACTTTTCAAACTCTCTTAGAAATTCTTACAGTCACACTGAATCCAAGTGTCCCATTTTCTTTAACCAGCTCCACGAAGTAAATTTCGCTGGCAGGGGTTTCTGAAGGTGACGGAGGACAGGAAGAACCAGCACCCTGCCACAAACAAACAGAAAGAGAGAAGGTGTGAAGGCACGGGCCCTGCCTAAGCAGATGGCATCTCTTACCTCTCCCTCACTCTCAGGAGCTAGAGAAAAAAAGTTACACACTAAAAAAAATCATAAGTTTCAGGGTTGGGCCAACAGAGGATTCCTTGTATGAAACTTGGACTTGTCTCCTGGTCTCTCCAGCCTTGTTTCCCAATCCACAGACCTGGAATGAGCAATCTCCTTCTAACAGGGAGAATGAATGATGCCCGACACCGAACAAGGACTCAATAGATTCCCTTCTGTTTCTACTTGAGATGCAAATATTGTTATGAGAACTGAAGTCTTTCCGACGCTTCCTACACACGTGACTCCATCCAAGGGAGGGCATGCTGGATACCAGACACGCAGCAGCTTCCCCAGCAGAAGAAAACCTCGGGAGGCTCTTCAGCCATCTTGAGCAACAGTAGCTGCATGGGTCTCTACTCTACAGTGAGTGACTGCGTGACGGAAGGACACAAGAGAAAATTATCTACCTCATCCCAGGCATTCTGCTCACTGCTGTGACACGCATATGTTGAGCCATCCTTCTAATCAGGCAGTGTTAATTGAGCACCCCCTATATGGCAGGTACTGTGAAAGTTGGGGAGATGGCAGTGATAAGACACACCTGCCTGTATTGAACTACTTCTAATGGGGAAGGATCTTTCAATGAACTGTGCCAAGAAGATGGGGCCCCAGCCTTTTGTCCTATCTGCCTCCTTGACCTAGTTTCTTCTTGGTCTGCCTTGTCAGAAAATACAATTAGCACATAGAAGATAAACAGGCTGAAGTAAGCTAAAAAAAATCTCTGGTACTAATATTTGGTTTTTGACTTTAGTTCCTGACACAGAGCTCTCACATCCCTTGGAATTTTCTGGGTGAGGAGAATGTCTTTGGTTCTAAAGAGCGGACTCTGGCTTCCTGTACAGTTTCAGGATGGGGACTGGTGACCAGAAAACCAAGCCATGATTAGAAGCTTGGAACTTTCCGCTCCACCCAACTCCCTGTCCTCTGAGGAGGCAAGAGGAGCTGGAGGTTGAGCTAATGATCCATCATGTCTATGTGCTGAAGCCTCCACAATCATTTTAAAAGTATGGGATTCATAGTTGCTGTGTTGATAAACTCATCTACGCAGGAAGTATGGCACACCCGCACTCCAGAGGGACAGAAGGTCGCGCTCTCAGGACCCTTCCAGACTCCACCCTGTACATCTCTTCACGGGCCAGGTTCCATTAAAAACATCCTTTACAATAAATCAGCAATGGCTGATTTCTGTTTGAAACTGAACCGTTTCTGAATGAAACTGTTTTCCTGGGTTCTGCGAGTTGTTCTAGGAAATTAACAAACCCAAGCAGGTGGTTACAGAGAACTCCAGTTTGCAGCCAAGTCGGACAGGAGTGTGGGTAACCTGGGGACCAACGCCTTGATTGTGGAGCCATTTCAAGGAGCCAGTCCTTCACCTGTGGGGCCTGGTGCTAATTCCAGCCCATTAGTGTCAGAATCGCTTGATGTGGAAAGCCCACACAACTGGGGTCGCGGTGTGTGAGAGAAAGGAGAACAGGGTTTCATTCTAGACACAGGGCTTTGAGGCGGAGTCAGCCGGAAGCCATGCAGCTGACGCCGCTCCATGGGGCCCAGAGCAAGGGGAAGAGGTCTGTGGGGCAATGATGCCTTTCCATCCGTAGACACAGCTGGAGGGGGCGGCCCGGGAACTAAAGCAGACAGCTCTCTACACCCCAGAGCCAGCCCTTGTCTCTTCCTCCTTGGTGTGTTGGCTATCCGCCTGACGTGGCCAATAGAGAACAAAGAAGAACTTTTGAGCCAAGGCTGTTGGGGGCCACAGCCTGTTCTCTTTACTCTGGGTTCTAGAGTGAAGCAAGAGGATGATTACCTTGAACAGCAGAGCAGACAGCTGAGGCCTCAACCTGGGCATTACGCTCTGAGTCTGAGCCACTTCCAGTTCTTCGATATTTCTCTCCCGGTCTTGTGTGTGTGATGAAAAACTTCCCTGGGGCCCATTGCTCAGGCTGTCTGTAGAGAATACCCCTGAATTGGCTGTGCTATTCTTCTCCTCACTTGAGGTATTGCCACAAACACCTAGAAAAACAAGCCAAGAGGAAATTGACAGCCTGGAGAAAGGCTGATGTCTCAGCGGCATTTCTATATGGGGCACCATGTTTTCCTCCAATGATGGAGAGGTCTTTCATAGCAGCTGGGAGCCATGTGAGTTTAGCACCTCAATGAAAGATGATGCATTTAGAGTAGAGGAAGGGAGGATTCTGGAAGCTTAAATAGAGATCGTGTGACCCAATTATGAAAACGCAGGAGCAACGGACAGTTATAATGGCAGTTCCCCCTTACTAAGCTCTTGTCATGCGATGAGAACCAAACGCACACATACATATGTATCTTTCCATCTGTTTTATATGCCTACCAGGAAGGTGTGACCCCAGCTCAAATATAAGAAAGCAAAGTGAAAAGCATTAAATCTTGCCCAAGACCCCATAACCAGCAAGCGGCGGCACTCTTAAAGCTGGCCTCTTCCAGGGTCCCTGCTGATTGCACCTGTAATCACCCTATGATCCAAAGATCAAAGTGCACAGTCACTGGGAGCAGCTTTGTACTAACTGATGGTGGACTCCTTTCGGGGGAAGACTGGGCCACTGATTCCTTTTTACCCCATGTCTTCCCTTGAGCTGACATAAAGCAGAGGAAAGAACCTGAAGAAGAATCAATAGGTAAAACCCTGGGCAAGGTAATTCACATTTCTGGACCTCAACTTCCTTATATCTAAAATAGAAATAATATCAACTACTTCACAGGGTTGGCTTAGAGATTATATACAGAGAAAGATGTTTATATATGGAGAGAGAGAGGGAGAGAGAGATTACAGCTTAGTACTTGGTACTAAGAGCCTGGATACATGTATTTACTATTCATATGTTAGTATCAGTGATTCAACTAGATCCCAGTATATAGGAGGAAGGAACACAGATTTTCTTTAAATCTGGATATATAGACACACAAGTAAGTTTAAGACTTTTGATACAGACTCATTACGACCCAAGAAAGTGCCCAAATCCAATGAATGAACTTAATGTAATGAATTAGAATAGAAGTTGTTCAATCCTAAAAGTGTTCAGTAGAGAGTGGTGGAGCCACCATTTAGTAATGCCTTATTTCTGGCCATTTTATTCAGATTCTACTGTCATTATCCTCTGGCAATGTTGGAAGCATCTGTTCATTTTCTTCTGTACCCTTGACAAGAGATGAGGACAGGACTTATGATAGCATTAAAATGTCAAGCTGTGCAACGTACGTCCTGCCTAATGGAAATACAAGCTAGGAGACCTTCTACGTAAATAAAACTCATTTTATTGTAGATGGTGTTGACTGCTCCTGAGGGAATGATATCTGTCTTGTTCTTGACCTCCAATCTAGAGCCCCTCCCCCAACGGCCCCCCAAACAGATAGAAACTCCTGGCGATCAAGCCTCTGCCCACAGTGACCAGCAGGAGTCTCTGTGAAAACATCTTCCTCCAACAAAGGTAGCAGCTGTGTCGAGGAACTCCAGCTGTGACCAGGCAGAGTTACTAACAGGTGACAGGTTCCCAGGATGAGAGTACATGTAATTCAGAGGCACCGTGGGTCCTCTCGGAGAAGGCAATGGCAACCCACTCCAGTACTCTTGCCTGGAAAATCCCATGGATGGAGGAGCCTGGTAGGCTGCAGTTCATGGGGTCATGAAGAGTCGGACACAGCTGAGCAACTTCACTTTCACTTCTCACTTTCATGCATTGGAGAAGGAAGTGGCAACCCACTCCAGTGTTCTTGCCTGGAGAATCCCAGGGATGGAGGAGCCTGGTAGGCTTCCGTCTATAGGGTCGCACAGAGTCGGACACAACTGAAGCGACTTAGCAGCAGCAGCAGCAGCAGTGGGACCTCTATCACCTAAAATTCTAATATGAGACTGTGATTTTGAGCCTCACAGATTTGGGGCGCCACTTTTGGTCACCCCCCAATCCTAGCAGGCACCCTGACACAAATGACTCCAGCTCAACTGCATTATGTTTCTTGATTTAAGAAAAGGATGATGTGATTCTCCTCTCTGTCCTTCCTGTGGGACGTGTAGAGGGAGGCCAAGGAGAGCTAAAATAATGTGGGAAGGACAGTACAATGTACAAAAGCCACTAAAGCAGTGAGCTGCGGCTGGTGTTTCGTGAGGGCTGGGCAGGCGCCTGGGTCAGCGCTAAACACAGGATGAAAGGCACATGCCTGAGGCCCCAGCTTTGCCCCCTTTCCCACTCCCCGTAGCTTCTGGACCAGGGGGAGCTGCCGCACCCGGGAAAGCCATCTGGTGATGGTGTGCACACATGCAAGAATGAGAGAGATTTTTCAGTGGGCGAGGCAAAGGGGGCAACGACATTTAGGACCCAGAACTGCTGGCTGGTGTGGCTGGAAGCATTGCTGTACAGGAGAGGGAATTATACAAAGCTCCTGGAGTGTGAGCCTTGCTTTGTCGGCAGTCTGCTGGCAAATTGCAGGATCATCCAACCAAAAAGCAGTGGACGGCCTAGGTAACTGGGAGGGAAAGAGATGTTAATATCGCCCCATTACTTCCACCAAGCTCCCACTAAATCTGCCCCAGATAAACGTAGTAATATTGTTTTTTGATAGTAGATAACTGTCGTACAGTTATCTAAAGGATGAATAAAAACATCTTCAAAAAAGAAAAACAAACCTTTACTCTCTTGATTGATCTGTAACATGCTGAGCCTTGACGAAGAAAGAACAGAATGCCTGTTATGTGAGTAGCCCCCCACCTCCATCTCCTTCCCTTCTGATTGCCACACCTATGCCCCCAACTATGCAGAAACCCCGCAGCAGCCACTTTCAATAAGGACTTGGGTGACAGAAAGCAGATCCTCCCTGTCGTGCAAGAAGAGTGGCAGCAAAACACACAACGGCTGCGTCTGATAAAGAACTGAGGCAGGCTTCCCCCACTCAGCAGGACAAGCAATGGCAGAGCCTGTGCTCGCCCGGAAACTGCGGAGTTTATTGATTTGTGCCAAAGCCATTCCCACGGGGAAAGTAACAAACAAGACCTCCGTGACTTAAACTCCCAGCCCCAGAAGGTAAAGATGCACTCCTGAGAATAAAGAGGACTCTCCAGCTTCTGAAAGCAGGTGAAGACATACCTTTTGACTGAGAAATGATTAATTCTATGGTGTCAGGAGAATTCTGAATCATTCTAACAGCCATATCGAATGTGAAGCCCTCCAGACTGATGTGATTCAGGGCTAGTATCTGCCCTCCTGGAAGAATAAGACATCTCAATCATCCCATCAAGAAAATGAAAAAGAGCAATTCCTTAAAGCAGCATCTCTGGCAATTTAAAAAGACATACCTGGTTTGATCTTTTTGGCTTTTTCAGCTGGTCCCCCAGGGATAATAGAAGATATAAAGATGCCAGGATCGACTTTGCCGACATCTTCCCCCTCATTAATCACAAAACCTATAGTCCAATTATATTAAAGAAGATGATAATGATTTTGCAGCTCAGAGAAGTTAGGTTATTTACTTGAGGTTATGCAGCTGATATTTGTACCTAGGCCCTCCAATCTTCAAACAGCTCTTTCTACTCTGCCACGACACATGGAGAAAGGTAGATGGTCTCCCTTTCAGAAGCACAGCTAAAGCCCATCAGTGCACATGGATTTTGCTCCAGTACATAATCGGAGATAAGAAAAAGATGATTTTTAATCAAGTAACTTCTCTCAGTGCCTTATTTCTTGTAAGGTTATAATAAGGTTCTTAGGGGTCTTCACATGTGGTAAATTGTAAGAGGTAAAAAATATTGTCTATTCTTCATCACCAAGAATTTCAATATACTAAGAAATGGTGTTAGGTGAAAAATTGTTTTTCTACCTTGTTCTTAGATTTTCAAGATATGCACTCCAAAATCTTATAGGATCTAAAAAGAAACTTCTGTCCCCAAAGTCCCATTACTCATTAGGGATATTTAAAGGGAAGAAAAAGAAGTGATCACTGGAAAAAGGCAAATTGGAAGAGGACAGGCAGGAAAAGGGAGTAGGAAAGTCTAAAGGGAAGATGGTGCACACCTCCTCTCTGCCCAGAGAGGGAGACTGGGACTCCTCTCCCGGGGGCCCTCTTACCAAAACCGCGGTGTGGGTCCCGGTTCAGCGTCACGTGCACAATTTCCCCGTCTGGTTCAGCTATAAAGCTCCTTCTCCTGTTATTTCGTGATCCTGGATATGGGAACAAAGCCTCACATTGTGCTTTTCCCCAAAATGATCTGAGATGTAATGCAAAGGGTGTGACCAGCATTTCACACACATATGCATGTGCGCACGCCTAATGCTGGGCGTGGATCACTGAACACACACAGATGAGCCACTGGGTCAGCGGTGGCTCCTCAAAAGCAGAGGCAAGGCAGGGCGGGCCATGTGCTGTTCTGCATGACTCACTACAGCTGTTCTTTGTCTGCACTGGTCTTAGGATAAGACAGAATGTGAGCAGAGATGACTTTGCTGACAGGGCTTCCCAGGGAGTACAATGGTAAAGAATCTGCCTGCCGATGCAGGAGGCATACGTTTGATCCCTGGGCCGAGAAGAGCCCCTGCAGGAGAAAATGGTGATCCACTCCAGTATTTTTGTCTGGAGAATCCCAAGAGCAGTAGAGCCTGGAGGACTATAGTCCATGGGGTCACACAGAGTCGGAAACGGCTGAGCAACTGAGCCTGTACAACCTTGCTGACAATGAAAGCTAAAACTAAAGTTGAAGCACAGAGATGAGACAGCAAAGCCTTCCTCTTGCTGGGCCCTCACCACCAGGGGTGATGTGGCCTTGAAGTCCAGCGGAGGCACCCTGCAAGTTTTCCCCCAGCTTGGGTCTTGCAGGGGACTCAAGACAGAGCCTTAAGGGGCATTCCAACGCTGACCACAGACCACATGGAAAAATCCCCAAACGGTAACTCGCCCCTCGAGGATTTCCACATCACTCACTCTCACAGGGCACTACCATGGGACTGGCACACAGGTCATGTAAAGAGCCACCGGGTGGGACTCCAGATCCAGCCCCCAGGCTTAATGCTCATCCCACATAAATATCTCCTCTAACTCAGGACTCTTTATGTCCCACTGGGGACCTTCCTAGAGGATAGATGACAAAGAGGGAGGCTGCCTGCCCTGTATGTGTTTTCTGGTAAGAGAAAGTGAAAGTGTTAGTTGCTCAGTCATGTTTGACTCTTTGCAACCCCATGGATTGTAGCCCGCCAGACTCCTCTGTCCATGGACTTTTCCAGCCAAGACTACTGGAGTGGGTTGCCACTTCCTTCTCCAGGGAATTTTCCAGGGATTGAACCCAGGTCCCCCGCACTGTGGGCAAATTCTTTACCATCTGAGCCACCAGGGAATTCACTTTCTGGTAAGTAGTGGGAGGCGATATTCTGGGACTGCATGAAGAGTTGTAACAAAAATGGATGAAGTGTTTTTCTAACCATGCCTCTCCATGGCAGGTATTCCTCACACTGGACCAGAGTGCTCAGAATCTTGGCCAGTGCTCACACATTTCAGACCAATGTGCCCAGCGCAAGCCACGAGTGGACAAGGGCTCTTCTCAACCATAAGAAGTTTTGAGATTCATGGAAAAGCAAAAAGACTGTGAACATTATTGGAGAAGCAACATGAAGTGACCGCCAAAGGCTGAAAGCAAGCATAACATGTACAGTTTCCTTTACCCCTGCTCGGCTGATGGCTGGCCTGTACCTGTGCACATGCTCTGAGCAGGCTGCCCGGAGAGAGGGTCACAAGTTGTTGGCTTCTGAATCAAACAGAGGCGCTCCAGCTGCTCTCGGCCAAGGCAGGGGCTGTGGGGAAAGACAACAAGTTTAGACAAGAGGCCACTGGGAGACAACTTCCCACCATTCAGAGTATGTGTGGTGGTCCCATGCTCTATCAGTCAGCAGATCCATGCTGCTGCTGCTGCTGCTGCTGCTGCTAAGTCGCTTCAGTCGTGTCCGACTCTGTGTGACCCCACAGATGGCAGCCCACCAGGCTCCCCCATCCCCGGGATTCTCCAGGCAAGAATACTGGAGTGGGTTGCCATTTCCTTCTCCAATGCATGAAAGTGAGAAGTGAAAGTGAAGTCGCTCAGTCGTGTCCGACTCTTCACAACCCATGGACTTCAGCCTACCAGGCTCCTCCATCCATGGGATTTTCCAGGCAAGAGTACTGGAGTGGGGTGCCATTGCCTTCTCCAGCAGATCCATAGATGCTGTCAAAGGCTGATCTGGTTATTCCCTTTTCATGGAAAGTTATCAGTAACCTCTGATGAAAGAGATAGGAATACCAGACCACCTGACCTGCCTCTTGAGAAACCTATATGCAGGTCAGGAAGCAACAGTTAGAACTGGACATGGAACAACAGACTGGTTCCAAATAGGAAAAGGAGTACATCAAGGCTGCATATTGTCACCCTGCTTATTTAACTTATATGCAAAGTATATCATGAGAAACAGTGGGCTGGAAGAAGCACAAGCTGGAATCAACATTGTCAGGAGAAATATCAATAACCTCAGATATGCAGATGACACCATCCTTATGGCAGAAAGTGAAAAAAACTAAAGAGCCTCTTGATGAAAGTGAAAGAGGAGAGTGAAAAAATAAGCTTAAAGCTCAACATTCAGAAAACAAAGATCATGGCATCCGGTCCCATCACTTCATGGCAAATAGATGGGGAAACAGTGGCTGACTTTATTTTTTGCAGGGGGGGGGACCTCCAAAATCATTGCAAATGGTGACTGCAGCCATGAAATTAAAAGACGCTTACTCCTTGGAAGGAAAGTTATGACCAACCTAAACAGCATATTAAAAAGGAGAGACATTACTTTGTCAACAAAGGTCCATCTAGTTAAGGCTATGGTTTTCCCAGTGGTCATGTATGGATGTAAGAGTTGGACTATAAAGAAAGCTGAGCATCGAAGAATTGATGCTTTTGAACTGTGGTGTTGGAGAAGACTTTTGAGAGTCCCTTGGACTGCAAGGAGATACAACCAGTCCATTCTAAAGGAAATCAGTCCTGGGTGTTCACTGGAAGGACTGATGTTGAAGCTGAAACTCCAATACTTTGGCCACCTGATGCAAAGAGCTGACTCATTTGAAAAGACCCTGATGCTGGGAAAGATTGAGGGCAGGAGGAGAAGGGGATGACAGAGGATGGGATGGTTGGATGGCATCACCGACTCAATGGACATGAATTTGGGTAAACTCCGGGAGTTGGTGATGGACAAGGAGGCCTGGCGTGCTGCGTTTCATGGGGTCGCAAAGAGTCGGACACGACTGAGCAACTGAACTGACTGACTGATGTGAGTCATTAGGGTTGTGAAAATCTGGCTTTCATAAAAAGTAGAGGAGATTGCTGAGGACTCTGATTCAGCTTTCGG
Source organism: Oryx dammah (assembly GCF_014754425.2). Lineage (NCBI taxonomy): Eukaryota > Metazoa > Chordata > Mammalia > Artiodactyla > Bovidae > Oryx > Oryx dammah. The sequence goes on along the minus strand of NW_024070190.1, from coordinate 17,724,631 downwards.
TTGAGAAGGCTGGCTGCCATGCAACGTTGCCAGTCCCCTCATGGGCATGTACACCTCTTAGGTCGCTGGAAGGGTATTTTGCAGTCAAAACATTCTCAAGATGGCCTCGAGTCAGTCATGGCTTCTCTGAACTTTTAATCTATCAGCTTCTCTGAGCTGAGCTCACCATCCCAGTCATCCCCACCAGTGGGCTGGTCACGTAAATAACACAGTCTTGGAGGCTTCAGACCAGTCCAGATGAGTACCATCAAGACGAGAAGAAGTAACCAGCCAAGCCCTGCCCTAAATTTGTAACCCAGAAAAGTGTGAAACAGAATAACAAAATGCTTGTTATTTTAAGCCACTGTGCTTTGGAGTTGCTTGTTACACAGTAATAGATAGTTTTGCTTCATCATTATTGATTGGGTTTGCAGTATATGGTGAAGCATATTTGCATCAACAGATTGGGAGCCATAATTTTCTATGAATTGCTTTAAGATATAATATATGCATCACAATCCAAATCAACCACCATTTCCTCTTGCTGAAACAGATGTATAACTCATTCCAAAGAACAGCTCCTCTAACATCTTCATTGCTCCTATAACATCACATGCTGCCTGTGAATCTGTGCTATTTATAGAACTTACCATGTTAGTGCAATCCAACTTACAGGCCATTTTAAAATTTATGGATCATTGTGTTATAATGTAGAGTTCTGTTGATAAGCTCATTATTTTGCCTTGCAAATTACATTACAAGAGATTCATCAGCAAAGAAAGCAGCAGGGTAGCAGTTAGGAGTGCAGATTCCAGGGCCAGTTGTGGGGGTTCAAGTCTCAAAATGGGAGAAACCACTTTGTAGGGTTGTGAAGGCTAAAGTCTTTGATGGGTACAGTGTTTAGAACAGTACCTGGTTCATGACAAACCCGAAAAGGCTAGTACAACTTGTTTATTTTGTCCTCATCAATTTCATATCATCACCTGGCTCTTTCTCCACCAAAAGATAGAGCAACATAGTAGGGGTACATGGGATACCTGCCTTAGAGTGTTTAGCATCGATCTGGCCCACAGACAGCTTTTGGGAAACCTCTATGGAATTAATTGATAATTACCCAATGAATGCATACTTCCTGGAGACATCTGACCTCCTTTAAACAAGGTCTTCACATAGGGATTGCTCCAGAGCACCAAGTACATGGCGGTTCAGGCCCAGAGAGCAGAGGTGTCAAACCCACCTGCCTCTGAGTCCTTGTGCCCCTGTCCCCTTGCTGGTGTCCATAGTGAAGTTATCCAGTGACCTGCGCAACAGGCCTCCCGCGGCATCCTCCAACCCAGGTATGAACAGCGCGTTTTCTGAGCACGACAGTCTCTGAATCCAAGTGAGTTGGTTGGACTGGGGCAGGTGTGCAAGACTCAGACTGGCCATTTGCACACACTTATCGGAGTCTGAAATGTGGCAGAAACAGATGAACATAAATACCCACCAGAATGGTGCTGGTGCCATCACTCTTACGGCAGCAACGCATCACAGGCCCCCGGTGCTCTCCTGGCTTTTCCCTTTTTTCAGAGGGACCTATTTTTCCTCATGCTGGCTCGTGGAGCTGCTGTGATGAGCCCTGAGAATGCCAAGTCTGCCTAGTTAGCACTCACTAAGGAAAGAAAGCTCAGACACACAGGTAGAAGAGACGGGATACCCTCCATCCCCCGGCGGCTGACAGGACTTTGAGCCACAGCTCACAGCGGTGTCACGGCGCCAGCAGAGCCTTGTGTAAAATTAACTGCCACCCCCCGTTCTGCCCGCTGCCTTTACAAACCATCCTCCAAACGTTAACAAATAGGTGTGCAGATTACCTGAGCTCCCAAGATTACTCTCTGCCCTGTGGAACGCAGTCTTTCATCTCTACACAGCTTAGTTTCCTTGCTAATAAGATTTAAGATCCTATTTTCTGAAATATGAATAGGTCAGATGTGTTGTCTTCCAGTTTTAACAACGCCCTCCCTCCCTTCTTGCAGAAAGAGGTAACAGATGATTTTCATGAAATCCCTGACGTGAGCCCAGGAACATGAGTGACTCTCACCACGTCACTCTTTATGTCATTCGTAAGAAACTGGATTTGATAGATGGATTCCTTAAATTAACTAGGATTTATACAAAGCCCAGTTTGTAATTTGAAAAAAGAAAATGAGGACTGTGTTCTGACTAGCAACAGATGGTACGACCCTGTTACAATCAAGAAGAAAAGAATGCTCAGCACGTGGCATTTGTGTAGCTCCTGTTGTGTGAGTGAGCGTGTGTGTCTGTGCTCATATCCAAAGCACAGTGAGGTGCCTTCAGTGAGAGCTTGTCCGTGAGCACTTATTTCCTCCAGTAGACAATCCCCCTAACCTACAATGGGCCTGGTTCACTATCAGCAATGCACCCACTGAAAAAGGTAGCTCTTTTTTTTTTTTTTTTTTTTTGGCCTCACAACATGGCCTGTGGGATCTTAATTCCCTGATCAGGGATCAAACTTGCACCGCCTGCAGGAATCTTCATCACTGGACTGCCAGAGAAGTCCCAACGTAGTCTTTAAAAAAATACTTTTGGGGAACATTCTGTGTCTAGGAGGCATTCAGTACCATCGTTCACATACAGCAGGCAAGGGAGATGGAGAAGGAAATGGCAACCCACTCCAGTATTCTTGCCTGGGAAGTCCCATGGACAGATGGGGTTGCAAAAGAGTCAGACACGACTTAGCAACTGAACAACAACAGGCAAGGAAGAAAAGAAGACTAAACGCAATCAGAACATGATACAGCAGCAATGATAGTGACATCCACACTAGCAGCCTGCCCATCCTGTGTGCTCGTCACATGCCAGGCACAGTGGTAAGCATGTTATCTGTATTGACTCATTTAATCCTCACGAGAACCCTGTGGGTTAGATATTATTATACCCACTTTATAGATGAGGAAAAGTGAGGCTAAGAGAGAGTTGACAATTTGCTCAAGGTCCCCAGGGCTTGTAGGTGGTAGAGCAAAACTCACCCAGCTGACTTTATAGCCCACACCAGAAAATGGATGTGCCGAGGACGTGGAGATAAAAACACACAGGAGATTCATCTGAAGCATGTCCAGACCCCTCCGACTGCCAAGGTCTAAGGGGACAGTCACCTTAGCCCTAATTATGGTGGATATTTAATACTCACAGGGAGACACTGTACAGAAAGAAAGTGATGACAGGGACTCAGCTCAGAAAGGTTTTGTGGATTTCAAAGAACCCTATGTATAGAGGTTGGCGGTATGGGAAGAAGAGAGGAAGGCTCCAGAAGGTAGCAGAGGAGAAAGATCACCAAGGGCCTGAGTTTCCAGCAGAGTTCTGTCCCCAGCAGAAGATGGAGAGCACTGGTGCACCAGAGAGGAAGCCACAAGGAAACGGGAAAGAGAACTAGGGCAGGACGGTGGCTGGTCACTGCAGATCTGTGGAGTCTGACAGCCACAAGCTTGAGGAAGGGAAACAAGCACCCCTGAAGCTTGTGGCCATCTGTCCGAAAGGACGAGAAAAGGCCTGTGGGCCCCCTCTGCGATGCTGACAGATGCTCTCTGATTTAATCCTGAATTTATGCACTTGTAGAAGCTCGGTGATTTTTCTCTCGCCCCAGGGAATCAAATATAACTATAAAGTAATATGCTTATTGAGACAATTCACAGAAGAATGACTAAGAAACATTTGGAAAATGTCCAACTTCCCAACAGTCAAAGAAATGTCAAGTGAAACAATACCAAGAAGTCATTTCTCCCTATAAATGAACAAAGATAAACATGATAATATCTATTCCAGCAAAGATGCAATGAAACAGGCACAGTGATACTGGGCATGGGAATGGCTCTCAGAAAAACAGCAGCAGCCCTGAAAATGCCCCTGCCTTTGCATCCCAAATTTAAATGAAATCTAGCTTAAAGAAATAATACAAGATACAAAAAATTTTTCTTCCCCTGTTGTTTGCTGCAATATTATTTATGATATTGGAAACTGAAAGGAAACATAAAATCAAAATAGAGGCACAATTAATTAAATGGCTGCATTTTCACACCAATTTTCCATCCATTCATTCAAAACAGAGGCATTAATATTAACCATCTCCCACTTGATACACCTCTGTTTCATGTTGGAACAGTAAAGGCAGGGACCCTCTCCCTACCCTCTGGGAACTCCCAGCTCACTGAAAAGTGGAGGCAGACACATCCCAAATAAAAGGGGCTGAATGCCACATGTGAGGAGGCAGGAGCAGGCAGCTCCATATGGGAAGGGAGCACACAGGCAGTTAACCGGCAAGGACTGCAAGGAGCGGATTGTCCTTGAACTTATTCCTAGAGAATCAGACTTATCTTGGTTGTCTGAGCCTGGAAGAGCACGGCAAGTAGAGGCCACGCAAACATTAGATTCCCCAAAATCCCTATTATGGTAGAATTTGTAGTTTGAGAAAACAGTGTATCAAGAGCAAAACAGGCTTAAAAGGACTAATTTTGCTAGTAAGCCCATAGAGTCTTTATAAATATTTTATGCTCATTGATATCAGGCAATAAAATAGATACTGATGATGTCTCGCACTTTATTTCAGCAACAGCAGGTAAGACATAATTTACAGTCGTTATTTCTAGCTCCCTGGAAACATCATAGAAATGCTACTCTGTGACTTCATAGACATATTTACATATTTATCTGGTTTTGCTGACAATAATAGGCCACTTCCATTTTCTGTATTTGGTTCTGCCTCTGAATGCTCAATAATTTTGTTTCCTGGTTGATCCCCAACCCCAGGATGCCAGGACCCAGTGACGCAGCTCCCCTGTGAACTGACTGGTGCCAAACAAAACCCCTTGGCATGCTGCAGTCTTTGGGGTCGCAGAGAGTCGGACACGACTGAGCGACTGAACAACAACAAACAAAACCCCCTCGAGTAGGAGCTGCCGTAACTAGTCACATGGAGCCGTGAACACCAGACATCATTCTAGATGAGTGAGAAGCAGCACGGCCTGTCCTGCTGGGGCACAGCACGGACCTGCTGGACGGGCACCGAGGCCCAGAAAGGGCAAGTGAGTGTTCAAAGGCGCGCAGCTAGTAACTGGCATAGCTCTGAGTCTGTTGGACCCCAGCGTCCACATTCCAAGCCTGGGGTTCCTCTGCATCCAGAACCCCTGGGGTCTTTTACAAGTGCAGATTCTGACTTAGGGGCCTGAGATTCTGCCTCCCTAGCCGGCTCCCACGTGATGTACACGCAGAGACCACTCTGGGAATATGGATGGTGAAACCACTAGATTATATTGCTCCCTGTTATAAATGAATAGGAAATAATGGTGAGAGCTCAACAGTAAATATGATACACCCAGCCTTCAAACCCAAATAGCTTTAGGCTGAGAACATAGTGTCTACTCACCACTTGTAACTCCAGGAGAACTCATCTGAGCATTAAACCCATGCTGGGCGCAGCACAGGCCCAGCAAATATTTACAGGTCTTGACTGAATCAGTGACAAATGCGTGCTTTTTCCCAGTGACGCTGCTTGTGATGATGAACTTCTTTCGCTGCGGGGAACAAACGCTGACTTTAATATACTGATCATTCTTACCCATCCATCGAAGCACAGTTATCCAGAAAATAAGCAAATACAAGAGCTGTCAGTTGGATACCAGTGTAGTAGGCATCCAGAAGGGCATGGCAGATATTGTCTGACTATGGCCCAATATTTTTTCTCAGTTTTAATACAATCCCTCTTTTTTCCCCCTTCATTTATAAATCAAATGTTTCTTTATTGAGCAATTGCTATCTGCCAAGGACTGTGCTGCTGCTGCTGAAAAGAATATGAAATGAGTTCAGTACAGGCATTGCCGTCAGCAAGAAGTTAATTTCCATGTGCATTGGGAAAGGCCATTAAATATACGTATAGTTTGCATTGTCCAAACTCTCAGACGTGGAAGGCAAAATCTCAGCTAGGAGGTTTATAGAAAAGATAAAATCACATCAGTAATCTCATATTTTCATGCTGTTATGTGCCAGGTTCTGTTCTAAATCCTCTCTGTGTCTTAATTCATTTCATCCTAGGAGCTGCAGAATGAGCAGTCCCATCATTATCCTTATTCTACATGTGAGGAAGCAGACGGAGACTCCTCAGAATGTAGCAGGAACTGAGGTCATATCACCAAGAAACACTTCCTCAACGTTTATACCTTCAAGGCCCATGCACAAAGGGATAATTTTTGTACTGCTCACTGAGATAAACTGGAGAGGTGTATCTATATGAGGCTATCTATATGGAGCTTCCAGGAAAAGATCCTTAAATGTTTGCAATATATAACTCTAATAAGAACAATGAAATATACAGTAATAGAAATTATATTAAATACAAATTTATATATAACTTCCAAATAAAATCTCTATTCTAGGTATTTCATAAGAACCTTGAGCTTGCTCCTATAAAGGTAACTTTATAAATACAGGTTTTATGCTTGAAAGGGCATTCTGAAACTCCTGAACTTCTTTAAGGCTGCTGCTAAGTCGCTTTAGTCGTGTCCGACTCTGTGTGACCCCATAGACGGCAGCCCACCAGGCTCCCCCGTCCCTGGGATTCTCCAGGCAAGAAGACTGGAGTGGGTTGCCATTTCCTTCTCCAATGCATGAAAGTGAAAAGTGAAAGTGAAGTCGTGTCCGACTCTTCGAGACCCCAGGGACTGCAGCCTACCAGGCTCCTCCATCCATGGGATTTTCCAGGCAAGAGTACTGGAGTGGGGTGCCACTGCCTTCTCCCTCCTTAAGGCTAATCCCTTTTAATTTTTGATAGTTGCCATTCCCAAGAACCTCCATTCACACAATCAGATATTAACAAAGGGTGACAACTGTTCATTGCTTCCCGTTTAAAAAACTCTTTTTTACCATTAACCTAATTTCAGATAATTTAAGCATTCTCTAAATATCCTTTACTTTCATTAACAAATTAATGTTGAATCTATACTAATGTGAATGGATTTTGAATTCAACTGAATTATATCTAGTATTTTTTATTTAATGCATTTTCTCAAACATTCATAGATGCTATCTAACTATCCTTACTAATTTTTCCTCAGTATTCAAATTATAATGTCTAAACTCCACTGGCTGATCATTTTATCCATACTTTCCAAAGTTGAATATTTGCCTAGAATCCATCTACTTTGTCAGTATGCACTGATATCCTTATATACAGTCATGACAATTTTATATTAAGTTCACTCAGGTATTAAAAATCTTAGATAAGTCATTTTTTAAAATTGAATAACTGTTCTTTAACAAATCTAAAAAAAGAGAGAGAATTGTTCACACATGCACACATATATACCACATCTTTCTTTCAGACCATAAACTCTTGCCAAACTCTCGTACTTTTGGACCCCAGTGCCCTAAGGTATTAAACACCCCAGAGAGTAGAATTGCTATCTCATTTCTTGGCATGAAGCTGAAAACAGTCTTGCCTGTAGTGGTTTAGATTTTATTTTCCCACTCTGATAACATCGTTTAATGGGAAATCCATGTCTTCAAGCCAACTTCCACACAAGCAAACTGCTCTGTGAATAAAACGATGTGTAACTTGAATCTCAGGGTTTTCAGCACAAACACAAAAAGTGTGTTTACATCTGTCTTGTTACAGAACAAAAATACTTGGTGTTTCTGTAACACCATGTTTGTTTCAAAGCACGTTTTATCATTTCAAATGTTTCTTCCCTAGTAATTTTATTGTTGCTTCGGTTCCTTTGCGGGGTCATTTATTTGTTTGGCTTGACACATCTTTGCAGGATAAGATTCTCTCAGACAGAGGCAGAGGCGCCCAGCGAAGGAAGTTGAAACTCCAGACCCCTACTTGGGAAGGCCATTTCCTGGAAGGGACCCAGCAAGAGCTTCATGTGTTTTTATAAAATGTAGAAAGAAAGATGTTTTCACCACAATCAATTAAAATCACTGGCTCTTCTTTCCACTGGAACTCAGCCTTATTTTTCTCACCAGAGCTAACACTGCATGATGGAGATACAGACCCCACTAAGGGGAGGCGGAAATGAATGGGGCTGCTTGCAATGTAGAGTTAATGGGATTTATTTATGTGATTTACAGTCTCTTCTGCAACAGTTTATTGCCAGCCATCCCAGAATACTCCTTCCATTGGACCAACTCACCCAAAATCTCAGCATAAAGACATAGGGTCAGTAGTCATGTAAAATTGACTATGCCCTACAATAACCAGCCTCAGAAGTATGTGGTGTCGGCGCCAGAGAGGAATAAGATTTGAAATGCAGAGCCAGAGGCCAGTCTGCAGGAAACATTTTCAGTCATCAGAAATGAAAACCTGTAATTTAATTCTCAAAAACATCTAATTAAGTGGAATTTTTATCCTATCAGGAATGTACTTTGTAATTGTACACATACTGCCTTATCAATACAGTGCACTTTTTTTTTTCTTTTTTGATGGGAATCACACAATATGAAATTTATTTGATTTTCCTGTGTTGGAGCCTAGAAACCTGCAGTGGCGCTTCAAAGAGCAAGAATGTCTCTGTCGCAAAGCTGCATGTTTTATGGATTTCATCAACAATAAAAACAACTTTCAATCAGATTTGCTAGATTTCTCTTCTCTCTAGAAAAAAAAGATATTACAAAAGTATCCTCCTATGGAAAAGTACAGAGTGTATGCCACCAAAACTTTGAAAGAGAAAAAAAAAAGAATTATAGAGTTTATCTGGAAATTCATTAATAAGAATATTAACTTTTTTACTTTGGGGATTTTGCAGTAGTTGATCTTTTAAAATTCAAGAGTTGTGGTGATTTATTTTCTCCTTCTACATGAGCGGTCACTTTAAAACCTTGTTTGTTTTTGGAAATTTGTGTCCTTGTTTTTAAAGAGAGCCCTACAAATGCTGTATCCTCCCAGGCTTCATGCCTTTCTCTCCAGACATTTTTAACTACTATTAATATCCAAGAACAGTTATTAGCATGGGTAAGTTCATCATTGCACAATAAATGCTTTTGTGATTGAATAATCTTCTGAATCGATGTCTCTGTCACAGGCGGGCTGCCAATGTACCTACAAGTCATATTCATTGGAAAAATGGCAGGTTTTTTTTTCTATTTCCTTGGCTACCTCTCTTCAGGTTGACAAAACAAATGTTAGCAATTGTCTGAAGCATTCTGGCTTCCTCTAGTAATTAAGCAAATCTGAAACTAGTTTCCTAAGTTGTAGCATGAAAAGTTCAAGTCATTTTCTGTGTAAGATGCTGGGTTTGTGGCAAGCAGCTGGTGATGTTACTTCCCATGATGACTTTTCCATAAAAAGGGATATTTACGTTGAGGAAGAGACTGGTCATCAGAACACGGAAATCCTAATTAGTCACTGGATGTGTTTAAGCTACTAGTTTGTTTTGTGAACCAGATGACTTTCCAGCTTTAAACAAGAAATTATTTGTGGTCATGGGGAAAACAAATATCTGTAAAAGTTAAACCAACTTAAATATAAAATACTTAAGGGGGCTGTTAAATGTATGGCTTCAAAAATTCTACTTTTCAAAATTACTTGGTAGGTTGTCTGCACTTCTACAAATGTTTTAAAAGAAATTACACTGAGAATTGAGAATTTTGAACAATCAAAAATGAGATAGAGAAAATAGGAAGTAATAACAGTGTTGAATATTCAATAATCACGACCCCACTGTGGGCTGCCAGTCTCCCCTGTCCATGAAATTCTCCAGGAAAGAATACTGGAATGGGTAGCCATTCCCTTCTTCTGAGGATCTTCCTCACCCAGGGATCAAAGCCTGGTCTCCTGCACTGCAGGCAGATTCTTTTTCATCTGAGCCACCAGGGTAACCCTCGTTCAATAATTCAGTTCAGTTCAGTTCAGTTCAGTCACTCAGTTGTGTCTGACTCTTTGTGACCCCATGAATCGCAGGCCTCCCTGTCCATCACCATCTCCCGGAGTTCACTCAGACTCACGTCCATCGAGTCAGTGATGCCATCCAGCCATCTCATCCTCTGTCGTCCCCTTCTCCTCCTGCCCCCAATCCCTCCCAGCATCAGATTCTTTTCCAATGAGTCAACTCTTCGCATGAGGTGGCCAAAGTCCTGGAGTTTCAGCTTTAGCATCATTCCTTCCAAAGAACACCCAGGACCGATCTCCTTTAGAATGGACTGGTTTCTCCAGATAATCTTTCAATCGAAATCAAGTCATTTGAGTCATTAAATTTCTGAAAAGTCCACAACTATAAATATCAATTACTTTTTTTTAAAGATAAAGTCAAAAATATTTGGGAAAAAGTCAGTTTTCTGATATCGTAAAGGCCACTTTAATAATAAAAATTATGCTCAATTCTTATTTATTTTTAGATGTAAGCTTTTTTTCCTAAGTAAAAATAATAATTTATTATGAAATTCTATTGAGAATCACACTTTAACAATGTCAACTTCAACAGCCAAGATGGGAGAAAAACAAAAAACACTGAGAAAACGAATAAAACCTATTGTATTCCACTTAGGAAATTCTAACATAAGATAATGATAATGAAAATAAGAACGAAAGAATCAGAAAATGTAAAAGAAATCTTGTTAGTAGGAAAAATTTGAAAACCACAAGAGAAAATTCAGTAGAAAAAAAAGACAATGTTTACTGAGCCACATGTCAAAGAACTTCATGTTTTATGATGAAATCATTGCTGAAGGTATGGGACATGGACTCAGAGAACAGGAAAGTTGATTAGCTACTGGACCATTCTCTGCTGTGGGGACATATAAAACGTTTTTGATGCCAAATTTATTGCTCAGTTCAATTTAGTTCAGTTGCTCAGTCATGTCCAACTCTTTACGACCCATGGACTGTAGCTCGTCAGGCTTCTGTGTCCATCACCAACTCACAGAGCCTACTCAAGCTCATGTCCATTGTGTTGGTGATGCCATCCAACCATCTCATCCTCTGTTGTCCCCTTCTCCTCCAGCCTTCAATCTTTCCCAGCATCAGGGTCTTTTCAAATGAGTCGGTTCTTCACATCAGGTGGCCAAAGTATTGGAGTTTCAGCTTCAGTATGAGTCCTTCCAATGAATATTCAGGACTGATTTCCTTTAGGATGGACTGGTTGGATCTCCTTGCAGTCCAAGGGACTCTCAAGAGTCTTCTCCAACACCACAGTTCAAAAGCATCAATTCTTTGGTGCTCAGCTTTCTTTATAGTCCAACCCTCACATCCATACATGACTACTGGAAAAACCATAGCTTTGACTAGATGGACCTTTGTTGACAAAGTGATGCCTCTGTTTTTTAATATGCTGTCTAGGTTGGTCATAAGTTTTCTTCCAAGGAGCAAGGGTCTTTTAATTTCATGGTTGCAGTCACCATCTGCAGTGATTTTGGAGCCCAAGAAATAAAGTCTGTCACTGTTTCCACTGTTTCCCCATCTATTTGCCATGGAGTGATAGAATCAGATGCCATGATCTTAGTTTTCTGAATGTTGAATTTTAAGCCAACTTTTTCACTCTCCTCTTTCACTTTCGTCAAGAAGCTCTTTAGTTCTTCTTTGCTTTCTGCCATAAGCATGGTGTCATCTGCATATCTGAGGTTATTGATATTTCTTCCAGCAAACTTGATTCCAGCTTGTGTTTCATCCAGCCTGACATTTCACATGATGTACTCTGCATATAAGTTAAATAAGCAGGGTGACAATATACAACTTTGACATACTCATTTCCCTATTTGGAACCAGTCTATTGTCCCATGTCCAGTTCTAACTGTTGCTTCCTGACCTGCATACAGATTTCTCAAGAGGCAGGTCAGGTGGTCTGGTATTCCCATCTCTAAGAATTTTCCACAGTTTGTTGTGATCCACACAGTCAAAGAATTTGGCATAGTCAATAAAGCAAAAGGAGATGTTTTTCTGGAACTCTCTTGCTTTTTTGATGATCCAGCAGAGGTTGGCAATTTGATCTCTGGTTCCTCTGCCTTTTCTAAATCCACCTTGAACATCTGGAAGTTCATGGTTCATGTACTGTTGAAGCCTGGCTTGGAGAGTTTTGAGCACTACTTTGCTAGCATGTGAGATGAGTGCAATTGTGCGGTAGTTTGAACATTCTTTGGCATTGCCTTTCTTTGGGACTGGAATGAAAACTGACCTGTGGAGGTATGGGTCAGCAACCACAGTACCACCAGAACTTACACAGGACTGGGAAAACAGACTCTTGGAGGGCACAACCAAAACCTTGTGTACACCAGGACCCAGGAGAAAGGAGCAGTGACCCCACAAGAGAGTAACCCAGACATGCCCGTGAGCGTCCAGGAGTCTCCGGCGGAGGGGTGGGTCAGTAGTGGCTGCTTCAGGGTCACCTGCTTCAGGCTGCACTCGGGAGGCACTAAGTGCAGCAGTGCATCATGGGACCTTTTGAAGGAGGTCGCCACTATCTTCACTACCTCCACCATCTTTGACCTCAGGTAAAGCAACAGGGAGGGCACACAGCCCCGCCCATCAACAGAAAATTGGATTAAAGATTTATTGAACATGGCCTTGCCCATTAGAACAAGTTTCCCCTCAGTCGGTCTCTTCCATCAGGAAGCTGCCATAAGCCTCTTATCCTTCTCCATCAGAAGACAGACAGAATGAAAACCACAATCACAGAAAACTAACCAAACTGATCACATGGACCACAGCCTTGTCTAGCTCAAAGAAACTATGAGCCACGGTGTGTAGGGCCACTCAAGACAGACAGGTCGTGGCGGCGAATTCTGACAAAACATGGTCCACTGGAGATGAGAAGGTCAAACTGTTAGGGGAAGCACACTGATTGAAACCGCCCGCCCTGGCCAGGTACCATAGTAACCATTTGCATGAGCTGTTTTATGACAGGAGATCCTGATGAGGAATACGGAACTAATAAGCCACCCCCAACCGGAAGAGCTCGGGAAAGGTCTAAAGGAGACACCGCGTGTCCGTCCACTTCCCAGAATCCCTCTCGCCAGCATCCATCTTGGCTGAGCCACCAGGAAAGACTCTGAATTAGAATGATTGGTCAAAGACCACCCGTAAACTAATCCCATCACCATAAAACCCGAGACTGCCACTGGCAGAGCAGTTCTCCTGGGTTTCCTTACCCTCCTGCTCTCCACCCGGGTGCACTTTCCCAATAAAATCTCTTGCTTTGTCAGCACATGTGTCTCCTCGGACAATTCATTTCCAAGTGTTAGACAAGAGCTCAGTTTCGGGCCCTGGAAGGGGTCTGCCTTCCTGCAACAAAACCACTTCAGTATTCTTGCCTTGAGAACCCCATGAACAGTATGAAGATTAGTTGTAACTAACTTTAAATAAATAGTGTTCAAATGCTATTTCAAAAACTGTACATTTAATAGGTGTGTTGTTATTGTATTTTTTTTAATGACTGACAAATGTTTTCACATCTGTAGTCCATGGGAGACAGGCCAGATGCCTCCACACTGTGTGTGCAAAGGGAAAATTAAAATGCAAGGAAAATGTTTCAAAAGCATGCAGACTCCATTGCACCTACTTCCAACTCTCCTTCCCCATCTGCCACTCCCAACCTTGCACTCAAAATCAATAGATTCCCCAAACTAAAAGAACTTCAGCCAGAGGGAAAGTGTAGTCCTTAGTCTAGTGGCTGCCCGTGGAGGTGACAGGGGCCTGGGGGGAGGGATGGCAGAAGAAATGGCCTCCAGGGGCCTCTCAAATCCCCTGGTAGACTTCTTCCCAACATGCCATAGTCAGCGGAGTACAGGTTAGCTGACAGGCTGTGAGCTTATTTTCCTAGGAGAAGCTCACCGGACCTACTGTTCCTTTAAAGGGGTAAGAGATCAAAGGAAAACAAAGCCGGGGTCATGTCAACAGAGTGACACTCACGTAAGCCAAAATCTTTTCAATTTCTCTCCACTGAAACCGTGAGGTTGCAATCCTGCTGTTGTTTCTCACTTCGTACACAATGACACCCTTGGCACAAATCCCCAAGGCCATTTCCCCTTCCGGCCTTGTCTTCTCTGGGAGAACTCGGTATACCAGCACACCATATTCTGGGAGCTGCTGAGCCACCTAGAACGAGAACAAGGCCAATTAAGAAGAGACAGGCACACGGGTCTAAAATAATGGATTTCAAAGCATTCCGTGAGAAAAAAAAAAAAAAAAACCTTAACAGATGTTCTGAAAAAAAGAGTAAGATTGCCAAATAAGTTTTGGAAACACTGAGCTAAACATATCTCCTTACTACAGCATTTCTTTGCACCTCTAATATGATAGTGTTGTTATATTTTATTAATAGAATGAAGGAATCCTTCCCTAATGAAGTACCTTGAGACACTGGGAACACTGATATTAATTATGAAAGTGATACCAGAAAATAACAATATCCTGAACAAGCTTGTAGAATTCAGACTCTTCTGAATCATCTCACTGGGATTTCTTTTTCTAAAGCCTGCTGCGGTACTATCTGATACAACCCCTTCACTTTACAGATGGAAAAACTGAGGCCCAGGCACAGAAAGCAGCCTTCCAAATGATCAGCAGCACTATTACAACAAGATAACATCCTGCAGAAAAAAGGAGCAACCCCTGGCATTTCTCCCCGTGTGGCAGTGATTTGGTGGGGTCCCCAGAGCCCAAGAGCCGTCTTCAGTTTACCAGTTTAGGAGACAGAATTTTGTCAGGGACCTGAGGGTCAGCCCGAGCTGGGAACTGCATCAGGCTAACCAAAATCTTCACAGACTGGTGCGTAAACCTAATACAAATATATTTGTTTTCTATCTGAATGGTAACCACGTCTCTGTTCTGGTCTCTGCCATCTTCATCTTCACCTAGCAGACTCCAGTTCTTACTGGAAGGTCAGTGCGCCCAGGCTCAAGGCAGGTGGGCTCAAAATGTGTCCATGTGTTCTCCACACAGTTGAAACTCTCTCAGAAGGGTTTCAGCAGTGAGATCCGGTGCTCATCTCTACCCCAGAGCAGAGGGGACAAACGCCTGCCCAATCTCTCTCATCCTCAGGTCGGGTCACAAAAATGAGGACAAATTACAGCTTTGGAGAGCTCCTTTCTCGGGCCCTTTTCTGTCTTTTCTCCCTGTACTGATAAGTAATCTGTGCAGATAGGTCACAAAGATCTCGATTACATTTCTGGAGCCTGAATCTCGCTGTTTCTTTTAACTTTGGAAAGACCCTGTCATCGTTACCATCATCATCACTGTCACCATCATCTGAAACAGTATTTATTGGACATTAGTGCTGAAATATCCAACGGCCAGACTAAGCATGTACTTAAAGTATGACAGAGCAGGCCCAACCCAAAACAACTGGGTAAATTCTTTTAAAGAATTTGATGTGATATTTCTAAAACAAAATAATAATAATTAAAGCACTAAAATAGTCATCATTAGAATAGATGATGAAGCAATAGAATAGAATAGTCAATAGAATAGAATTCTACTGAATATTCATCATCAATAGAAGATTCTATTCATCAGTAGAATAGCCTCTATTAGACTTCCTTTTATTTTTTAAATTGTTTCGTATTTATTTTAATTTTTAATTTTTTAGTTGTATAGAAAGGGATAAGATATTGAAGTACTTGGAGGCACAAAATTCTTAAAATGGTTCAGTGCCATTCTGTAACAGAGCAGGACCCTACGGGCTTTCCTGGGACAGACTTCCCTATCCAGTCTGTTTCACATGCTTCTCGTTTGTAGAAAACCTTTAGCTTCCTAGGCCTTCCCTCCTTTGACCCTATCATTGCACTTCTGGGAGTCTGTCCTAAGAAAATATACTAAATGACCAAGATCAAAACCCTTTGATCAGAGTGATGGTTGGTGCAGACTTCCAGAGTTGGGTTGAGAAAACTAGTTCCTTGCAATAAATGTTCCTAAAGGCACCACCGCCTTATAGAGGACTTGGAGAAGGCAATGGCAACCCACTCCAGTATTCTTGCCTGGAGAATCCCACGGGCAGAGGAGCCTGGCTAGCTAGTTACAGTCCGTGGGGTTGCAAGAGTCAGACACAACTTAGTGACTAAACCACCACCTAAAAAGATACCACCTAAAGGTAAGGGAAGCCAGTGGCTCAGAGGTAAAGAACCTGCCTGCAGTCCAGCAGATGCAAGAGATGTTGGTTTGATCCCTGGGTCTGGAAGATCCCCTGGGGAAGGTAATGGCCACCCATTCCAGTATTCTTGCTTGGAAAATCCCTTGGATGGAGGAACCTGGTGGGTCCATAGGGTCACAAAGAGTTGTACACGACTGAGCCACTAAACACAAAAGTACTACCTTAAAAGGGATTGTTGGGCAAGCTTTACAAAGGATATTTACAAAGCATTTGTATTCGTCTGGGGAATGCATAGGATATAATGCTAAGTGGGAAAAAATACAAGGTACAATCAGTATGACTTCAACCACAAAAAGAAAATATTTTAACAGCATATGGCAATCCCTAGATATGTGGGAAAATGGCTCCATGGTTGAAGAAGTTTGGAAAACACCAAGTTAACCTTGAACAAGTTGTTCTGAGATTAATATGCTAATATAGGTGAGAACCTTGCCATCAGCGGTACCCAAATGGACTTTCGCCAAATCTGATGAACTAGCAGGATTAGTCATCAGTGAAGCATAGGCCAAGAGGTTTCATCTGATAATGAAAAAGGGAGCCACAGGAGCTATAATTAAATAATCCAGTAAATGCTTATTGGAGTAACTGGTCTCTGTGCTGAGTTCTGGGGATCCAAGGCCCTCTGGACATTTACAACCTAGAAGAAGGGACAAGAAATGAACAGAAATGTCTGTGATGTAGACTGTCAGCAATATATGCCAACAATGTATAAACTGTTTCTAACCTTTGACCCTGTGATTCTACTAATGAGAGTCTATCCTTAAGAAATTAAGCAGAAATGCAGCTAAAGACATATGCAGAAAAAATATGAATCTCAGTGTTGTTTAAAATAGTCCCATATTTAAAATAATTTATGTGCCAAACAACAGGATACTGAGAAAAAATTTTGGGGTACCTCATGTGTTGATTCAAAAGAAAGTTTCAAAATTTTAGTGAGATGAGATTTAAAAACAGCCCACAAAACTGACCATATAAAATAAATCCAATTTTAAACACAAATGCACGTACACACGCGAGTGCACAGGCGAGAGGGAAGGATGGGTTCACACAGATGGGCTGAGCTGTCTCAGCAGGGAAGGACGACGCGGAAAGGGACGTGCTGCTCACTCAGCCGTGTCTGTCTCTGCAGCCCCGTGGCCTGTAGCCCTACAGGCTTCTCTGTCCATGAAAGTCTCCAGGCTAGTATACAGGGGTGGGTACCCATTCCCTTCTCCAGAGGATCTTTGTGATCCCAGGATCTAACCCAGGTCTCCTGCATTGCAGACGGATTCTTTACTGTCTGAGGCATGAGGGAAGCCTATTTGTGTGTGTGTGTGTGTGTGTGTGTGTGTGTGTGTGTGTTAGTCGCTGAGACATGTCTGACTCTTTGCGACCCCGTGGACTGTAGCCCACCAGGCTCCTCTGTCCATGGGGTTATCCCAACAAGGATACTGGAGTGGGCTGCCATATATATATGTATCACTTTGCTGTATATAC
Source organism: Oryx dammah (assembly GCF_014754425.2). Taxonomy (NCBI): domain Eukaryota; kingdom Metazoa; phylum Chordata; class Mammalia; order Artiodactyla; family Bovidae; genus Oryx; species Oryx dammah. Next base: position 17,707,049 of record NW_024070190.1, on the reverse strand, counting down.
CTGAAACTAATGGAGTATTGTAAATCAACGACTTTAATTTGAAAAAGATAACCCCCAAAAAACACTTTCACATTTTTCCTAGAGTTGGTGGCTTCCTTTGCAACTACTGGTCATCCTTCAGTGAGAGGAAGAAGGGACACAGTGAGCCCGCCACACTGAGCCAGGGCTGTGCAGAGGCCTGCAGACCCAAATCCTCGGCTCTCTGCTGGCTCTGCAGTCTTGCACCCTCTCTCCACCAGAGGTGTGCTGATGGCTTTGAAGTCCTCCCTTGTTTACTGTCAAGGGAATGCTGCTTCCACTTAGCAAGGAACCGGAACAAAGGCTGGATTAGGGAACACACAGCGCCTTTCTGCCAGAGCTGCTCACGTGAAACGCTCAAGTGTTTCTGCTGGACTAAGTGCTGCAGAAAGTTCCAAGTGACTGACCAAAAAAAAGATGGCCCTCACCTCAGCAGTTCTGCTTTCAAAGTACTGTCTCTATCAAAAGCTAGAAAACACAGAATATTTTTGTCTCAGGAGACATTGTAAGAAGAAATATAAAAACCCTGGAGTTCCCTTTTGAAACTCTAGTTCCCTCCCCAACTCTAGAAGCCTCGCCAGGTACACCACCCTGGGGATGCTGGGGGGCCTCCCCCCACGTGTCTCTCCCCCACCCCCAGCTCTATCTGCACAGGCAGAGTGGCCAGCCCCTCCCATCCTGACGTAGAGTAACTGGTACTGTGGCTGCTCTCACGGGGCAGCTCTCAGCTATCACGGGGCAGCTCTCAGCTATCACAGTGCTGCGTGCCTCTGGGTCCCCTTCTGTCCTCTCTACAAAACTTAAACTCCCCAGAGGCAGAAAGCACGTCCTCCCTGTCTCTATTTCCTATAGCGCCTGGTCCACTGCGGGTGTTAAGCTGTGAACTGAGCAAAAGCTATTCATTGGAGGCTCTGTGCACCAGCAAGCATAAGAGACTTCGCTTGTGGCTCACACTCAAGTCTGTACTTCAGATGTCAAAAATGTCTCTATGAGAAATGTGGCCTACCCCCACTCACAGAATATCGACTGTGTGAGATTCAAGGTTGAAGAAAGGGCCGGCCATATCCACCCTGGCCCAATAAATCCTACTCATTTGGGGGATCATTTCTAATGCCATCTACTTCCAAAAGTCTCGAGTCGTGTGCTTGTACCTCCCTGTGGCTCTGAGCACATCCAGCCCCAGAGAAATCTCTGGAGGGTATTGCTGACTACATGCCCTCTCAAGAGTCCAAAGGCCTCACCCTCAAGAACTCCAACTCAGCATCCTCTCCCCAAAGCACAGGACTCAGACGGTGCATCTCTGAGACTTCAACTTGGACCCGGAGAGCCGTCATCCTCTCAATGAGACTTGCGGGCATATAATCTTCAACTTGAAAATAGGCTTTGTTCTCTACCTGCTGGAAAGATGCAGAAGAAAACGGACACAGCCAAGACATCTTCTATAAGATTCTGTGCAGAACAGAAGCCTGTCTGCAGTCACAACTCAGTTAGGGCCCCAGGGAAAAGATGCTCTTTTGAAGTGCCCACTGGGCTATCATATTCTACCATATTAGAGATTGAGCCAAACCATATAACAGAAACAGAAGGGAAAGCGGAAAGAAGCCACCTGTTTTTGACCCCCTTTTGTATGCCAGGAGGTCCCCAGAACATATTAGCTCCTTCTATCCTCAAGGTAATCCTAAGAGGACAGTACTATTGCTGTCATTGCCAAGATGAGCCAAATGAATGAGCAAGAAAGTCATTTAACAGAGCTAAGTTCACACCATTTGGAAGTGATGGAAGCAAAGCCCTCACCCATTCCACAATGTCACGCCACTTCCCAAATGGCACAGTGAAATCCTGGCTCTAAAGCAGTGTTTCTGTGTACTCATTCTGCACGTCTATCTGCACGTGCTACCAGCACACTGCCCCCTCTCACAAGCGGGGCCTTGTCTATGGCACCATCTCCTCACAACAAGGTGATCAAGAAGCGTCCTCCGAACAAGAGAAGATCTGACACCAATAGCCCGCCCCAGGCCTGAGCTTTCACCGGCTACTCTTTTGGAAACCTGAGGCTGCAGCCCCACTAGCTGCTGCAGGAAGATCGTTATGGTTCGTCATCACTCACTGCCCAAAACTGAGTTCCCTGGTATGGACTCTGGGGCACGGAGAGGGACACAGACATTTTGGAGGAGTGGTCTCAAGGTTCACAGTAAGGAATGAGGAAGGTAGAACTTGGCAGATAGAGAAGCTGACCCTTCCCTGGTATTCCTGAATCAGCCCATCCTAGTCTCAGGAAGCCAATACCAGCCTAATCTCGGGCAAGACGCAAGCTGAGGGCACCTGTCCATGAGGGAGGCAGCCGGAAACTGGGAGCATCTGGCCTTCTCGGGGCTGGGAATGGGCCCGTCGGTCTGACGAGGGGTCCGACAGCATCCACTAAATCCCCATGTTCCTGGTCTGGCACAGGAGTCCCCATGTGGCTGGAGACAGAATCCTCCAGCCTAGGGCTGGCCCATGCCACTTCTGAGCTCAGCTCAGAGACACTGAGGGGAAGAAATTGCTTGGTAAGCCAGTACACAAAAAAGCATTCAGAATGCTATTAGAAACTGACGCCAAATGCTGGCAAAATGTGGAAGAGCAGGAACTCATTCAATTACTGGTGGAAGTGCAAGATGGTCAAGCCTCTTTGGCAAGGCAGTTCTTCAATTTTTTAGGGAACTAAACAAATTTGTACCATATGATCCAGCAATCATCTCTTTGGTATTTACCCAAAGGAGCTGGAAATGTATGTCCACACAGAAATCTGCACGTGGATGTTTATAGCAGCTTCATTCATAGTTGCCAAAACTTTGAAGCAAAAGAGGTCCTTCAGTTGGTGAATGACTAAATAAACTCTGGTACATCCAGACAATGGAATATTATTCAGCACTAAAGAGAAATAAGTTATCACACTGAAAAGACATGGAGGAAACTTACATGCAGATTACTAAGTGAAAGAAGCCAGTTTGAAAAAGCTACATACTATACGATTCCAACTACATGACATTTTGGAAATGGCAGAGACTGTAAAAAGATCAGCAGTTGCCAGGGGTAGGGGAGGAGGAGGGTGGAGCACAGAGGAGTTTCAAGGCAATGAAATTACTCTATGGAATTCCCTGGTGGTCCAGTGGTTAGGCCACTGCCAGGGCCCAGGTTCAGTCCCTGGTAGGGGATCTAAGATACTGTAAGCCACGTGGTGTGGCCAAAAAAAAAACCCAAAAAACACCACTATTCTGTATGATTCTGTAAGAGTAGATATCTGTCATTATAAATTTGTTCAAACGTATAGAATGTACAACACTAAGAGCGAACTCCAATGTTAACTGTGAACTCTGGAAGATAAGGATATCAATGTGTAGGCTTATCAATTGCAATAAATTGCAGTTGATAGTGGGGGACAGTGATAGTGGGGGAAGCATCTGTGGGGGCAAAAGGGCATATAGGAAATCTCTGCATCTTCCACCCAGTTTTGCTATGGACCTCAAACTGTTCTAAAACAGAAGTCTATTAAACGCGTTTTTAAATTGTTTAGGACATTAAACATTTTTAAAAATTTAGGACCTTTGACCCAGCCATCCCTTTGCTAGAACTAGAGAAGTCAGATCAACAGAAGTCAGCATGAAACTAAAAAAGCTCCAGCACAAGTATTTCTTTCTTTGTCATTTATTTTAAAAAGGAAAATGAGAAGCAACTGGAACAATAGCAGTAGTGGTTATGAGCACTTGCGTGGCGCTAGAGGCGCCTAGAGGGTGATGCCCACGAGAGGGAAAACAAGTAAGAAAGCCAAGTTCCGGCCCTCGTGAGGCATACCACGTGGTTATCCCAAAAACTCATTAGGAAGGCCAGGGGAAGACGGACTACTGAGTGAGAAAGCAGACTGCAAATCAAATGTGGCAACGTTTACAACTGCATAAAATCCCCATGTGTGATCAAAGGCTGGAAGAGAATGCACCCAGAGGAAATTTGTTCTGCTGCAATGATGTGATTAAGGAGATTTATTTTTGTACCAAACTGTCTTTGTCTCCCTTTTTAAAATGCAAATGTAATCATGTTACTTACTTCCCAGCTTAGAATTCATCAGTGCCTCCAGTCTTCCACTGCAGTGGTTTCCAAATCATGTTTTTTTCCCCGGCACCAGAACCATTTATCAGACAAAATATCCACCCCTTAGAAGGGCCCACGAGGTTCCTTCCTGGATCTGACTGGCAGCGCTGCCCAGCCTCAAGGGCCATTAACTAAGGCTGCCGTGAAATCCTTGCAGCTCTGGACGGGCCAGCCTCCTCCTTCTGCTCACTCAGTGACCCAGATACAGGGAGAGGCCTGCACTCTGAGACCTCCTTTTGCCCTTTGACGTGCCCACCGCAGTGCCTGGCACATAGTATAGCAAGGCCCTAGAAATGCTACCTAACCTCAAAGAGGCACAGTTCTTCAATCTGCCTGCCAAAGCCCAAGACAGTGTTTCGATCCCTGATCCAGGAAGATCCCACATGCCTCGGAGCAACTAAGCTCGCGCGCTACAGCTACTGAGCCTGTGCTCTAGAGCCCGGGAGCCGCAGCTGCTGAGGCCACGTGCCGAGTCTCCTGAAGCCCTCGCACCCGAGAGCCCATTAAGTGCATCAAGAGAAGCCACCACGAGGAGAAACCTGCTCACCAGAGAGTAGCCCCTACTCGCCGCAACTAGAGCAAAGTCTGCACAGCATCTGAGACTCAGGAAAGCCAAAAACAAATAAATAGAAAAATAAAATTATGTTTTAAATTTTAAAATAAAACGCAATGGAAATAACACCAGCTTTGCAGGGTTGACACAGGCTTAGACGATGCAAGCAAGGAGCAAGCCCGCCATAAATTCGGGTTGAGCGAGTAGATGCTGAAATGAACGGGTATGTGTAATCTGTTGCTTTCACACACACACATGCATGCATGCACACAGGCGTGCAAGAAAGGGAAAAGGTCTGCCTTTAGGGGCCACATGGGGGCAGCAGAGAATATCTTGGAACCACACTGGAGGCCAGAGCAGATGCAGAGGTGGAGGGGAGACAGGATCTGAAGTAGAAGCTGAAGGTGAAGGATGAGATCCAGGCTGAGGCAGAAACTAGGTGAGACCAGTCAGGAACTGGGCAGGTGACGGGCACACGGGGCACCAGAATGGGGGACCCAGGGTGAGGCCCTGGCCCGGGTTGCAGAACGTGTGGAAGGGGCTGGGCCTGTGTGCGTCCAGCTGCGTTCAGTGGACCTGGCCCACTGTTTCTGTCAGCTGCCAGCAGTAGAGCTAGGGTATCAGGTTGAAAACTGTATGTCTGAATCCACAGACTGAAAGTTGGTCTTTGTTTTCCAGCAGAGCACTCCTGAGTCTGGGGTGGGGCAGGAAAACTTACAAACAGCAGTTGCGACATGTGCGGCCTCAGAGATACATCACCACCCGCCACCCTCACAGTAGTTCTGACCTACTCTTATCTCAGATTTCCGCTTTGCAGATAAAGAGCTGAGCCAGAGAAATAATATCTAATGCCACGTGGCTACTTAACAAAAGAGGCAGGGTTTGGACCTCATTCCGTCTGACTCAAAAACTCCTTCAATCTATAGAGCCTGCTAAGGTCAGCCCAACACTGCCCTGGGAGGCCACACTTCCCTGTCTGTAGGGGCCATCACAGGGCTGGGCTAGAGGCCGCAACAAGGATGGCGACTGATTCGCCCGGGCACCCGTGGCTCACAGCACCTTCCATGGGCCTGGGCCGTTCTCCTCCCAGTTCAGTTCAGTTCAGTTCAGTCGCTCAGTCGTGTCTGACTGTTTGCGACCCCATGAATCGCAGCACGCCAGGCCTCCCTGTCCATCAGCAACTCCCAGAGTTCACTCAGACTCATGTCCATCGAGTCCGTGATGCCATCCAGCCATCTCATCCTCTGTCATCCCCTTCTCCTCCTGCCCCCAATCCCTGCCAGCATCAGACTCTTTTCCAATGAAGCAACTCTTCGCATGAGGTGGCCAAAGTATTGGAGTTTCAGCTTCAGCATCATTCCTTCCAAAGAAATCCCAGGACTGATCTCCTTCAGAATGGACTGGTTGGATCTCCTTGCAGTCCAAGGGACTCTCAGGAGTCTTCTCCAACACCACAGTTCAAAAGCATCAATTCTTCGGCGCTCAGCCTTCTTCACAGTCCAACTCTCACATCCATACATGACCACTGGGAAAACCATAGCCTTGACTAGATGGACCTTAGTCGGCAAAGTAATATCTCTGGTTTTGAATATGCTATCTAGGTTGGTCATAACTTTTCTTCCAAGGAGTAAGTGTCTTTTAATTTCATGGCTTCAGTCACCATCTGCAGTGATTTTGGAGCCCCCAAAAATAAAGTCTCATACTGTTTCCACTGTTTCCCCATCTATCTCCTCCCAAGACCCCCTCAAAGTAGCAGCACAAGGGCAGGAATGAGCAGGCCCAGGCATGGTTAGGACTCCAGCTCTGGAGCCAAGGAGACACGAAGGGGCTCCAAGCAGTGACAGGCCTGGAGTTTCGTCAAAGCGGCAGGGAGGGGTTATGTGGGCTAGGCTGGCCCTGGGAGACTGCCTGCCCAGGCAGGGGGTAGGGTGGGGACGTGCCAAGAAAAGAAAGTGAGGTCTCAGTCCCTGTAGGTGCAGTGGGAACAGGAAAGTGAGGGTCAGAGAAGGGTAGGGTGTCGGGAGCTGAACGACATTTCCCTGACAAGCACGTTGCTGACTTTCCTGATGGATGGCTTTTAACCACAGTGTTATCCAGCCAAGAGCCTGTACTCAGTTCATCCACTCACTCCTCAGATCAGTTGCTCTTGACCAAACTCCCCGTGTTTGAGGCTCTGCTTTGGCGTGAGGGAAATGGCAGAACCAAACAAACAAAATCTTCACCGTCTGGTGGACTCCATTCTAATGAAGAGACTGACAGCAAGGCTGATAAGGAGATGGATACTCCATACCAGACGGTGAAAAATGCAAGGGGATGAAGAGGGACTCAGACGGCTCCAGACGCAGAGGCAACTTCTGCAGATGTGCGGAGAAGAGAGCAAGATATTGGTGAAGCCTGAAAAATGGTTTCCAAACTGCTGCCTGTAATCCATGGGTGACCTGTGAGTGGTTCATAACCAGCACTTATAAATTAACTAGACTAGAACAGGAAATACCAGTATGTATCACATAAGTCCATCGCATTTCCTAAACTTTTGCCTCACTTCTGTTACATGGACACATGTGTACAGGTTGAGCTATAAGGTTTGTCTTCTTTTTTTTTTAATCGGGGTCATGGCACAAAACATCTGAAAGCCAGTGATGATGAGCTCAATAAATTAGTACATTACTGGTTGTAGGCAAGACTTTAGATTAGAACTACCTTACAATGTATAAACTTGACCTGTTCATTTTTGTATCCCCAGAGCCTAGCAAAGAACACTTGATGGATAGTTGTTGGATAGATAGGTGGATGGATGGATGCATGGGTGGGTGGGTGGATGCAGTTTACCCCAATCTCAGTGTAGGTGCTAAGAACACAGGCTGTCTTCACATTCACAACAGTTCCCCACTGTCCCATAACTGCCTCTCCAGTGACCCCCCCGCCAAGGGCCCCTGATCTCCATGCCTACCTCCTCTGGGTAACTGCCAAATTCAGCCTGCAAAGCAAGGACCCCCAGCTGCAACAGCGTCTCATCATTGCAATACAGCTTCTCCTCCAGGATGTCTTTCCGAAGTTGCAGGTAAAATTGGTGCCTTGTCCAGCTGTGCCTGCCAAAGAGATGCAGGAATAAAGGTTACTGGAATGCTGAGGGCAAAGGAGAGCACTAAAGCCAGAGGGTCTCCTCAGTCTGTGAAGCGGAAAAAGGAGAGAAGATGGGATGCAAGAGAGTAGAACCCACAGGGCAACGCCAGTAACACAAGCGTGACCTTGTTTATCCATACCATGCCTCCTGTCACTCGCTGAGGCTATTCTGTGCCCAAGACACAGGGTTACTCACTTCCCACAATATCCATGGAGGTGTTTGTTCTTGTGGCTCAAGTAAGAAATGCTTAGTCAGATGGTATGTCTAATAAACAAAGGAATAGAGAGAGTGATCCAGTCCCAAAGCAGTGACCCCCTTCTCCCATCCTTGTCAATGAGCTGCTGGGAGGTGGGGCATGTTGGGGTCCGGGAGGGAGAACTTGACCTTGACCGGCATATGTTTGAAACAAAAGGGTAAAGTTTTCATTTTGACCAGGCTTGTCCCCAAACACTGACCTTTCCCCCTCTTCTGTCATATTGGAATCCAGTAAAAAGAAGACCAGACACAGCAACTGTTGTAATGTGCGCACACATTAATTTGCCAAGCACTTGCCCACCCATTATCTCTAATGTCAGCCTGGACAGACATAAACGGCCTAAGGATCAAACCAAGAAGTTTGCAGCACTCACTGGAGCAGCCCATAGTGACTCACGAAGAACTTTATCCTTAGAAAGAGCACAAAGGTATTTGGGGAGCTCTTCTTCTGGGGCTGCTCACTCCAGCCTTCAGGGGCTATTTTGCACAACCTGGTTTCAGCATCCAAGAAAAAGAACTCTTTACCTGAAATGGAAGTAGAGAGTGTTTAGAGGGGAAAGCAGCCAGGCAGGCGCCACGCATCAGACTCACAGCCCTGAGCTCTGCCCGAAGGGTGAGACAAGAGCCGGCTGAGTCTAGGGGAGAGAGCAGGAAGCAAGTTGTCTGGATTTAGTGCCACAGGACCTTTGTCGGGTCCACGAGGGGCCAAGAAGAGGGAACAAAGACGAGAGTGTCAGTGAAAAGAAACTTGGCACCCAGAAGAGAAAATATGAATATTTATCTGAGGAGATATCACTTATCATCTGCCTCCCAGTGACCACCTTATAAAAATAAAATTTAAAAACACAAAACTGAGTATTTATTCCATTTCTGTCATGGGCTGGGCGCTCTGTATCTGTGTGTGCAAGTGCAGCGTCCTAGTCTCAAGCAGTTTTGTTAGAAGGAATAGAACTCAGGGACCTAGACATTGGGCTTTCCAGGTGGGCCCAGTGGTCAAGAATCTACCTGCCAGTACAGGAGACTAGGGTTCAACCCCTGGGTCAGGAAGACCCTCTGGAGTAGGAAATGGCAACCTGCCCCAATACTCTTGCCTAGAAAATTCCATGGACAGAGGAGCCTGGTGGGCTACAGTCCATGCAGTCACAAAGAGTCGGACACAAATGTGTGACTGAGCACGCTCACCACACACACACCGAGACACCAGGGCTACCTGAGGCATCAGGCCAGCCTGGGAGCCACTCACCTTTCAGGGAAGCCAAGCCAAAGTAGGTGAGCTCCCCGAGGTTGGCAAAGGGTGCAATGGCACGAAAGACGGCGCCCACGGTCGATGTGACGTCACATTTCACCTCCAGGCACTGCCCGCTCAGCAACACCACACAGAGGCCCCTGAGAGCCAAGTAGGACTTTGCTTTTTTGGTCTGAAAACAAGAACAGTATAAACCATAACAATAACTAAAAGACATGGAGTCTTTACCACAGGCTAGCTACTGTGCTAACCACTTTACGCGTCTTTTTTCATTTAACTGACAAATAACCTAAGAGATGAGTATGTTCATGATTCCTGTTCAGCAGATGAGAAGCAAGGTTCAGAGACTGTAAGGGACCAGCCCAGAGTTGCACTTAGTAAAAGGCGGAACTGGACTCAAATCCCTGCTCTTTGCCAGGCTCTGCAGGGGCCAGGAAGGCTGGGGGCGCTCATGTCGCAGATGTCTCTCCCCTGCAAAAATCCCCGGGGCTCCACTTCCCAAGAGGACTGCCCAGGGCCACCACAGGGAACCATACACCCCCAGAGGAGTGAGCAATGCAATACTGACCCCAGGCCATCACAGAGCACAACTCGGGTGGGCAGAGAGAACTTGGGCGGGTACCTGTCCAAGGAGGAGGGAGGGCTACAGCTTAGGGATTGCTGTGAACCGAGAAGCTGATCGGCAGAGGTGTATGCAAGGATGTGCGGCAGCGTCTGCCTTCTGTCCCTTACCCTGCTCAGATTAATTCCAGATGCATCTGCTTCTGTCACCCGACCCCGACCACTGTCAGCCCCGCCGAGCCGCCCAGAAGAGCCCATCGGTCCACTCCACAAAAGCTGGTCTGCCACATCTCTGCACACACTGCCTACTGCCCTCGTGCCCTTCCCCTCCATCCTCTCATGCAAGTTCCTACCGGGTTTCCAGGTCGGGCTCAGGACCTCTCGTCTGCAACCTGGAGGCTGAGCCACCCACTCCCTTCTCTGTCCCCCAGTTCCTAGTGCTCAGGGCCCCTGCTCCCTAAGAATGAGGGCTGAGCATCCCCTGTGCCCCAAGCCTAGCCTGAGGCCTGGCCCAGACCTCCTCAGAAAGTCTTCATTAAAAGACAGTCATGATGGACACCGCAGATGGCTTTAGTTCCACTGAGACCAAGCCTGCCACCACACCATGACCTCCCACAGCCAGCGGCAGCTCCACTCCCCAGCACTGGACTGAACCCTGTGAGAGTGGGATTCCCCGTGACCCCAGGCAGGCACGGCCATGGGGCACACTCTAAGCCACTCCAGTTCCCGCTCATCCGCACCTGTGTCTCCTGCTTCCTGGGTAACACACTTGGGCACGCTTGAGTTTAATGCTTTGCAGTTGCCCTCTTGAAATTTGTAATGATTGTATGTTTGAATGTGCGTTTTCTAAATGACGTCCATTAGAGCATGCACAAAGAGCTTGGGTCCACAGTGGTCCTGCCTGCCCACCTCTGGTAATGCGTTTTGGCTGCCAGCTTCTCTGTTCCCTGGTGCCCAGGCCCCTTCCAGTTTCCTCCTCCCCCTCCCTACCCTGCAACCTCTGCCAACCTTCACTCAGGGCAGCTACCCGGTTATATATTCCAACATCTCTCCCCTCTTCCCTGGAGTGCTGGTTCAGGAAGGGTCCCAGTCAAACATCTCAGAGCAAGGCAGGCAGTGGCTGTACCCACAATGGACTAACAACACCAAAGCTCTTTCCTTGAGCCTCAGGAGAGACAGCCTGTCACTCACCCCCAATCCAGGTCTGCCTGGGTTGAGCCAGCAGACCAAGGGAAGGGAGATTGACTTTTCCTCTCCAGAAAATAAACGCATAATGCTGGAACACAAACTCCGCATGAAAAGGAATATCTGTTTTTTTCATATTAAGAGATCTAGGGTGTGGAGCATTGCCTGGCACCTACTCGATGCTTCAACAATATTTCCTGACTAAGGAGGAAGATGAAGACAGAGCTTGTCTGGAAGGACAAGCAGGACTTCGTGAGGAGCCACAGAGGTTTCTTCCAAAAGGGGAAGAGGATGCTAAAGGATGGATGCCAAGTAGCAGTGTGCCAGCAAGGACTGGCAGGCTCCTGGAGGAGAGGGTAAGCCCCTCAGAGCTTGATCAGCCTCAGGTACTGCTCAGCTGGCTGCTCACCACCCTTCAGCCCCACCCAGTCTAACCCAGCGGTTACCACAATTGATCCAGGCAAATACAAGGTCACCGGGGCCTCTCCAGCCATCAGGGCAAACTCCGGCCTGGAGAACTGAGGAAACAGGCAGTTACTCTCGGTAAAGAAGAGAAATCAAAGTCAAGCTCCACACGGCTGGAGCCCCAGCTTCAGAACTGAGCCTCTCCCATGGTTTCACCTCCTCCTGCCCACAATCAGCCTTCCCTTCCCCAAAACCAGCAGGAAGCAGGTTTCAGTGACATGGGGTCAACTGGGCTGAGGCCCTAGCTCGGCTAGGCATCTCAGAGCAGATGTCTTAAACAAGCAGGTGTGGCTTTGGTGATGTTCTAGCTCCTCATTTGAGTGTCCACTTCATTTTAAGTGTTGTAATTCATGCATCATCATATAATCTTTTATATGTCTCAAAATTATACAGCACATTGTATGTATAGATATATGCAACAAGATTTTGAAAACAAAAATACTTTGAGATTTAGATTCAAAGTAAACATTTTACCTTGTTCTGGATGTTGAATTGGAGTGTGCCTGAGTATTTATTCTCAGTATCACAGTACTTCATGTTCATAGCACACTTGTGACCCAGGAAATGCCTTGATGCCATTTTTATTTGTACCCAGCCATCATCCTGTGGGGTGCACATTCTCAACCCCTTTTGCAAGCAGTGGAGGTTCCAAAAGGTTAAGGAATTCACCCAAACTAACACCAGCGAGTCACAGGATTGGGTGGGCCTTTTTCTTTAAGATTTTTTTTTTAATGTGGATCATTTTTAAGTCTTTATTGAATTTGTTACAATGTTGTTACTGTTTTATGTTTTACTTTTTTGGACACAGGGCATGTGGGATCTTAGCTCCCCAACCAGGGATCAAACCCGCATCCTCTGCATTGGAAGGTGAAGTTTTAACCACTGGACCTCCAGGGAAGTCCCTAGGTGGGCCTTCTAATGTGTCCCCCAAGGGTACCCATCAGGACTTCTGTCTCAAGAGGCCAAAAGTGCAGCCAGGGGTAATGCATGTCCTGAGAGAGTTGCTAGTATTATAGAAGCATTCGACCCCCATCCCTCCAAGCTCACGAGGACCTGAGAGTGGTCTTGGAGGGCAGCAGGGGCTGGAGAAGAATATGGCGCTCATCGCCACACAGGAGAGGATGTCCTGAGGCTATGCCAGGCTCCGCTCATCCCTGATTAGTTGAGCACGTCAGGAAAATCTCCACAACAGACAGACAGGCAGACAAAGCCTGCTGGGGGCTTCAGGGTCTGACATTCCCAAAGGACTCCTGATGCGCCAACAGAAGGCCAGGCAGAGGCGGCCTCATCCGTGAACAGCCTGCTCTGGAGGGCTTGTCACAGACCCAGGGGTGCCTATCCCCGTGGCCGCTGTGGCCTTGTGTGGTTAGTTTTCCAGCTAATGTCAGTATCGCACACGGAGGAAGGGGAGCTTGTTATCTAAACACCAACAGTGGCTCTGACTGCTGGCGCCGGGGCTATTTCGGGCAGAAGGTACAACCTGGGACCACCCCAATCTCACCCTCCAGCACAGGTGTAGCAAGCTGGCCCCTCAGCAGAGACCAGACTGCCTTCTAGGAGTCTTGGGTCCCCAGAGCCATGAGCAGGGACCACCCGACATGGTCTCTCCTGTCAGCCTGAACTTTCCAGCAGGGCAAGCCAGCCTGCCACTCTTGAGCCCCAGCTCCCCACACCCATCCCAACTCTCCTGCTCTTGTGCCAGCCAGCCTGGAGAATCTCTCTCCCGAACTACCCCAGCCACTCCTTTGTTTCCACACGTCACCTGTTCAGAAGGCACCTGCCAAGCACGTTCGGCCTTGTCAACTCTCTCACCACCTCGCTTGTCCTGTCCCCACCTCACATCAACAGCCGTGAACTTCCTGAACGGTGGGACCTGGCACCTTCAACCTGCTTTCCTACAGAGTTTATAGCAAGGCCACTCCACAACACCCATCGCCCTGAATTGCCAGGTTGGAGGTTATTTCAGTCCAGCTCTGTAGGTCTCGGCCTGGGGAGGCTGGCCCTCAGCAGGATCCTGCCCATTTCCATTTGCCGTGTCAGCCACACATGGCTCCTCTCTCACACCGCCTGTGGCAGTACCTTTGATCCTCGTTGCTCACCTTTCCCTTTCTCTGCAAAAAGCCCCTTTGGGAAGGAGTTGCTGGCCGTGAGTTTTCCGGGAAAGCAGAACCAGAGCTGAGCTGTCGGCCTTCCTGAAGGTCTGGGGGAACTTGAGCTGGAAGGGCACTGGCCAACAGTCAGAAAAGAAGCACAATTAACAGCGGAAACAGCTTCCCTCTAGGCTGAACACAGCCTAAATTCCTAACACAGAATCAAAAGCTAAATAAATCATTGTTTTTAACACTGTGTTTTGGGGTTGTTTGTCATGCAGCTCATGTAATGTAGACAGTCTCTACATAACAGCATGCTGTTTCCAAACTGAGCCTAACTTGGTTCCAAGAGGAGAGAGCACACCCTGACGGCCAAACTGCCATCAGGCCCCTCATCACCTTGAATCCATATCTGCTTAAATGTGGCTTCTTCACCTGCCAGTGGAATAGGGTGGGGTTTTCCTTGAAAAGCAAGAGACTTCTCATTAATAATCAAAAAAGAGAAGAATCAGGGTTCAGCCGCTCCCACGCCAATACCCCACCCCGAGCTCACAGCACTGTGCCCACCTGTTCACAGCAACGCTACAGCGCCCGTGTGCGGAGGTGTTCAGTCTGGGCTCCAGGGAGCTCAGGGTCTCTGTGCTTCTCTCTGAAACTAACCAAACATCATAGTGAAAGGCACGGGCAGGAGCAAACAGCACAGTTTTCTTGCATTAAGCAACTTCCTGACCCAGGGATCGAACCCAGGTCTCCTGCATTGCAGGCAGACGCTTTAACCTCTGAGCCACCAGGGAATTAAGCAACTTAGGGTACGGATATCAGCATCATGACTTGACAGCCGTGTGATGTCGACAACGCTGCTTGAACTTTCTGTTTCCTCATGCGAAAAACATAAACAGAAATAGCAGTCACAGCGGGTTGGGGGAGTTTGGGAGAGATAAAGCCTAACAAGAAAGAGCACTTTGTTTTAGGGACAACAGACAGCAACGTTATTTTCTTTTTCAAATCTCACATTCAGTTGAAAAGTAGAGAACAGTAGAAGATTTGAAGATTGTTCTACAAGCCATTCTTCCAACATACTTAGAGCAACAATAAAAACAATCTTTATAAATTGCTTCTCCTTTCATTCGGCCTAGAAATCGATTAAAGGAAACAATTTTCTTTCATGATGTTTGCTTAAATTTGTTTTTATCAACTCGGACAGTTAAAACCCAATATAAAAAAATCTATGTTGGCTATAAATAACTCAGCTAAATTATATCTCCAAGTGAAGCTTTCCTCAGGACACAGGAGGAGTCCTAAGCTCAGTCCCTTCTCTCCAGGGGCAACCTGGAAGAATGGGGCTTGCCCGGGCTTTCTCTGAGCCCAAGCATGGACATCGGGCCATGAAACAACAAAGGGAGCAGGAAACGATACAGTGGGTATCATCAGCCTACCCAGGGAAGGCCAGGGCGCTGTACCCACCTCCGCAGCGACGCGGACACCCCAGAGCCCACGCCGCCTGGCTCTCACAGCTCGCTCGATGCAGCCTGTTCCTGAGCAGGTGGCTTCTGTCTCGCTGCCCAGAGGAGCTCTCCTCCACGGCCCTCCTCTCCACCTGACGGCCAAGTGCATCACACATCCACATTCCAAGGTCAAGAAGGAACGCTTACATAAAGACATACAGCCTGGCCATCAGTTTGAGTCAATGTGGAAGAGTCTGTCCTTCACATTGGGAGTCCAGCAAGGAGAACAGTAGCCACCAAGGCGAGCTCACCCACACGCTCACCCACCAACCACATACTCACCCCCACCCCCCAAAACCTGCCTGCTCACGCACACCTGTGCCTTGGCTCACGCGCCCCCACCACAGGCCAGGGGCTCCGGGATGATCGCTCCTGTGCTTCCAAGACTCAGAACTCCATCGTCTCCACTTCTAGTCCTCTCCACCTCTGCCCTCTCCATAACTGCTGATACCAATGTCTTCTCATCAGCTCCCCTCAGCACTTTCCTCGCATCTGCCTCTATTACACCATGTTGCAACAAATTCACTTGCTTGTCTGCCGCCTGCGACCTCATTGTGTACTTTACACAGCCTTGTAGCTCACCCAGCTCAGTGCCCCAGTTAGAGCTGAATAAGTGATCAAAAGCACTTTACAATTTTCTGATGACAATGCTGAGCCTCAGCACGGCGTCCATCAGGGGACAATGGCCCACTGATGGATGGCAGGCTCTAGTGTTTTTCAAATAAGAGCCCCTCATTCCCCACTGAATCCTGTGGCTCAGTGCACAGGAGTAACATGTTCACACGTCAAGAGAGAAGTTCAAGACAGCAGGATAGGTTGGGAGAGGCAGTTTCTGACTGACTGGGGGCGGCTTCCCCAGCTACTCCCTCCTCTCCGCCCACATGGCTCCCTGTTAGTCTTGGTCTCAATTCTCCAACACGCCCCCTGCTACAGGACAGCGCTGCACAGCTGGCAGCTCACTTGCCCCACCTGAGTCCCAGCTCTGTCCTGGCCTCAAGGGGAACCACGGCTGGTCCAATTCCTGCTCTGGGGCTACCCATGACACCAGGCTGAGGCCGTCTCCACCTGAGACCACCCCCTTACTCAGCTTGACCCACCCACACATCCTTCCATCACTCCCTCTCCTAGGAGCACCTCCCCAATAACTGACTTGTACAAAAACGCCCTGACTTTGCTTCAAGGTATCCCAGCCTAAGCCAAATGCTTAGTACATGCCAGACCCCTTGTTAGATGCTGGAGAGCACGCGCAGGGTGCAGTCACACAACGTGGCAAGCAGCACAATGAGGCGACCACAGCAAGGGGGTCCTCTGCAGGCATGAGACGGCAGCAGAGAGGGAGGGACCAGGGGCCATGCAGGCACAGTCAGGGGAGTGTTCTCACATCAGGCCTGGATTTGAATTTTGATAAGAGAGCTAACTCATGGGTCATATATATAATCATTTTAATGCAAAGAGGCTCTTTTAAAGATCCCAAAGGTCTTGGCCACATTAGAAATCTAGGCTCCCCCAAAGGTCTTCACCAGCGCTGCCCAACAGAACTGCAATAACAGGAAAGTTCTAGAGCTTCCCTGTCCAGCACGGCCCTCTCCAGCTGCAAGTGGCTAATGAGCACTTAAGTGTGGTAGGTGTGACTGAGGAACTGAATGTTATATTTCCTTCTAATGAACTGTAACTTAGCTCATTTGAATTTTAACAGTCGCACATGGCCAGGGAAAGGCCCCAAGGTTGAAAAGCACAGATCCACACTGACCTCAGAAATAGTGCCCAGGACCAAGCCAACCAGCTGTCTGACGTGGAGATTGGCAGAAGTTGGGTGGACAGCCGCTTCTTCCCAGTGAATCTGACAAGCTTCCAGGACAGACTGCAGCGGCAGCCGCCTGCCAGGCTGGTCTTCGCACATGGTCAGCAAGATGGAGTGCAGGGGCTGGTGAAGCTGCAGGGGCTGGAGAGCGGGCAGCCCTGTGAGAGGCTGGCAGAGCTGCAGCCGCTGAGGGCAGTGTCCTGTCAGGCGTGCCCGGGGAGCAGCAAGAACGGACGTCCTCATTAACTAGACAGATGCCCACTCCTTCTGCGTGGCTTAGGGAGGGACACGGGCTGCTTCGCCGAGTCCACAAAATGCAGAGCAATTATCTCTGCACCAGCTGTGAGCAGTTTGCCGCTCTCTAATCTGGAACGCCCTTTGGTGCCTGGGGAGCCCAAACACATGCTTGAAATCCCTACGAAAAAAGGTGCTTGACAAAGTGGATTTCTGCCTATGCCAAGGACCCAGATCAAACCAGGATCAGCCTTTAACTCACATTCACCTGGGCAGCCTATCATTTTCTCAAATTATTTATGTGGTTCTCACTGGGTCTTTCCCCTAGAATGTGAGCTCCAAGACCATAAGCACTGCGGCTTTTTCACTTTGGAATCGCCAGTGGTCAGCATAAGGTCAATAATCGTTGACTGAACTTCATGTCACACGAACTCATCAGGCAAAAGGAAAAATGGGTATTTTATTAAACACTTTCCTCATGCGTTTCAGTGGCCACCATGTATATGCAAAGGGTGTCAAATTCCGACTCACAACCAGATGTTTTCCTGACACTCATCCACACTGCAAGTCATTTTCAGATGAAGGCTGTTCTACCGTCTCCTGCCGTGGGGCGTCAGCTGTGAATCTCTGTCCTCACATGTATGCAGACTGCTGGGTCCTACACTCGTACAGCACATCACAGGGCCTCTAATGTGCCTAGACTGCACAGCTACTTGAGATATAAGGTGGGAGACAGTAACTGTCTTCAAGAGGTTCAAAGTCTAACGAAGATGGTCACTCAAAGAGACAAGCACAGCACAGGGTGACAAGGGCTTTAATCTTGGGAAGTACAAGACAAGGTCATAACACAGAGGAAGGCCCTTGGCCCATGCTGGGGAGGGAGGAGGGAGATGGGGAAGGAGCTTGAAAGAAACATCAAAGAGCACACTCGGTTAGATTGGGAGAAAGGTGGGAGCTGAGCCACAGATGGAGGAAGCAGTGGGGGCAAAGGCGGCACGTGTCTGGAAGGAAGGGGACCACGGGCAGAACCAGGCCCAGGGCAAAAGGACAATGCCCTTGTTCAAACGGCTCAGAACTTTAATGCAGAGCAGTAAGTCAAGTGTGGGGCCCTTGCAAGCTCAGTGTGCTATTACATAGGCCACACACTCTGTGCTGAGGAGTGAAATGCAACCCCCTGGGGAGTGGAGAGCTGTGAATAATTCCACAGAAGAGGAAGGCGGCCAGGTCTCTTTTCAGAAGGAGCACCGGAAGCACTAGCATGTTGAATTGGAGAAGACAAGGGTGAGATGGAAAAAAGGAAGGGAGAAAGGAGGGTAGGGAGGAAAGAGAGAGGCCAACAGACTGGACAGAGTTCTCCAACGTGCACTCTCATTACACTAGTTTCCACAAAATAGTCATAGTGTCAGACGAATATTTACACTTACAAGCAGACACGTATGCATTCTGTAGTCAAAATTTTTATAAAATGCTATGATAAAGCTTAAAAGTTTCTGCACTTTAAGCCTTCTCGGAGTCTTTAATAAACTACTCTGATAAATCTTCAAGAAGACATTGTAGGGAACATTTTCCCAGATGGATTAAGCACAGAACCCTTTTTCATGGAAGCATCTCACTTCAGTAAGGGCTGCTTTAAGACCTTTTCTATAAATTGGTATCTTCAGCGTCTATAAATTTCTCTAGCTTCCTACTTCCTCTGGACTAGAGTGGCATATAAGCCTTATCTTGCTTGCCAGTCCCAAATTGTGGCTGCCTGGAGTGCCATGTTGAGTAGGATTCTGAGGTTCTTTCTGGACTCAGCAGAAGCAGTTCTTTAACATCAATTGGCAATCCTTCCTAGAACCCAGGAGGACAGCGTGGTGGTGCATAGCTCAAAAGATGTGGTCCCTGCCCTGGGAAAATAGACTAAATAAATCCAAAGACATCACCTGGCAAGACTTTGAGAATCCTGTTCACAGACCTGATTTGGTGGAACGTGAAACCCCGCCGACCAGTAGAGAGTCATTCCCAAAGAATAGACATGCATCTATCCAAGAGAAAAAGCACGTGGTTAGATCTGTCATCTCTGTCATTCCACGGTCCTGTAAATGAAATATAACCTATTTTCCTGTGTGGCAGACACTTTTGGCTGCCTAGCCCAACAACCATCTGCAACTCCTTTAAACATTGCTGCATCTTACTCTAGAGGCTAAAAGTCTCATGACACTCATTTTTTATGAGAGACATGAGGTCGGGGGATTCTGGAAAAGTTTGTTCTTTACTGTCAACAGGAGCACGTGCATCTGGTCCCACTCTTTCCCCCCTTGTTTCTGTCTTGAACGCTGATGTGATACGTGGAGTCATGGCAGCCATCATGTAACCATGAGTCAACAGCTGAGGAGGATAGAATGAAAATATACAGCTTTAGTAAATGACGACGTTTACTAAAGCTGACGACCAATCTCTTGACTTCTTGTTATATAAATAACTCATCTGTGGTTCCAGCCTCTATATTTTAGGCTGTTTGTTTCTTGTAGCCAAAACTGTCTCTACATAACATACTATGACTCAGCCTGGTTAAAATGCATCATAAGTTCTCAGAAAGCAGCATGGTATAACATCTCCATGGAAAAACAAAAATCATCACTGATATGACATCCAGAAATAATCGATGCAGACATTTATTTTTGGAACCTTGGGGGGTGTGTGTGTGTGTGTGTATATACACAACTGACATCACATAAGTGTAAATATATACACATAATATGTTATATTATTTATATTTAATTACTTTTCAAGTCATTAAGTTTCTACAGTTTCATTGTAATGTTGTCTTGTTTCATCTCCACTCTCACTGGACATTTAGCTGGTTTCCAGTTTGTCACTAACGTCAACAATACAGATAAACATTGGTGCAGCTACCTCAGTCTTTCCTCAAGCCTTGGGATGCACTCCATTTGAGCATCTGTTGGGTCCTGTTAGGCTTTTGCCACCTGCTGCGAGACCGCTTACCCACAGCTCTTCCAGCACTTCTTTCTGAGTATTTATAATAAGCTGATTGATTAGGTCATATTACCCCCACTTTACAGATATAGAACCTGGGGCTCAGAGAAGTTGACTTGTTCTCACCTAAGAGCTAATAAATTACTGGCAAGACAGCCTGGGAATTTTTTTTAAAATCATTTAAAATTCATTAAAACATTTGTTAAATCCATTCTGCTTCAGTATTCCTTGGGGCTGAGCTGGGAGCTGGGGATAACCTAGGACCAGGCCTTTCCCAGACATGCCCACGGATGCCACACAGACACCATGCGTCTTACCTGAGATGCGTCACGCTGCTCGTCTTCGCTCTGTCCCTGTAGCAGCTCAGGGGCTTTGAAAGGAGCTGCCTCTATATGGGAAACATGGTCTTGGAAGGAAAGACTTCCGGTCGCAGAAAGCAAGACTGACCAGGGGCAGACCACATAGTTCGAGGAATCTGAAACCAAGGCAGGGATGGGGGTGTAGAGATAGGGCCACCATCTGGAGCACCATCTGTGGGAGCGTGCCCAGCAGGTGTCTTCCAGAACCCTCTCTGAGATGAACTGTAAGCAAGGCCCAGGGAATGGAAGGAATTCAACCCTGACACATGCAGGCACGGGAGCATGTGTCACAAAACGTGGCTGCAGCAATGGCTGGGAGACTAGTTCACAGGTGGCCCAAGAGTCTCAAGGCAAAAGGTAAAGAGCGATCGAATCGACTTGGAAATTAGCACAAGTCTTATTTCTCTGGAGCCAACTTAGAAACCAAGGCAGCTGGTCTTCTGAACATACTCTAGCTGCTCATTAAAGCCTCCAGGGCAGGGAAGAGGCGTGAAGACCAGGAGGAAGATGGACCCTAAAGTACAGGCGCACAGCCTCCCTTCCTGCGGCACAGCCCTCCCTTCGTGCGGCACAGCCAGGGTCCTCGCCCTGACTGCGTATGTGTGATCTCCCACGTGGGGAAACTCCACCGCGGGCTGGCAGGACATCTGAGTGTGAGCGCTCAAGTGTTTGTCCCAGCTATCAATTCAGTGCCTGGAAACTGCAAATCCATATTTCAACACCTGCTCCCTCTTTCACTGCAAGAGCTCTGGCTTTCACTGCGAGAGTAATGTACAGCTTTCTCAGCAGAGGGCGCTGGAGAGACATTACGGGAGGCGGGCTTTCCTGCTGTTTCTTTGGGGTTAGCGGTGTGTGCGTGAAGAGTGACGCTCTGCTCCTGCACACGCCCTGGACTCTGGGTCCCTAGGCCACCCCTCGGCCTGACCTTGTGAAGTGATCGCTTCGCAACCCTATCTCCAGAGACACAGCAGGTTCCGGGCCTCCTGCTGGCATTAGCTCCTGGAGCTGTGGCTCATCTCTGCCTGCCCACATCCAGGGAGTCACCCTGCCCCTGTAGGCGATGCCTGTACGGTGTGTGTCCCGTGGCTGCAGACACCCATAGCCAGGTTGAGCAGAGAACTTCGCCATCACCGTGGTCTGCAAGCACAGCTCCTCCAGCAGATCTGAACCGCAACTTGGAGAGGGGCTTCCTTCAAAGTTTGTCCCTCACTGGGTGTGCCCTCAGTCCTAGGAGACCATGTCAAGTTTTCTCCTATCTGACCGTTACTCCTCTATCTTAATTTAACAATTCTTCATATTAACCTCCCCTGTTTAGACCACTGAGTGTGTGGGTTCTATCTACTAACGGTTGCAGCATCTGGCCGGGGACGATGATTGCCCCCTGCCTCCTTCCTGTCTCTGGTTCTGCCCAAGCTGCCCAGGTATTGAGAGAGCCCCACAGAGCTCCCAGCCTCTCTCTCCCTAAGCACCATGCCTGGAAAGGCTGCCATACCAAGGCAAAAAGACTTTCTTCCAACTCTGTGGCATTCCACGGGTCCAAGCGACAGAGCTGCCCCCCCAGAGCAGCTCCATGGGGGTGGGGTGCGGGT
Source organism: Oryx dammah (assembly GCF_014754425.2). Taxonomy (NCBI): domain Eukaryota; kingdom Metazoa; phylum Chordata; class Mammalia; order Artiodactyla; family Bovidae; genus Oryx; species Oryx dammah. The sequence continues at coordinate 17,684,960 of NW_024070190.1, read as the reverse complement.
GTCCCGTGCCTGCTCAGTCTAACACCTCGGATGACAGAGCAGTAAGCTGTTTGGGAAGCTTCACATTCAACTCCCTGTGACTCAACTGCCCCAGACACACTCTCTTACCGTCACAAAGGTCCTCCAGGAGCCGCTCAGCCGCCAGGGACAGGAGGGACCAGATTTCCCCCTCAGATAGAGCTTCACCCCGGGCCTGGAGGGCACTGGCCAGGGTCACAGAGGCCGGGCTCATACCTGCAAAGACACACATGTGGCCGAGCCCTCGCATAGCCCAGGAGCATGTGGCCACGCCAGCCCGGGCACAGTCCAGCCCCTCTGCAGAACAGCCCCATGTTTTGCCACGGGTCCCCAGGCCTGGGCGCAGGGCCAGGCACATGGGAGAAGCTCAAGAAATGTTCACTGGGAGACTGGCTGGCTTTGGCTCGTTCTCAGTGAATGAGCACATCGGTAAATAAATAAACTCCCAATTAAGGGTTAAGTCAATAAATGAATGAATGAACAAACCATGAGGATGGCTCCCCCTGAGCTGGGCATGCGCTGTCACAGAGCTTCCTGCTGGGGAACGTCTCTCGCCTGCTCCCCTCTCAGTCTGGGAAAGTGGGTTAACAACCTTTTTTGCCTCCAATACGTGATTCATGTCTGTTCCTCACTGGCTGCCACATGCAGAGTTGGATTTGGCTCCAGGAGCAGCCCTGTCTCTAACGATCACTAGCACCTGCCCGAAGGGCGAGAATCACTAGAAAGAATACTAAGCCCTGTGTTTTGAAAAGGCGCAGACTCACAGGAAAGCACGGAACTGATTTGCAGGAGGAGGAGGTAAGGAAGGAGGGTCTCCTCTTCCCTCTCTCCTTAAATATACTCCTTTAAAGCTGACATTTAAATGTCTGTCCCCCTGGACAAAGCTGCCACCCACTAATCTCCACCGTGCAGAGCCCCAGGTGCGGGGGCAGTGGGAAGAGGCCAGGCAGGCTTTCCCTAATCCATTTACGCCATTGATCTCTTCCACAGCTGAGCTCGGAGGGCGGATGTGCAGAGTTGGGGGTGGGGTGGGGAGCACATTATGGCCCGCCATCCCTCTATCCAACATGCTAATCCAAGCTCTCCACTTGCCAGCTGCTCAGCTCTCTACGTATGCCTCTAAGACCAGCCTCCTGCAGCCTCAGGAAGAGACATGGCTTCCCAGAAGAAAGAGTCTGGCTCGTCCATCTATCTATCCCCTGGGCCGAAAAGGGCACTGCAGCGGGACCTAGACGCTTTCTGTACGTGATGTTATTTATCACAAGGAATCTGTGAAGAGGAACTGTTGATCTCATTTACAGGCAGGAAAACAATCCAAGGGAACCCAAGAAAAAAATGATGGAATCAAAGCTGAAATCCAGGCCCTCTCTTGTCTTTCTTTTCTTTTTTCTTCCTCCGACTTCTTTCACACTTTTCTTAGGAAACTCATGGACTGGGCATTCTCACTGTGCCACGTTTTTCTAAATCTTTATAACCACAATGAAAGGCTGCTTAGTAAAGGAAAACCAATGGTACAAGATATTGATTCTCAAATAGGAAACGAGACCTCTGAATATCAAAATCAAATATCTCACACAAATATCACATATGGTTTTTTCAAGTTATTTTATGACTAGAAGAAAATTGCATTAAATGTATAGAAAGGCTGCAGTAATTAGTTAATACCATCTTTCCAATATAGTAATTGAATGGAGGAAGGGCAGACTTTTCAACAAATAGTACTGGATCCATCATGAAAAAAACTCACACATTATACAAAAATTAACTCTAAGTGGATTATAGATTAATGTAGAACATCAAACTGTATGTTTTTAGAAAAAATGCAGATAATATTTGGATCTAGGACTAGGCAATGGGTTCTTAGACTTGATACCAAAAGCACAATCCATAAAAGAAAAAAAGTGATAAATTGGACCTCATCAAAATTCAAAACTTTTGCTCTCGGAATGGTGCTGTTAAGAGAATGAAAAGACAAGCTAAAGACTGGGAGGAAATATTTGAAATATGTGTGAGGTGAATGTTACCACGTCCGCTTCTTCAGTGGATATATCCTGTGGCAAAACTCTAATATCACCTTTTGAAAAGCTACAACTGAGCAGAAGAACAATATTTTGCCCATCACAGGTTTTTGTTCAGGGTTTTAAAATAAGGAGACTGAAAGTGGGGGCTCAGTGATTATTGCACATACTGTAGACAACACTTCCCAACACATGTGCATAGGAGGAGCTAAATATATAGCTGTGTGTATCCACATTTTCAATTTACTATAAACCAAGCAGAAACAAATGAAAAATGCACACACTGTGTAAAAGAGGGTAGGATAGGGACTTTCCTGGTTGTCTAATGGTTGAGAATCTGCCTTCCAGTATAAGGGATGTGGGTTCAATCCCTGGCCAGGGAACTGTGATCCCATATGCCACAGAGCAACTAAGCTCATGCCACAACTACAGAGGCCTGCGTGCCATAACAAAGACCCAGTGCAGCCACAATAAAAATAAATACATTAAAAAAAAATTAAACAGGGGTAGGATAGTGCCTAGCACAAATAGGCACTATATACATAAGTAATAACTTTTAGGATTATTACTGGGCAGCACCAACCCAATATTCATAGGGAATTAATACACTGTATAGAAATATTATAAAAGTTATTATAGATATAGATGTTCTTAGATCCTAAAAATTCTATATTAAACAAACCAACACATTGAAGTTTTCTTGTCCCAATAGCCAGCTAAGAGGGTTTAGGCATAGTTGAATGAGATTTCTGCTCCTATTTTAATTTTGGAGCTTCCCTGATAGCTGGTAAAGAATCCACTTGCAATGCAGGAGACCCCAGTTCGATTCCTGGGTCGGGAAGATCCAGTGGAGAAGGGATGGGCTACCCACTCCAGTATTCTTGGACTTCCCTGGTGGCTCAGCTGGTAAAGAATCCACCTGCAATGCGGGAGACCTGGGTTAGCTCCCTGGGTTGGGAAGATCCGCTGGAGAAGGGAAAGGCTACTCATTCCAGTATTCTGGCCTGGAGAATTCCATGGAGGGAAATGTGTTTACCATCCTGTCTGAAAGTAAATTTGTTCACATGGTAGATTTGCCCTAAAAATGCATACATTGTGTCTCCCACAGAAGGAACACAGCACCAGCCATATTCTTACAAAGGGATTAAACCTGAGTCAGATCAGGTCTCTGCATCTGACTGCCATCTTATGACCTTCAGAGGGTAAAGAATACATTGAGCTACACAGAGGGTATGCCATCACAAAATCCATACTTGGGAAGCTCTGTCAGTCAAAGTATCTGGGTTCTTCAGTAAATAAATTATGTAAAAAAGAAGGAAAAAAAGAAAGGAGAGAGGAAAGGAGGAAAAGAAAGGAGAAAATGAGGTAATGGAATGGCAAAGTTAAAAACCTCTAGAATCCTTCTCCTCCATAAGAGCAGTGAAGAAACAAGCAGCCTCGTAGACTCCGTGAAGGTCAAAGCATAGTTGTAAGCTCTTTCAAAGCCCCATAATCAGAGAATTTTCATTATCTGGCCTGTCTGGCCATTCTATGGAAAGCCCCTCTCCCGACGTTTGCTTTTACCTGACCCAGTTCAGAGTTTGCCCCATGCATGCAGACTGTTCCCAGGGGACATCTCTCAGAAACAGTCGACAACAATTGTTTAACGTTGCACCTGCTGGAGGTAGCAATAACAGTTGGGCAAACAGCAAGCTAATTTTAAAAAAATCTTGAAGAAACTGGGAGGACTTCTCTGACATTTCAATGGCTAAGAATCCATGCTTTCACCATACAGAGTATGGGTTCCATCCCTGATCAGGGAACTAAGATCCTGCAGGCTATGCAGTGCCACAAAAAAAAAAAAGAAAGAAAGAAAGAAACGAAAACTGGAAAGTGAGGTGACCTTATTTATCTTTGAAAAGCTGCAAAATATCCTTAGAGGCTAAAGGTCACATGTGTAGATAGGGCTGTGTACATGGCCAAGGTTGTAAGACAAGAAAAGGCCCTGAGCACTCACCTCTGGCTGACCATGAGACCCTGAGCAAGTCTAAAGTGACAGCTAAGGCGGAGTGTCTACTGCCTGCCTGAGTGTTGAAGGAGCTTCTCACATCAAACAAAGCCCTTCAGTGAAGACTGGGAGAACTGTTGGTTACGAGCCCTTAGAGAAATCCTTGTCCACTCATTAGGTACCCTCTAAGTTAATTGAGTGGAGACTTCAGCGGCCACACAGAACAAAGAGTAGAGACTTACAAAATTAACTCAGGAAAGTAACTAAACTAAACAGCAAATGGGCTATGAAACAGTCACCATCAGCCTTTCGCCAGTTTGCTGCGATGCCTCTGGGCTTCTCTCCAAGATTTTCTAAACAGTCTGGTGGGCGAGTCCATGCTACTGCTGTATTATGGACTAAAAAGGGGACTGTTAACTGTTAAAGGATGGAGGGATCCAGCCATACAGATAAGCCCAGAACCCTGTCAATGAGGATGCTTGGAGAAAGTGTCTGGCCAATGGGCATGCCCTTAGCGGGAAGCTCCATGGCCGCACCCTCATCTCTCAAGCAGCTTGCTAAATCTCACCTCCACTGCCTGAGTCCTCTGTATCGACTTCCATTCTCTGAAGACGTCTGCGGTCATGTAATAAGCTAAAAGTCTCTTTTTCCACCTGAAACCCCGTTGCCCGTTCAGAAGATTCCTAGGGCTCCCTTCCATAAGTTCCCTCCTGCCACCTTCCAGCAGCCTCACACTGGGTCTAGCTTGGTTGGCACAGAAGCACCATCCGTGACTGCTTTTCTGCCCTCTCACATGGGCCATGGGTGGCGGCAGCCCTGAGCTTCATCTGTGATGTTGTTCCCACACCCTTGCCTCAGCCATCCCTTTACTTAACAAATATTTATATATTGTAAACCCTGGCCTCAAATAGACTAGTAGGTCTGATGGAACATTCTACCTTCGTGAGGCTTATATCCTAGGGAGGACAGGGTGGCGGCGGGAAGCAGACAATAAATAGGTAAACAGACAAAATTATTCCACAGAGAGAAGGCTAGACAGAACAAATAGACAAGGGGGTGCTCTACAACATGCCTTTGGTGTGGGGACATCTATTGTTTGGTCACTAAGTCGTGTCCAATTCTTTGTGACCCCATAGACTGCAGCACTCCAGGCGTCCCTGTCCTTCACCATCTCTCTGAACTTGCTCAAACTCATGTCCGTCAAATCAGTGGTGCCATCCAACCATCTCATCCTCTGTCGTCCCCTTCTCCTCCTGTCTTCAATCCCTCCCAGCATCAGGGTCTTTTCCAATGAGTCAGCTCTTAGCATCAGGTGGCCAAAGTATTGGAGCTTCAGCTTTAGCATCAGTCCTTCCAATGAATATTCAGGGCTGATTTCCTTTAGGATGGACTGGTCTGATCTCCTTGCTGTCCAAGGGACTCTCAAAGGTCTTTTCCAACACCACAGTTCAAAATTATCAATATTTATTTAATAGCTTGCAGCAGAAATGCAACCCAAGCTGCTGAGAATGGAGCAGAGCCGAGGCAGTGACAGTGCCTGGGGGCTAGAGTCTAACACCTTATCTTCTTGAAGCCCTCACCAGTTCTGTACGCAGAGATGGCTTTTCTCAAGGGCAAGGCTCACATCTGCCTCCCACCCCCTTGGGAAGAACCATGTCCGAGTCACCTAGACAGCTGCTGAGTGACAGTCACCGAGTGCCAGCTGGCGGGTCAAGGCAACTCCCTGAGGGTGTGCCTTGTTAATTTGTTGCCATGATATTTTACAGTGTTTATAAAGTGCTGGCTTCTAAAGAACTGAGGATCTCTCCTAATCTTAATCATCTATTGACTGACTGCGTACTGGCTTTTGAGCTATGGGATTTTAATCACATTCCAATATTCTGCCCTCATTTCCCTCCCCTCCCTCACCCTCTGCCAAGGCACCAATGATGATCTCTGGCCTTGAACCATGTGTAGTTAGTATCATTCCTAACCCTCTGCGATGCCCTAGAAGACACCCCTGTATTGGGACAGAACTTGGAACAAGGTGACTGGAGTTTCCGAAACTACAGCCTAGGAATAGAGGGCATAAACGTGGAAGTGAGGGCAGCAGAGGAGAGCTGTCCAGTGGGGACAACGCACAGCCTCTGGTCTCACGGGGACAAGCCAGCGGGGGAATACGCCCTCCGGGAAACTCTCCCTGTTACTTTAGATTCCTGGCTCCCCCTACCTTTCCCAGCACTCTTTCTCCTTCTCACTGTCCCTGAAATGCTGTCCCTTATGGTTCTATCTCAGATCCTCTAAGAGTTTCCTGTGGTTGTAACGATAAGTTACTACAAACTTGGTGGTCTGTAGAAATTAGTGTCTCAGAGAAACCAGCTTCACGGGGCTAACACCAGTGTGGCAGGGCCACACTCCCGCTGGAGGCTTTAAGGGAGAATCTGCTGCTTGTCGCTTCCAGGGTCTGTGGCTGCCAGCATCCTTTGGCTTGTGGCCACATCACCCCAGTCTCTGTCTCTGTAGACACCTCACCATCTCTTCTTCTGTCTGATTTGAATTTCCCTTTGCTTGACTCTTAAAAGGACATATGGGATTAGGGTCCACCTGGATAATCGAGAAAAACCTCCCCGTCTCAACACCCTCTAACTTCATCACATCTGCAGAGTCTTTGTGCCTTGTAAGGTAATATTCACAGGTTCCACAGACCAGGATGCAGATATCTTTTGGGGACTGTGGGTGGAGGGAGGCATTATTCAGCCTACTATAGGTTTTTTCATGCAACGCTTTCTATCTGTTGGCTAAAACAGACTTGAGTTTGGGGAGGTTGAATGCCCAGCCAGGACACTGTGCTGCGTGAGCTTGGGCACAGAGCACATGTGTAGCTCCTCTGAGCCTCAGTTTTGTCATCTGGGTAACAGGGTTAATCACGGCAGCTCCCTCAAGCAACTGTTGGGGAGATTATACCAAAGTGCTCTGTTTGCAAAAAGTGCTGAACCCATCTTATTTCCCTTCTCTTTTCATCTCGGCTCCAACCACCCAGAGAGGAATTTTAAGCATCAGGGCTGCTGAGCAGCTTCCAACTATGAGATTTTTAAGCATGGTGTTAATTGTTTCCATCTGTCTGCCAGGACGGAGGCACTATAAACTTCCCATTTTCAACCTTCGCAAAAAGCCCAAAATATCTCAGTGTCCCCAAAATGACAACCCAGGGAGGGACCAGAGAAGGATGTGGGGCCCCCAAGAAATCAGAGCGTTCAGAATGATCCTTGTTTCTCTCCCCCTTTTGTTCCATGTGTCTCCCTTCATTTCTCTTCCCTTGAAGGCTCATTAAAAACTGTCTACCTGCACTCAGGCCGAAATCTGAGCAAAACTTTGCAGAAGGCAAATGCCATCGTCCCCTCCAGGAGGAAAAGACAGATTCTGCTTCATCTGGGCTCTGTTTAAAGAGGTAAAGATCAGGGCTCTTATCTTCCAGAAGTCTCCCACAGTGAGCTAACCTGGCCTCAAGCAACATTTTATACACAGACCCTGGCCGCCTCCCTGATCTAAATACTGGCTGCAGCTCCCACGCAGTATGACCATGAATAAGTTGATTCTCAAAATCTTGTTCCCCTTATCCATGAAAGGAAGGTGATGCTTCCTACCTTACAAGATGGCTGTGAGAATCAGAGCAAATTAATGGAAAAAGCCAACTAGCAGACGGCCTTTCTCAGTACTCCGAGGTAGGGTCTTGCATTTCTAGACAAGAGAATGGATATCAGTGTCCAGAAAAACTTTCAGAGCACTTTAAAGTAGTGTTACACCCATCTTCCACTTCTACATACCATTTCCCCAGTATTTGCCACATTCCCACGTTATCCGTCCTAGTGAGACAAGTGTTTTGTTTTTGTTTTTTTTCAACTTCATAACATTTGTTTCATACTCCCTTCCCTGGTGGCTCAGATGGTAAAGAATCTGCCTGCAATGCAGGGGACCCAGGTGCGATCCCTGGGTCAGGAAGATGGAGAAGGGCATGGCAACCCACTCCGGTATTCCTGCCTGGAGAATTCCATGGACAGAGGACCCTGGTGGGATACAGCCCTTTGGGTCACAAAGAGTCGGACATGACTAAACAAGTAACACTTTTTGTTCTCCAGGAAATCTTTCCAACCCAGGCATCGAATCCTATTTCCTGCATTGCAGGCAGATTCTTGTACTATCTGAGCCATCATGGAAGCCCCATTTTAGAAAGAATGTATAATATACTTAAAAGAAGTGAAAAATTAGTATTATTGGACATAGAAGGTAATTATAACCAATTTTTTATATCATTGAATGCTTGCTAGATAATATTGCCTTCCAAATTCTCTGAGCCCAAGGCTTGATCTTTCACTGTAAAGGAGCAGTTTGTTCAAGAAATGTGAAGGGGCTTTCATTCTGAGCAGACTCTCTTCTTGACAGAATCCGAAGAATCAAAGTGAAATGTCAAAAACAGAATTCAACATTATTAACGCAGCCTGTGTTCCCTCTGCTCTTTGGCCCTGTGTGTCCTTTGGACTCTCTGTTACCCTTTTATACAGCCTCAGGACCAGCTATAATGCAATCTGTACTCAGAGGATGCTGCTGCGGCTGCTGCTGCTGCTAAGTCACTTCAGTCGTGTCCGACTCTGTGCGACCCCATAGACGGCGGACCACCAGGCTCCCCCGTCCCTGGGGTTCTCCAGGCAAGAACACTGGAGTGGGTTGCCATTTCCTTCTCCAATGCATGAAAGTGAAAAGGGAAAGTGAAGTCTCTCAGTCGTGTCTGACTCTTAGCGACCCCATGGACTGCAGCCTTCCAGGCTCCTCCGTCCATGGGATTTTCCAGGCAAGAGGACTGGAGTGGGGTGCCATTGCCTTCTCCACTCAGAGGATACCAATTTTAAATACTTACTGTGAGAAGTATTAAATACTTAAATCTTCTCAGTGTTGGTATTCAGCCAGTTTCTGTGTATACTATTCCAATTACATGTTTCAAAACTGGGTAAACAAGCACAGGATGGATTAGGGTACCACATCTACAAAACACTTTCACAGCAACACCCGGATTAGTATTTGATTGAGTAACCGGGTAATATAGCCTAGCCAGGTTGCTGCATCATAAAGCAACCATATGCCTGTGATTAACATATTGCGTGCTGTGCTTAGTCCTCCAGTCATGTCCAGATCTTTGTGACCCCGTGACTGTAGCCGCCAGGCTCCTCTGTCCATGGGGACTCTCCAAGCAAGAACACTGGAGTGGGCTGCCATACCCTCCTCCAGGGGAATCTTCCCAACCCAGGGGTCATACCCAAGTCTCCCGCGTTGCAGGTGGATTCTTCAGCATCAGAGCCACCAGGGACACCTAAGAATGCTGGGTAGCCTATGCCTTCTCCAGGGGATCTTCCCTACCCAGGAATCGATCTGGGTCTCCCGCATTGCAGCCGGATCCTTAACCAACTGAGCTACCAGGGAAGGCAGATTAACATATTAAATACTCCTAAAAAATTAACTCTGTTTTCAAAATTAGTTAATTAAATTCCTTTGAACATTTGAACTGCAGTTTAAACTTTAATATTTTTAATTAGGCCAAAGTAAATTTAAAAACCTATCAGTCCAAGTCTTATATATATATATATATATCCTATAAATGTAATGAATATAGGTAGACTATCAAATAAAGCAAGTTTTCTTAAACATTTCATAATTTTTTGCTGCTGATGCAATTGATATTATGTTTATAATTTCAAATTCTAATCATCAAAGAACAGTTGACTATTTTTGAATTGTGTCTCCCTTAAATTTCCACACATAGTCACCATATATAAACTTAACTAGTTACATTCATATAATTTCATATTAAACCAAGGTTGTTGAGTGTTCTCTTATACATCATATTTTCTTAGATATTTCAAATATCTTAAATATATAAATATATTTCTTCATGATTAGAAGACTTATCCCTAACACAACATTACAAATATTAATGCTCTTTGTCTTTCCAAATGTTTTTTTACTTCCCCAGTGAAGGCTACTAGGTCTAAATATTTAATTTATGTATGAGTTATAAACAGACAGAACATGTGTCAAGGTTTCGCAGAATAACTGGCTGAACTTTTAGCTTTGGGGCTTTTCTATCCTACAACACAACCTCTTAAAACTGGAAGTGAACACTTTTTCATGATGTTTAATTGCATCATTTGGATTCCTCACTGGCTCATTCTGACTCTAATTAAGTGCTTTATCATCCAAGTTACACCATTAAAACACTATACTATCTTTATAAAGCTTTCTTATCTATCGCCTGTATCTATTTTATCAACCACTTCTCCACAGTTTTTAAATTTCCTGCAGGTGGCTGAGAATATTCAAACAGACCACCCTTGTCCTAACAGGCCTATGCTTCTCAGGGCACATTCACTGCCACGCAAAGTGAAAGCAAAGAGAATAAGAAGACCCCATGGGACCACAGTCAGGCCATGTTTGAACTCAGCCCTTATGGCACTTTGGCACTTTTTTTGGAAAGTGCCTTCTTCTATTTATTTGGAAATTGTTTATATTCTGTGACAATTTCACAGCATATGAAATAAAATTTGGCTTTGGTGGACTCTCTCATAATCAACTTACTGAACAGAAGGAGACAGCTCAAGTCTAGAATTTCTGTCCACAGAAATGCAGTGCCTTTAATAGTCATGGTTACATATTCCAGAGAAAGGAGGACAGATCATGCTATGATACTTAAAGAGTTGTGTTAACACCATTCCTCTGCCCTCAGCAGCTCCCTGTCAGCATTGCCCTCCTGGTTGAGAGCTCGATGTAGGTGAGCAGGAAAGAGGGTCAGTGACAATAACTTACTCTTGTCCTCCAGGCCACAGATTAACAATAACAATAATAATGGCTACTCATATCACCCCTGTAGCAAGAATTATAAATAGACATGCACACATAAACATTTGTCAATAAGTCACTGCATACATGCATGTGGGGGTGTGGTCAGTTGTGTCTAACTCTTTGCAACCCCATGGACTGCAGCCTGCCAGGCGCTACTGTCTATGAGATTTTCCAGGCAAAAATCCTGGAGTGGGTTTCCTTTCCTTCTCCGGGGGATCTTCCCAACCCAGGGATCAAACCCACGTCTCCTGCCTCTCTTGCGTTGGCAGGCAGATTCTTTACCACTGAACCACCTGGGAAGCCCTGTACATATATGTTCAAGCATTTATAATTTCATTTAACCCACCTAGCAAGCCCCTATAAGGTAGTTATTAATATCAGCATTTTTTCCTATTAGGAATCCAAAGCTCAGAGAACTGAAGTAACATGCTCAAATGCTCACAGTTGGTACACGAAAAAAAAATTACATTTAAATCAGGTCATTGAAGTCTAGTTAATGATATGCATGTTGAAGTGTTTAGATATAATGTCTGTAACTTTCTCCAAAATGCATCAAAAAATAAGAAGAACTGATGGATTATAGAAGGAAGATTAAAGGACTATCCGGTATTAAACCAACCCCCCACCAAAATAACTGAAAATACTGGGTAACAGTTTTAAAATATATTTGAAGACATCAAAGAGCTAATGGTACAATAAGGACTTGAGAATGGCAAAAATTAAAAATAATTCCCAGAATTGGTGAGAATGTTGATTTACTGGAAACTGGTGCAATCACATTAGAATATTTATTTTAATGATCTACTAAATAAATATATGTGCTACGACCTTCTGATACTTATCTGAAATATATGTGTGTGTACCAAACCGTGTGTACAAGCATGTCCATGGCAGCCTTATTTATAACAACCCCCAAATGGAAACAATACAGTTAGCCATCAACTATACAGTGGGTCAAATGTGACCTCTAACAATAAAATGCTAGGCAGCAAAGAAAATAAACTATTTCTATACCATACAACATGGAGAAGGAAATGGCAGCTCACTCCAGTGTTCCCGCCCGGAGAATCCCAGGGACAGAGGAGCCTGGTGGGCTACAGTCCATGGAGTCGCAAAGAGTCGGACACGACTGAAGCAACTTAGCATCACAGCATACGACAACATGGATAAGTATCATAGATATATTTAAAGGAAATAATCTGAGTGGGAAATAATACAAGATTCTATTTACATAAAGTTCACAAAGTAATCTAAGTGTTAGAAGTCAAAATTACGGTTATTTTCAGGGAGAGGATCATACTGACTTGGAAGAAAAACAAAGGAAGGGAGAATCCTGAAGTACTGTTCACGTCCTCTGCTGACCAGGATGGTGGTTACATGGGCATGCTTACAGTACGTTATGTTTGCATTAAAAGTGATTAAAATATCAGGAGAATTTTAAATCTAGCATTATTGTTTCATTCAGCCCATGAACATTGATTACATGCCAGTTATACGAAAGGCACTGGGAATACAGTAGATTCCTTTCTTCATGAAGTTTATGTTCTAGTGAGGAAGAAAAATTAAATAAATGACTAAAGAAACAACAAACTATAAAAATAGAGGTTGGTAAGTGTTCTGCAAAGATAAAACCGTGAACGAGAGTAAACAGCTAGTTTTTTTAGAGAGACATTTCTCTAAGGAGGTAATATTCAAACTGAGGTCTGAACAACAATAGAGAAGTTAGCCTTGAAAAGATGGCAGAGGAGAATTGCTGACATAAAACCTTATGGCAGTAATGAATTGGAACTGTGGAGGAGGGGGGTATAATATCTTAATACAACCTTACTAAAAATTTCTGTTGAAATCATGATAAAGTTAATGACGCTTAATGAAAGACTTCAGATAAACAAATTGTTGACCCAGAGTTTGAAATCTCGAGGTTAGAAAGATAAGGGAGGAGATTAATGATTTACCTATGAGGTATTGCAAAATTGAAGTTAAATTTATATTTATGCTATAGCTTATTAAAAGGGAAGTTCTGAATAAGTACTTGTTTATTTGCTTTTATAGTTAGTCTATAATCTCTGTGACTTCTAACCTTGAAACTATGTATGCTTGGAAATTAAATCACAGTTGTTTGAAGGTTTGCCATAGAGAAGCATGTTTGTTTCACCCAAAATTGACAACAGTGTTTGCAAGAGGAAGTTAGGTATGTCCAGGCCTGTAATAACTAATTCACATAAATACATAGGTATGTCCAGTCCTGTAATAACTGATTCACTATAGTGAATAACTAATTCACTAAGACTGCTTTACACTGTCTGTATATCTATTAAAAATATATAGCCAAAGATGCTCTTAAAGGTAAAAATGTATATTAAAGCATTTGTCTTTGTGAAATTTAGGAATTTATTTGCATTTATAGTTAGTCTATAATCTCTATGACTTCTAAACTTGAAATTAAGTGTGCTTGGAAATATATTTGTGAAATTTTGGAAATAATACAAGAGATTTTAAAAATGGACTTTAAAATACTATGCAATATCATATTCCTTCACAGATCTCTAAGATGTGTGTGAATGGTATTTCGAAGACCATCCCTAGGTTCCATGATTCAGTAGGAGGATTCAAAGACTCTGTATATAGTCCTCACCATGTTATTATTTAATGCAGAGAAAGAATACAAAGCTAAATCAGTGAAAACAAAAGGTACATAAGGCAAATCCTGGGGGAAAAAAGACACAAAATTTAGAGTCCTTTTCCAGTTGTTAGAAAGGATGTGCTCGCCAACAGTGAGTTGTAATAACATAAGTGAAATATTGTCAACCACAGAAGCTCATTACCCAAGGTTTTTACCGGGGAATGACCCCATATGCACCCTCCACATAGTAGGTAGCAAAATTCCAGAGTCCCAAAAGGAAAGCATGTACTCAGCACAAATCATATTGTTTATATCATCTAAGCACAGATAACCACTCTGATCAGTTAGGGTGGTGGAGACTTTCCTGAAAACTAAATTCCCAGACATCAGTCAAGGGCTAAACTTATAAGCAGGCTTTTCAAAGAATAGCAATCAGCCGTGCTTGTTGTCTTTTCTGTACATGAGGCTAATCTGGCTAGCGTACAATAAAGCAGAGCTAGAATGACACAAGATGAGACTGAGGAGGTAAACAGAGGTCACATCATAGAGGAGTATTCAGGCCATGTAAGGCATTTGGAATTTTTCCAAATAAAATGGTAAATTAATGAGTACATCTGTCAGAGATCATCCAGGATAACAAAAAATTAGGTTTTTCAAAAGGGGAAAAGTTAATACAAAAAATTGACTGTATAAGTAATTGAAGAGCTAGGAAGTCCAGAGGGTGGTTAGGAAAACGTCCAGCACAGACAGTGGCAAACATGACCGACAGAATAGAATTCATACTTCTGAAAGATCACAGTAGCTGCAGGGTATGCGGTACAATTGGAAGCTCCAGCATTTTTCTAGTGTTCAGTTCCAGAAGAGAACGGAAGAGAGGAGGACTATTTGAAGAAATAAAAGAATTGCTGAAGGTTGTCCAGAGTTTAAGAAATATGAGTCCTTAGACACAAATGGATAAATCAAAATAAAATCACACCTAGACACATTGCAGCAACACTATAGAACATCAAAGACAAAGTCTCTGTTATCAGATATAAAGATAGATCATTTATAAAGCAATTATACTCGCCCTAGAAATTATCTTAACAGTAGCATTTAAAGCTAAAAAAAAAAAACTTTAGAGTACTCATCTCAAAAATAGAAATCCAATCAATAGTTTTCAAATAGCAGAGGATTATTAAAAAAATACAAAAAAGTTTATCAATCCAACAGAAAGCAGAAAAAGGAAAAAACAGGATAAATAATGATAAATAAAACACAAAATAGGGGCAAATACATCAATAATATATCAGAAATCAATATATGTAAAAAGATTAAATGTACCTACTAAAAGGCTGGTACATTTACTCTGTTTAGCCAAAAAACACCATTAAAGAGTAAAATGATAATTCAGAGGGGGAGATGATATCTAGAATACATATATTTAAAAAAGGAATTGTATCCAGAATGTATTTTCAAAACTATCACAAATCAGTTTTTAAAAAAACAGAATAGAAAAAAAAATGGACAAAACTTGAGCAGGATGCACAAAAGAGGATACATAAAAATGGCCAATAAACATATTAAAAAATGCTCAACTTTATCAATCATCTGAGAATTACAATTAGAATCACAATGAGACACCACTATACAAGTGTCAGAGAAATTAAGTGAAAAAGACATAAAGTAGCCAGGGTTGATGAAGATATAGAAGAACTGGGACTCTCATACTTCATTGGCAGAGATATAAATTAGTGCTGAGTGCTCAGTTGCTAAGTTATGTCTGACTCTTTACAACCGCATGGACTGTAGCTCTCTGGCTAGGCTCCGCTGTCCATGGGGTTTCCCAGGCAAGAATACTGGAGTGGGTTGCCATTTCTTTCTCCAGGGGATCTTCCCAGTTCAGGGACTTAACCCACATCTCCCGTATTGGCAGGCAGGTTTTTTTTTACCCTGAGCCACCAGGGAAACCCCATATATTAGTACAACAATTTAAAAACACTATTGGCAGTATCCACAAAAGCTAAACATATCCATGAAGTCAGATTTCTACTCTTCATATATACATGTCCGAAAGGCGCTCAGTGAATGGACATAGCAACACTATCCATGGTACCACCAAACTGGGGATTACTCAAATGCCTATAAGCAATACGACAGATAAATCTTAGTGTATACACCACATAATAAAGTACTCAACAGCAAAGAGACTAACAAACTGCAACTAAATGTACCTATAAATAGAATGGTGAGCAAAATAAGCCATGCACAAGAGTACATTATCTGAGTCAATCTATAGTTATTTTACAAGAGGGGTAAGGGGAGGTCAGTTATCAGTTAGACTGGTGGAGACTTTCCTGAAAACTAAATTCCCAGAAACCAGCCAAGGGCTAAACTTGTAAGCAGGCTTTTCAAAGAAAAGCAATCAGTCACGCTTGCTGTCTTTTGTCTGCAGAAGGCTAATTTGGCTAATGTACAATGAAGGAGAGGTAGAATGGAACAAGATGAGGTTGAGGTGATAAGCAGAGGTCATGTCCTAGAGGAATGCTCAGGCCACGGAAAGGCATTTGGAGTTTTTCCAAATAAAATGGTAAATTAATGAATACATCTGTCAGAGTTCATTCAGGATAACAAAAAATCATGAGAGGTCAGGATAGAGGTTACCTGGGATAGGGATAATGTTGGAAGAGGCACAAGTAAGGGTTCTGGTAACACTTCATTTATTGATCTGGGTGCTGGTTACTCAAGTATGCTCAGGTTGTGAAAATTCATCAAGATGAGCACTTATGATTTTTGTACTTTATATATCTTTAATATCAAAAAGAAGCTTTTCTAAAAACTGAGTTTATCAGATTAGAGGAGAAAGGAAACTCTGCTAAAATTGTTTAAAGGAAGCTATCTAAAATAGAAAAGTGGAAAAGATAGAATTAAGTATAGTACTTCCATGGAACCACCAACCAAAATAAAGCTATTAATAGCATAGCAATCTTAATAAAGGACAGAACTCAAAGTTTGGTCAAACTTATGACCAAGAAAATCCTTAAAAAAATACCAATCATGAACTTAAATGTACCAAAAATACAACCCGAAAATCTAAAAAGAAAAAATTGACAAAATTGTGCAGAGAAATTTAGAAATTGACAATCATAGGAAGAGATAATAACATTTTTCTTAGAAATTTGTTAAGATAAAATAATAAAAATATTGAAGATGGACAATAACATGAACATATTTCTTCTAATAAACACCAATCAACAAACACGTCTCTATTATAAAAATAACATGATTGGTAAATTGGGGAAATAAAGTCAATATAATATGGAAATAAGATTGAAAAACACTTCACTAGTCTTTTTCCTAGAGATATTTCATACAGCCAAGTAATAACAAACTACATTAAGTAAAAGAACTGCATTCAGCAAGCTGATAGGCTACGGAACTCCTATCCCCTCTCATTTCCTATACCTCGTCTTCACTCACGTGTTCTTTTACTCTGCTTCAGAAGTATTCCACCTCAGAGATTTCTCTGATCTTTGTGCAACATTAGCCAAATGTTGAATGCTGAACATTAAGCATGCAAAGTAGTTTGAAAGTGTCACAGAACCATGCTGTGACATATTTATTCTGGCAAGTGTAAGAGAAGACAAGTTTTAACAATAAAAAAAAAAGCATGGAATTCTAAAGCATTTTTAAGAATTAAAGAACATAGGACATCCCTTGAGCTACTCAGTCAAGGGCATTAACATTGTTGCACACAATTAGAGACAGTGTAAAAATAAAAGAAAGTTATTTAGCTGGAACAATTGATTGTTTTTTGTTCAAAGAAAAATCTAAGTGAAGATGAGAAGAATAATAAGGGCAATGGAGGGACCAAAGATCAAACGCAGATGTCATCAAGGGAAAAATCCACAATTAAAGAAAAATCTTTAGCAACATATAAAGACCTTCTCTTTAAAGCTAAAATATTGCAGGTATATTATCCTTTAAGTTCACAGTGGCTGATTTAGCAGCTTCAAACCTGCTACGTTCTCCACAATGCTAGGCTCCCTGGTGAAGCTGAAAGTGCAAATGAAGGAGCTGCAGAGACTTTTCACTCAGTGTTAAAACAAAGAATAGTTGTATTATAAAACCCCTTTGAATAAAAGAGTGTGGTATTCACATATGAACAGACTAACAAAATATAAAATAAAGATAAACCAAGCTGAATAAGAAAATTTACTCATTTCAATCAACGAGGAAAGACGCACTGACTAATGAACTGACTCAGTTCAGCCACTCAGTTGTGTCCGACTCTCTGCGACCCCATGAACCGCAGCTCGCCAGGCCTCCCTGTCCATCACCAACGCCCGGAGTCCACCCAGACCCATGTCCATTGAGTCGGTGATGCCATCCAGCCATATCATCCTCTGTCGTCCCCTGCTCTTCCTGCTCTCAATCTTTCCCAACATCAGGGTCTTTTCAAATGAGTCAGCTCTTCACATCAGGTGGCCAAAATATTGGAGTTTCAGCTTCAGCCTCAGTCCTTCCAATGAACACCCAGGACTGATCTCCTTTAGGATGGACTAGTAGGATCTCCTTGCAGTCCGAGGGACTCTCAAGAGTCTTCTCCAACACCACAGTTCAAATGCATCAATTCTTCTGCACTCAGCTTTCTTTATAGTCCAATGAACTGACTATTCAGCGGCTAATTAATAATATTAGGACAATAATTGTTCATTTGGTAAAAAATAAATTCAGATTCCTACTTCATATCACACACAATATTTAAAATTAATTAAAGTACTAAATATTATATATTTATATAGGAAAGAGAAAAGAGGGGAAGGAAGGGAGAGATTTAGGATATAATAATACTGAATTTATAAATGAAATGGTGAAAATCTTTCTTACACAAGATAAAAAATTCAAAATCTATGAAAGACGAGTGATATATTGGACTACATTTTTTAAAAAATGAAGGTTTGGTATGGCATTTACATGAATTAAGTCCTAAAATATGCAACAGGCAGTCTTCCAGTTTCTGCTCCAGCATGCGACGAGCTTGGAAATCATCACTCCCATTCTCACAATAAGAAAAAAAAAAAAGTGGCTGGAATCAGTACCAGGAAGGAAAACGGACTATAATTGACAAGCTGCACAGGCTTAGGGTAGACTAGCTATCTTGACAGTTAAAAATTCTGCAGAGCCCCATCTTAGAGGAACCCCACATTTTGTGAGTTTTATCTCCAGGAGTCCCACCAGATTCTCATGGGGAATATGAGGGAATCCTCTTATGCTTTCCAGCAGGAGAAGGAAAAACATAACCATTTAAAAAGAAGCCAAAAGCATTCTGATCTCCTCCTTAAGGAAAACTACTTTACCAGAGTCTAACCAAGATAAGGGAAGGGAAATACCCAAATCCAGTGCCTCCAGCCTGCCTGTCCCACCACAGGGGAGAAGGAAGCTAAGAAGAATGTGTGAAGATCCCAGCCCAATGAGCCAACAAAGTTACTGAGAGACTGAGACCTAATCATGGGATTATACAACATGACTTGTCTTCTGCATTTCACCACCGGGGCTTCCCAGCTGGAACTAGTGACAAAGAATCTGCCTGCCAATGCGGGGGGCACAGGAGATGTGGGGTCCATCCCTGGGTCAAGAAGGTCCCCTGGAGTAGGAAGTGGCAGCCCACTCCAGTGTACTTGCTTGGAAAAGTCCATGGACAGAGGAGCCTGGCAGGATACAGTCTATGCGGTCACAAAGAGTCAGATATGACTGAGCAACTACTACTACCACACATCACCACATCAACAGGACTCCTGTACAAAAACAGAAGGTGGCGGCAAAAGGCTTGTATTCAGGAAGTCATTTTTAGAGAAACCCAAAAACAACCAGGGAAACAAAAGCAAAGATACTAGAAGTTGAAGCCTTAGACACCTATGGCTACACCAAGTAGTGAAAACAATGTAAATCCCGGCCAGATTAATGTAAGTGTTCACACTAATGGCCTATGTATCTCAGTTCCTATTACTCAATACATCGTGTCTGGGTTTCAACAAAAAATCGCAAGTCATAGATAAAAGCAAGAAAAAAAAATCAGTCTGAAGAAATAAAGCAAGTGATAGAACCAGGCTCAGGTAAGAGGGAGCTCTTGAAATTACCATGCCAGGAATTACGTAGTATTATAATAAAGGAGTTAATATTCTGAGAAGACATGACCATCCTTAATATGTATGTACTTCAGAAGGGAGCGTTCAGAATGATATTAGAATGGCCAATATCCAGAAGGCTAACAGCACCAAACACGGACAAAGATGCGGAGGAACAGAAACTCTCATTCATTGCTGATGGGAATGCAAAACGGTACAGCCACTTTGAAAGACAGTTTGGGGATTTCTTACAAAACGAAACGTACTCTTACTATACGACCCAGCAAGTATTTAACTTACGCCAATATAAAAACCAGCACACGAATATTTATAATAGCTTAATTTATTATTGCTAAAACCTGGAAGCAACCAAGATGTCCTTCAGTAGGTGAGTAGATAAATAAACCATGGTATTTCCCGACACTGGAGTATTATTCAGGGCTAAGGAGAAGTGAGCTATCAAACCATTAAAATACATGGAAGAAACAAATACATACTGCTCAACTAAGTGGGAAAAAAATCTGAAGAGGTTACATACAGTGTCATGCCAATTATATGACATTCTGGAAAAGGCAAAACAATGGAGACAGTAAAACTATCGGTGGTTGCCAAGGATTAGGAAGGAGGGTGGGATGAATAGGTGGAACAAAGATGATGTTTAGGGCAGTGAAACTGTACTGTATGACATTGTAATGGTGGATACATGTCATTTCACATCTGTTCAAGTCTATGGAGCGTGTAACACCAAGTGACTCCTCAGGTATACTATGGACTTTGGGTGATGATAAGTCAAGGAATATTCCTTGGTTGTTACAAATCTACCACTCTGGCAGGGAATGCTGATAAAGGGGAAGCCTGTGCATGAGTGGGTTCCCTGGCGGCTCAGCTGGTAAAGAATCCACCTGCAATGCAGGAGACCTGAGTTCTATCCCTGGATTGGGAAGATCCCCTGGAGAAGGGAAAGGCTACCCACTCCAGTATTCTGGCCTGGAGAATTCCATCGACTGTATAGTCCATGGGGTCTCAAAGAGTTGGACACGACTGAGAAACTTTCACTTCTTGCATGAGTGAGGGCAGAACGTGTATGGAAAATCTCTTGTATCTTCTGCTCAGTTTTATGTGAACCTAAAATTTCTCTAGAAAATAAAGTCTATTTTTTCCAGTTTTATTTATTTGTTTTACTTTACAATATTGTATTGGTTTTGCCATACATTGACATGAATCCTCCAGTTTAATGGGCAACAGACAAGAAGAGACACTTTAAGAAGTAGATATAGACACAGTGAATAAGCACGTGGAAAAATCACTGGTTCAACATCATTAGCCACAAGAGGAAGGAAAATTAAGACTATAACGAAATATCACTATCTACCTGTTAGTAGAGGAAAAAGTGATAATACTAAATGCTAGTGAAGATGCAGAGAAAAAATAAAAGTATCAGCAACCATAATGTCCTTCATCTGGTGAATGGTTAAACAAATTGTGGTATGGCCACACCACAGAAAAGTGTTCAGCAATGAAACGCGGTCTGTTGACACCTGCAGCAACATGGATGGGCCTCACGGGCATTATGCTGAGTACTCCAAAAGGAAAGTCTATTAAAATAAAATAAAACTCAATTAAATTTAAAATATAAACTAAAATAAATATTGCAACAAAGTTCTCGGAATGGGCATTAACAAGTCAGGTTTCTGGTCCTCATTCTCCAGATGTTCACTTTGGTCCGTAAAAAGGAACAAGGCTTTACATCTAAACTCAACCATTTCTGCCTGACAACCGAAGACAAAGAGTGATTCCTTCAGCTGATTGCGTTCCTCCGGGGGAGAGGGAAAATGTGAAACAGAGAGAGGTTAAGTGTGCTGGGGGGGCAATGATCTCCACCAGCTAGCTAGATGGAGTCTGCTGCCTCCAGAGGGGTCCAGGAGCCAGACAAGTCTAGAAAGGTCCCTCTTCACAGAGACCTTAGTCCCCTCTTGTCTCAAAATGACAACTAGATCAACCTCTGATGGACAGAACTGAGGCAGAACAGGGACTTTAGTGGGCTCCCAACTTAAGCTGAGAGGAGGCTGACTCTGTCACAAACTCTGCAAAATGAATACTTTGTTTTAAATATTCTTTTAGGGGTAAAGATACATCCTTCAGCCAAATTTATCCATCCAGAACATACCATAACAGCCAGAGGGACAGCCCGGATGGTCCAGTGGTTGAGACTTTCTGCTACCAGTGCAGGGGCATGGGTTCAACCCCTGGTTTGGGAACTACGATCCTACATGCCATGCAGCGTGGCCAAAAGATTTCTAAAAAATAACAGCTGGAAAAGACACAGTCCTTAACTCTTGAGAGTCCCTTGGACTGCAAGGAGATCAAGCCAGTCCATCCTAAAGGAAATCAACCCTGAATATTCACTGGAAGGACTGATGCTGAAGCTGAAGCTCCAATACTTGGCCACCTGATGCGGGAGACAACTCACTGGAAGAGATCTTGATGCTAAGAAAGACTGAGGACAGGAAGAGAAGAGGGCCACAGAGGATGCGATGGTTGGATAGCATCATTGACACAATGGATGTGAGCAAATTCAGGGAAATAGCGAAGGATGGGGAAGCCTGGGGTGCCTCCATCTATGGAGTCACAAAGAGTCGGACAAAACTTAGCGACTGAACAACAACTTGTGGAAGAGTAAGTTCTGATGGCTTGGTCTCAAAATCTTCCCCTTGAATGACACCAACCCACTATGAACTGATACTTTTCCAACATTCTATAAATCTCCTTTCTGCTTCCTTTTACTACCTATTCGCTACCCACTCTATTTCCAATAATGTTAGGCTATTATAACCATTAAAACTCAAGGAAGTATAAGCAGAAGTTCTACAACCAAGGCAAGAAAAATAAGGCAATTAGCTATACAGCTGCCTGTAACCGAGAATAAAACGGAAACCAAGTCTGGGGAAGGAGAGTCAGCCAGTCTCAGGAAGAAGAGTTCCAGGACGAGAGCAACTAAGAACACTAACTTCAGGGCCAAAAAAACTCAGAAGGAAAACAGGATTAGCAAATCACAGTGGCTGAGAGGGCAGGTTCAAAAGTCAGAGTTGGATTGACTGTTGTCTACCTTGGGCAGTTAATGTTCTCTGTGTGTGCATGCATGCTAAGTGGCTTCAGTCATGTCTGACTCTTTGTGACCCTATGGACTATAACCTCCAGGCTCCTCTGTCCATGGGATTCTCTAGGCAATAATACTGGAGTAGGTTGCCATGCTCTCTTCCAGGGGATCTTCCTGACCCACGTCTCTTACGCTTCCTTCACTGGCAGGTGGGTTCTTCACCACTGATGCCGCCTGGGAAGCTGTGCGATATTGGTTATTGTGTCTGACACAGTATCGCCTCAAGAAATGGTAGCTATTTATATTATTAATGGTGAGTAAACACTGATGGCAAGGGATAAAGTATGGACAAACTCACAAAATCAACACTTGAGAACAGACGTAGCTCTATCAGTGGGGCTACAGGTGCCATTGGCCTAAGCTGTACACCCCATTCCTTGCCACTCAAAGCATGGTCTCTCAGATTAACAATACTGGCATCAACGGGGAGCTTGTTATAAATGGACTCAGGCCCTCCTCTAGTCTCCTGAGTCAGAATTTGCATTTTAACAAAATCATCGAAGATCACTGGGAGGTTCACAGCACATTACAAGCTATGGAGCCCTGCTTGTTCCATTAGCTTGTTTGGAAGAACCAGTGACAAGCAGGCAATGCCTGCAGTCAACTAAAATGTGGAGGTATAATTGCTGTGTTAAGTAACCAAAGAGACCCCCAACTAGGGCTTGTCAATGTTCTGGGTGACTTGGGTAACTACTCTCTCAAATCAAAAAGAAGGAATTTGGTGAAGGACGTATCAGAGGATAAGCTGAGGCCAAAAAACCAGGACCAGATGCTCAATGTCAATTAGGCTTCTGTGAACACAAAAGGCAGGCTTCTGAACACGAAAGCTATGGGTAAAAGAGACTTCGAGAAAGGATAGTGGGGGGCGGGGTGAGTGACCACCAGGGCCAGAGACTAGGGGGGTTGAGAAGGGGAAAAGTGGTCAACAGGGCTGCTTTCATTCATGTTCCCATACAGGCTGTGTGCCCTGCCCACACTTCCCTGGACTACCAGCAGCACTTTCTCGGGTCAGCAGGCCCTTCTAAGCCAGCCCTCTCCTTCCTCCATAACCTTAACTTCAATGAGCAAGACTGACAGAGAGGCAGCATGAGTGATGGACGGTCCAAGAGTCTTTCCAGGGAGGTTTACATTGCTTTCCAGGCACTTTTAGGCTAAAAACAAGAGTAGCATTAATTCATTTTAGAGCAGGGCAAAGTGAACATCCCATTAAAAAATAAAAGGGTTAATGCCCAACAACTTGGCCAAATAAACTCCACTGAATGATGAGCCAGATCTGGGGGTTCAGATGCAGGGAATTCAAAGAATAGGATCCCACCAGGGGAGTTAGCACCGTGTCTCTAGGCATCTGAAGTCCAGTGACATTTCTTGAAGGCTGCAAACATTCCCCATCCTTCTCTGATCTATATTGAAATCATAGTCCTCTTTCCATATTGGTCTTTACAAAGAGTTCAGCCTTGACTTGCACCCCCGAATCCATTCTTGTATTTCCTATTTTGATGAGTGATGTATTTGCCCGTAGAGAGAAGCAGGTAATCTTCTTAATTCCTATCTTTGTCTCCCCTTCTATCCCTACTAATCATATTTCCCTCCCCATGGACTGTGCCTCTTTAAAACTTCCTTTAAAAAAAATTTTAAATTCTCTTTTAAGATTTTTTTTGATGTAGATCCTTTAAAGTCTTCATTGAATTTGTTAAAATATTGCTTCTGTTTTATGTTTTGTTTTTAGGCCAGGAAGCATGTGGGATCTTAGCTTCCAGTTCAGTTCAGTCGCTCAGTCGTGTCCGACTCTTTGCAACCCCATGAATCGCAGCATGCCAGGCCTCCCTGTCCATCACCAACTCCCGGAGTTTTCTCAAACTCATGTCCATCGCATCGGTGATGCCGTCCAACCATCTCATCCTCTGTCATCCCCATCGCCTCCTGCCTTCAGTCTTTCCCAGCATCAGGGCCTTTTCCAATGAGTCGATTCTTCGCATGAGGTGGCCAAAGTATTGGAGTTTCAGCTTTAGCATCAGTCCTTCCAGTGAATATTCAGGACTGATCTCCTTCAGCTTCCAGACCAGGAAGCAAACCTGCATCCCCCACATTGAAAGGCAAACTCTCAACCACTGGACCACCTGGCAAGTTCCTCTTTAAAACTTTCTTGGATCCTGTGATGTGCTGAAGAATGTTCCTACTGACTAGTGAGAGCCAGCTATTAAATCTCCAGAAATTTTGCAAGCTGGTTGTTAAACATAGCTATATTACAAAAAATTAAGTTATAGGAACTTCCAATTAAATAAATTATATTAATAATACGCTCAAACCCACCATTTCCTAATTATTTTACTATATACCATACTGCAGTCTCTGTTCCTGAGCTTATTTAAATCACCTCCACATATATGATAGAAATTACACATGATGGTGTACTAGGACATATCTCTTCCGACTTTCTGTCCAGAGATACAACATTGTAAACTTAGAATTGGCCACAGTGGGGGTATTTACACCAAAGAAATTAACAAAGGCCGCAAATCAGAACTTGGTTTGTCGTTCTGTTGATTGTCTACACTGTTGACAAAAATAAAATTCCAGTAAACAATGAATGTTGTCCACCACTGCAGGCACCCCGACAACGGGCCCCACAGAGGGGAATTCAAGATAGAGAAAAACAGGCTACTGACTTTAGATAGTTAAGAGGCAAATCAAAGGAATAATTTCAAGGAGCCCAGAATCTTGCATCTTCACATACATAGAAAGGCACTAAAATCATTAACTTGAGATGTCTGATTTTTGTGTTTAGCAGTAATCTTTCAATGCTCAATTACGTGGGTGTTTCTTTTTTCCTTTTTAGCAAAAACTCCTATGTGTCCTGGCTCCTCCCTTACCTCTTTGGCATGGTCCCCTAGAGCTATCTGAGAGGCTGCCTTCCCAGGCGACCGTCCTAAATAATACCCTCAGACAAAACACAAGTCTCAACTTCTGGTTGTGCTTTTTTTTTTTCAGTCAACAAGACTTAAGAAAGTGTCAAAAAAAAATTAACAATGCATATTAAAGCTGAAAGTATGTCATGTCTGTAGCTATTATATTGAAAATAGAACAAAATTTGGGGAAATAGTCTTCCAGAATTCAAAATTGTTGTCCAATTCAGCACAAAAGTCCTTCACCTCATTGACAATGAGTAGAAACAACACATTCACCTTCATTGCTTAACTTTGTTTTTACTTGTCAATGTAAACAAAAATATCAGTTAATGTTGAAACTACACACCTTGGTCAATTGCAAACATAAGCTGACAAAGGATACAAGAGTTCAGCAAAAATCAGTGAATACATTCCTTGTGAATTCCTGGGCTATGCTGAATTAGCAGTAGAGAGTATTGTGTATTTCATCGCTTGTGAATTGTGCAATACACATTCTTCACATCAATGATGTTTATAATGAATTCATATACGTATGTACATATATGTGCACGATTGGTTTTTTCACGGTGTGAGCAGCACGTGCTTGGAGGTTCTCGACACCCCCTTTCTTGTTTCCTTAGGTTAGGCTGAAAGTGAAAGTGAAAGTCACTCAGTCGTGTCCATGGAATTCTCCAGGCTAGAATACTGGAGTGGGTAACCTTTCCTTTCTCCAGGGGATCTTACCAACCCAGGGGTCGAACCCAGGTCTCCAGCATTGCAGGTGAATCCTTCACCAGCTGAGCCACAAGGGAAGCCATCATTATTCCAGGGTCACTCTTGCCATACCCATATCACTACCAGAATAATCTTTCTAATATCTGTATGCAGTCACGACATCCCTGTCATTAAAATCACTGACGACTCTGTAGGACCTTCTGAATGAAAGACAAGCTACACAAGGCCTTTCTTGACCTGCCCTGTTCACCTCTGCAGGCTTCTCTCTTATCAGATGCCCACACTCACACTTTACTCAAGTTATTCCAAACTGCTTGCTGTTCCCAGAATGTGCTTAACTTATTCCTGCCACTGGAATTTTACATCAGCTTCCGGCTTCCCAGGTGGCGTTAGCGATAAAGCACTTGCCTGCCAGTGCAGGAGATGTAAGGACGATGGTTTGATCCCTGGGTAGGGAGGATCCCATGGAAGAGGGCATGGCAACACCCTCCAGTATTCTTGCCTGGAGAATCCTGTGGACAGAGGAGCCTGGCGGATGTAGTCCGTGGGGTCACACAGAGTTGGACACGACTGAAGCTACTTAGCATGCACGCACAGGCCTTTACATGAGCTCTACTTTGCCTAAGATGCCTTTCCCCAGCTCCTGCCCTCCCATCTCTTGCTAGTTCTCACCTAGAATTCAAACAGTACTCAGTCAGCACCTCTTCCAGGAGCCCTCGCCTCTTCAGCACCTGCTTCCACCACAAGCTATTGTGCAGTTAACCTCGCTGGCTCCTCCACTCACCTGGAAGATCTTCCGAGCAGAGAGAGAGGTATTCCCGATACCCTAGAACCTAGCATGGCACCCAGGAGACACGAGTAAGTGCTTCTTAAATTGAGAAGGTCATAGCTTAGTTTCAGCTAATAGCCTATAGCATATTGTGGGATTTAGCCAGGAGATACTCATCTCTGATTTCAGTTGTTGCTTTAACAACAAAGGTTGTTTAAAGTGTCAAAAACCCAAAACTGAGTGTTTTTCTTTCCTTTAAACATACATATTGTATTAGATGAATTATTGACTTTTTTTTCTTTTGGTCATTGTTTCCTGGACTTTATATAGACATGACTTGAGACTCTTTACCTTAAACCACTGACCTTCTGTAAGGAATAACTGCAACACTCGTTCCTAGAAGATAGGGACAGTTATCATATATTGGGTTACTCTTTTCCTCCAAGCACCTGCCTCCTATATATCATCTCACATATCTTCAACATTGCAACAAAGTGTGTACTATTATCACCAGTTAACAGGTAAGGAAACCGAGTCTCAGCAAAGTTAAAGCGTTTGTTTCAGTTTGAACAGATGTTGAATAGCAAAGTGGTGATTCAAACAAGGGTTGGTCTGACTCTAAACTAAATTCTCCATTGAGCCCACTCTTTATTTGTTAGAAACAAATGTACCTTCACTTGTTTTCGAATGAGTCCATACAAGTAACCTGAAACAATTATACTTCAAACAATACTGCAAAGAGCCTTTAACACAAGGCCTAGCCCTGCTGAGCTCTCCTTACTCCCCATGGGTTTACCCTTCCCTTGATGCAGACTGATAGGAGAAAAGTAAATGACGTCAAGAAGTACCTGTGTCCCGTGTCAAAGGCTGCATCCAAAAAGTCTCCGTGACCTGGTCTAGGCCTTCATCGTGGACACTCTCCAACAAGGAGCAGGGACGTTGTCTCTCCCGTAAGCTGCTTGTCGCCTGAGCTGCTGCCTTTGTCTACTGTTTGTTACTAAGCACTCGGTGGCCCAGCAAGTGAGTCAACAAGGGCCCTTCCCTTTCCGGCGGCTTGGTCTCTGCCCTGAGCCCCGTGCAGCCTCTGGCCTGTTAGCAGGCAGAGCCACCCCAGCAGTCTGTGTCCTCAAAGCCGGTGATCCGAGAGAGCCTCTAAGAGCTCAACTGGATTAGATGCCACTGAAGGCAATGGGATTGCGGCTCAGCGGGAGCTTTGACCATGATGTCACCTTATCTCCTGGTCCAGTCAATAAATGGAGCCCTGCCAAGAACCAGGGGCTGGCCAAGAACGGAGTCTTAGTTTCACTAACTCCACCATTCTCCATGCCCTTTGGACCTGCACCAAAAGAACAGAGAAACATGCAAGAACAATGAGAAATAACCTGGAGCTGCCAGTTGGGAGGCAAGAGAAATGGGATTGTGCTCATCAGATACACACATATCATAATAATAACAGCAGGACAGGAGGAGCTTTGGAGATGATGGATGTGGTTATGGCATGGATTGTGGTGGTGTTTTCATGGGTGTATAATGATCTCTATATGCTTCCAGTTGTATTTGTTAAATATAGACTGCTCTTTGTATGTCAATCAGCCCTCAATAAAATGTTTGTTCTTTTTAAAGGAGGACTACAGTTGGAGAAAAGGAATTCTCACACTCTCTGGTTGCTGCTGCTGCCGCTAAGTCACTTCAGTCGTGTCCGACTCTGTGCGACCCCATAGACGGCAGCCCACCAGGCTCTCCCATCCCTGGGATTCTCTAGGCAAGAACACTGGAGTGGGTTGCCATTTCCTTCTCCAATGCATGAAAGTGAAAAGGGAAAGTGAAGTCGCTCAGTCGTGTCCAACTCTTAGCGACCCCATGGACTGCAGCCTACCAGGCTCCTCCGTCCATGGGATTTTCCAGGGAAGAGTACTGGAGTGGGTGCCACTGCCTTCTCCGTCACTCTCTGGTACTTAACGTTCAAAAAGGAGCCAGTAGACAGAGGGGAACAGCAAGGATTAGTGTGACAGTAGCTCTGTAAAGGTAAGGAAACCATGCATTTTTCTTCATATAAAGACCAAACCATTTAAAAATGACATTAGATGAAACCCAGGGCTAGGTGAGGGCATGCCTGGTGAGCAGTCCCATATGCCAGGAGTGGGAATATAGGTTAGTGCAACCTCTTAGTGGGGGCATTGAGTGATATTTATTAAAACTGTAAATGCACATGTCATTCATAAACACAGCTGCAAGGAACTAACCTCATGAATCATTCTGTAAAAGTTCACTCAAGCCTATAAAAAAGGATGCTCATCACAATGTTTTATGTAATAGTGAAAAACTGAAAGCCACCAAAGTGTCAATCAATAGTGGACAGCTAAATAAATTACAGTTCATACACAGTGGAAAATCAACTACACAGCAATGTCAAGGAGGCAGGTATATCTATATGTACTGGCATTCAAAACTTGCCAAGATCTTTGAAAAAACAAAAGGTGTGGAATAGGCCTGTATTATTCCTCTTATTGTAAATATGTACATAATATATATAAATATAAAATATATTATTTTTATATAGTACTGTTTACATTATGAGATGAGATGGCTGGGTGGCATCACCAACTCAATAGACATGAGTTTGAGCAAGCTTCAGGAGTTGGTGATGGACAGGGAAGCCTGGCATGCTGCAGTCCATGGGGTCACAAAGAGTCGGACACGACTGAGCAACTGAGCTGAACTGATGTATGTTATATATATTATGTATTCATATATATATATATATACACACTCTAGAATGAATCACTAGAAACTTAACAGTGGTTGCTCTGGGGTGTTTTGAATTGTTATCATTTAGTCATTAGTTATTACTCATTCAGGGAAATTATTGTCCATTTCTGGGATTTTTTTCCCCTTGTGTTCTATTGCTCTAAAAAAAACTAATAAATATTACATAATGTTTTACAAAATTTATCTTTTTCCTGCTCAAGGCTACTCATTTTCCACACTAGCTAGTAAAGCATAGTACAACCACCTTGTGCTGTTTCTCCCAAATTTGTCAACTCATCAGATTTAAATTAGAACTTGATGAAATGTAGATCTCCCAACACCTCCCCAGACCTGCTGAACCCTAATCTATAGGACAGAGCCAGGGGCATCTGTATTTTAGCTAGCCCTAGGCAATTTTTATTTAGTAATTTATTAGGGTCAACTATGTACAATTGAAGAAACTGAGGCTCAGAAAGAGAACCTGAAGTGCTCCAGGCCTGTGGCTGGTTCGCAGTAGAGCAGACAGCAGCAGGGATCGCGGGTGCCCAGGTATGGGCTGGTCTGCTTCAAGTCACCGCCGCATTCACCTTTTTTGGTACCAATGTTAGCACTCAGCAGTAATCCCCTTCTACAATTATCTCTGTTAAGATTTCACTCATCCACATTAGAGCAAGGAAAAATCCTTGAAAAATGCCTAAGAATCTCAAAGGCATTATGCTGAGTGGGAAAAGCCAATTTCAAATAGTCACATATAGTATGATTCTACATATATGACATTCTTGAAATGACAAAATTATAGAGATGGAAGTCAAGTTAGTGGTGGCTAAAGGTTAGGGATAAGGTGAGTGGTTATAAAGGGGTGGCATGAGGGAGATCTTTGTAGTGATGGAATAGTTCTGCGTCTTGCTTACGGTGGTGGTTCTGCAAAGGCTCTGCAGATCGGCCCATCCCTGAACCCCTAGCTGGAATCCATCTCTGTAGCCTTGACTCACCTGACTGCCTCCAAAGGGTCCAGGAGGCATCTTGCTTGCTTCTCCAGCCACTTGTCTTAGCTCCTCCTTCCAAAACCTGAGTATCTTTCAGATACATGACAGGGTGCCGTGCCGTCCTTCCTGCCACCATCTATCCACTCCTAAGAAGTCCCCCACTCAGACTTAGACAAGAAGACCCACTCCACCCTTCTCTGAAGGCACCTCTCCCCAGTAAGTGAGAAGTCCATGGGCCAAGGGTTCATATGGATCAGACCCTGAGATGAGGGAAAAAAGGAGTATGTGTCTCTTGGGTGAAAACCCAAGAGTTTCTGCCACAGTGCTGCACCTCCAGCACCCAGATCAAGACTGTGTCTCATAACAGATGCTCATTAAATGCATACTGATTGGATGGATATTTGGAGTATTTGTGCCCTTAAAGACAAAAGCAACAGACACAGGACCCAGGCAGTTCTCGCGGTGACACTGTAGAGAGACGCTCTCCTTCATTTAGTTTCACTCGTCTCTCTTAGGTTCACTAGCCCTGTGAAGTCAATGCCTTTTTGCTGTTTTTCCAAAAGATGATTAAATCTCAGAGAGGCTAAATGAATTGGGTAAGGTCACCTAGCTGGGAAATGGATAAAGGGATCAAATGCATGGAGAATTCCTAAAGTGGCAGAAACTGCATTCAAGAGCATGGGAATAACTGATGACAAGAGGTCCTACAGGTGCAGGACCAGAGACCACTTGCTTTAACCAGAGTCAGCTGTGTGTCGAGGCTTTTTATCACATACACCTTATGTATGATTCCATATGCACACACCTAAGGACATGAGGAGTGTCATCTCCATTTCACAGATTAGGAAAGTGAGGCTCTGAGAATTAAAATAGTTTGCCCAAGGACACATAACTATAAACAATGAATTAGAATTTGAGCCCCAAATGGACTTCAAAACCTGTGTACCTCCCACTGGAAGAACCAACAGAAGGGAACGCCTTGGAGAGGGGGAGAGGCTGTTCTTCCTTTAAGGAAGAAGAGTGGAGTAGATGAGATGAGTGGAGAATGAGAGGAGGAGAGATGAGATGAGAAAGGATGCGTGAAAGAGCACAGAAATGTTGAGGCCAATGGAGAGAATTTGAAAAATCTCATGTTACGTGGCCTCAGTCCTTCCAGGAAAGCAGCTTCCACGTTCTTTCTTCTCACGGCAATGTATTCCAGATGTTGACAAAATGCCAGGAAGAGA
The DNA here is from genome assembly GCF_014754425.2 of Oryx dammah. Taxonomy (NCBI): domain Eukaryota; kingdom Metazoa; phylum Chordata; class Mammalia; order Artiodactyla; family Bovidae; genus Oryx; species Oryx dammah. Next base: position 17,652,834 of record NW_024070190.1, on the reverse strand, counting down.
CAAATAACCCCTTGAGAGCCCAGGGGAAAAAGGAAACACCAAATCAGAAAAGGGGCCTGTCCTTTGGTAGTTTCTCTGCACTCAGTGGGTGAGGAGCAGAAGCTCCTCTAGGTTTGTCCATTAGGAAAGGGGCCAGGCACACTCTTCCCCCCATTTCCTGCTTGAATATTTTGCTTCATCGATGAGACAGCTGTAATCCATAAATGGCCCACCCAAATATGGGGAGGAGGCCATAATGAAAAAAAAGAGTAAGGGACATTGTCTGCGGTATTTTTCTTTGCCCCTATCGAGTTGCTAAAAAGAAAGGCTTTCCAAGAGTAGTGACAAGGCAGTCCCATGTTCAACAAGACAGACCCAGCAGGCAGTATCCCACCTGGGACCATGACACCTACTGGTCATCACTGGAACTACAACTGCCTCAGTCATGAAATGCCAGTTCTTGTCAGCTGACCTTAATGGCTGCTTGGCAGGTAACACAGCCTAATTAATGCAATTATATTCTAGAATTAAAGAACCTCCCTCCAGCTGTCCAAGGACTGATAATGAGTTTGACAGGGCCAGGGGCTGGAAAGGTCACAGTGGCGAGAGAGATGGCGGTGAGGTAGCAGATGTGAGGGGTGCTGGAGAGGAGAGGAATCTCGTTTGTAAAAAGGAGCTGGTACTTTAAACGTAAAGCAGAGACATTACTTTGCCAACAAAGGTCCGTCTAGTCAAGGCTATGGTTTTTCCAGTGATCATGTATGGATGTGAGAGTTGGACTATAAAGAAAAGTGTGTGTCAAAGAATTGATGCTTTTGAGCTGTGGTGTTGGAGAAGACTCCTGAGAGTCCCTTGGACTGCAAGGGGCTCCAACCAGTCCATCCTAAAGGAGATCAGTCCTGGGTACTCATTGGAAGGACTTATGCTGAAGCTGAAACTCCAATACCTTGGCCATCTGATGCGAAGAGCTGACTCTTTTGAAAAGACCCTGAAACTGGGAAAGATTGAGAGCAGGAGGAGAAGGAGACAATAGAGGATGAGATGGCTGGATGGCATCACCGACTCGATGGACGTGAGTTTGAGTGAACTCCAGGAGTTGGTGATAGACAGGGATGCCTGGCGTGTTGTGGTTCATGGGGTCGCAAAGAGTCGGACACAACTGAGCGACTGAACTGAACTGAACATGTTTTGTTTGAAAAGAGTGTTGGAGAAAGAGTAAGAGAAGAATGGAAGGATTCTTTCCAAAGCCAAGGCAAAATATGGGGCTCTAGTCCTATTTAAGAGTTTGATAATGACTGCATTAAATCTTGACATATATCTAGGGAGAACTGGCAACTTTGCAACAGAGTCTTCCAATTCCCAAGCACAGTATATCTCTCCACATATTTATAGGTCTTTTTTAATGCCTTTAGTTAAGTTTTGTAATTTTTTTCATAGAGGGCTTGCATAATTTGTTAGATTTATATCTGTGTACTCCATATTTTTATACTCATTTAAAATATCTTTTAACTCATTTAGTATTTATTTTATTACATTTGTTGTTGGCATGTAGAGAAATATAATTAATTTTTAAATGTCGATTGCCAAACTTGTCAATTAATTATAATAATTAATCTGTAGAGTCTCTTGAATTATCCATGTATATATATATATATATGTTATAGTTCCTTAACAATAACAGTTTGAATTATTCATTTCCAGTTCTTTTACCTTTTACTTCTTATCTTGCTTTATTATATTAGAACATACTTTCCAAATAGGAAAAGGAGTACGTCAAGGCTGTATATTGTCACTCTGTTTATTTAACTTATATGCAGAGTACATCATGAGAAACTCTGGGCTGGAAGAAGCACAAGCTGGAATCAAGATTGCTGGGAGAAATATCAATAACTTCAGATACACGGATGACACCACCCTTCCGGCAGAAAGTGAAGAAGAACTAAGGAAACACTTGATGAAAGTGAAAGAGGAGAGTGAAAAAGTTGGCTTAAAGCTCAACATTCAGAAAACGAAGATCATGGCATCCAGTCCCATCACTTCATGTCAAATAGATGGGGAAACAGTGGAAACACTGGCTGACTTTAATTTTCTGGCTCCAAAATCACTGAGGATGATGATTACAGCCATGAAATTAAAAGTC